>NC_069390.1:87386234-87707345 GCF_027475565.1 Acinonyx jubatus | reverse complement strand
ATTTTTTATTTTTAAAAATTTACATCCAAATTAGTTAGCAGGGCACCTGGGTGGCTCAGTCAGTTAAGCATCCGACTTTGGCTCAGGTCATGATCTTGCAGTTCGTGAGTTCAAGCCCCACATCAGGCTTTCTGATGACAGCTTTGAGCTCGGATAGAGCCTGCTTCAGAGTCTGTGTCTCCCTCTCTCTCTACCCCTCACCCACTACACTCTGTCTCTCTCTCTCTCTCTCTCAAAAATAAATACACATTAAAAAATAAAAAAAAAACCACAAATTAGTTAGCATATAATGCAACAATGATTTCAGGAGTAGATTCCTTAGTGCCCCTTACCCATTTAGCCCATCCGCCCTCCCACCATCACAAGATTTCTACTGAGGAAGGCAGAGTGGGTTTACGTTTAGACACATTTCAACAAAGGAACATTGGAGGTAATCGTAAGGGTGACAGGGTTAAGGTTCACCAAACATGCTGAATTAGAGAAATGAAAATGATAACAATGGCATTTCCACAGATAAAATACGTCAAAAGTAAAACACATACAATATTTAGACAAAAGCAAATCATACCATTTTATATCCGAATTCCCTATTCCAGAGTTAAAATGCAACATGCGCCACAATGCTAACTTCTTCCTCGTTACTTACACATGGTAGATTTTACATCTGCAGTCTTTTTTCAAACCTGAGACAAACCCAACCAGACCAGTCTTTCCAGTAGTTAAAAGCTTCAGCACTATGACACACAACTCAGCATCTCCAAGGTAAATCTTTACGATGTCGATAACCAGTTTACAGGGCACACTAAAAACAGATGGTTCCGTAAGCCACAGTGAACCCTGACACAGAGACATGGGGCACTGGGTGTTACCAATTACACAAGTGTAATATTTCTCTAGCAAAACTGAAGAATTCTTACTTTCTCAACACTCAAACTAGAGTTCTCTAAATTGTGTCTCAGAAATCTTACAGATTGATTTTAGACAGGTTGAGGCTTTGGATTAATTTCTCAGGAAATTAAAAGATGACTTTGCACCAGATAATGGCCTCAGCATTACATTTACCTGATTATATGCACTGAGCTCTAAGATCTGTGATAAATTCATAGTCAAGGAGACAAGTGAAAGGGTAGAAGTGGGATGCATAATACCTGAGGAGACTACCATTATTGAACCTAATAAAATAGGAGTATGATGTTTAACATGTCCAATGGATTTTCATGACTGTACCTAATATCCTTCTTTTGCTCAAAGTTTTCAAATGTATTAGATGCTATTTGGTTGAAATTTAACAGAGGGGAACAGAAATGTAGGCAACTGGACTATATGGATATTTAAGGATCTCGTAACTTCCCAGAATCCAAGCCTCCGTTACAGACTTTGAAATATTTTATGCTAAATAAATATGAAAACATTTAAGTTGAAAAAATGAAATTCCATAAACTTGCTTTTATTTAAGGCTAAACAATAGATCTATTTGTACCAATAAACATGAAGAAAGATTTTCCTCTAAGCAGTGTCAAATGGACCTTCTTACCTTGTTATTATATACATAGACTAATAAGTTCTAAGAACTGCTCTTCAAAAGAGTATCTTAAAAATGAATTTTAAGAAAAAACTGTTGAGAGAAATAAAGTCTACCATATTATGCTTGTTTTTAATCTCACTATTATTTAAAAGCCTACTGGTCTAACACTTGCTTAGACAGTTTTCAGGGCAAATTGATTGGAAACACGAGCAGAAGACTAGGTCTGGGGTAAGGATGGTCCTGGGTAATCAAGAGCTATGGAACTATCAGAAGTATTAGAGCCCCGTGTAGGTGTGTTTATTTTTTAAAAAATGGGGTGTGTGGGTGGTTCAGTCAGTTGAGCGTCCAACTTCGGCTCAGGTCTTGTGGTGTGCAAGTTCAAGCTCTGCATCGGGCTCTGAGCTGACAGCTCAGAGCCTGGAGTCTGCTTTGGATTCTGTGTCTCCCTCTCTCTCTGCCCCTCCCCTTGCTCGTGCTGTTTCTCTGTCTCTCTCTGTCTCTCTCTCTCTCAAAAATAAGTAAACATTAAAAAAACTTTTAAATACTTTGATTATACAGAAAAGTTTAAGAGAATATGACAATATCAATGTACACATCATCTAGCTTTTTCACGCTGTTGACATTTAGCCATATTATTTCCTCAGATTTTCCCTTTTTTTAAATTAAAAAAAAATTAAGTGATACAGACATAGTTGAACCCACGTAACTCCTCCAATCCTGTTTTTTGTACAGAGAGAACTTCTATCCTGAATTTAGTATTATCATTACCATACATGTTTTTATACTTGACACATGTATGTAACCATAAAGAATATATACTACCATTTTAAATGTTTTTAAAATCTGCAGAAATGAAATCATACTATGTTAAACCTTCTCCAAAATCATGTATTCTCAGAATATATAATTGTGATTCCGTATATTCATTTTAAGTACATTATAGTATTCCTTTGTAAGTATATACCACCACTTAGACTTCTATTCTCCTACTATCATTGTGAGACTTCCCCAATTTTTGTTATTACAACCAATATTGCACTGAGCAATCTGCTAAGTGTCTCCCTGGGCACCTGTGAGACAACTTCTCTGAAACTCATGTTTAGGCATGGGATTGTTGGATTGTGGAGTGTGTTATTTTTCAATCATATTTCAACTTTGCTAAAATATTCTCTAAAATGATTTACCAACATAGGATGTATTTTGGTGTTTCCATTCTTCATTTCTTTGTCTTATTTAGTTCTTTCAGACTTCTTCATTTTTGCCAAACTGAAATTTTATTCCACTTCAATATGCATTTCTGTGCATGATTTCATATGTTTCTTGGCCATTCAGTTTTCTTCTTTAGTGAGAGAACTGTTCATACCCTTTACCCATTTTAATGTTTGGTTATCTTCTTCTTACTGATGAGCAAGAATTCTTTAAATGATCTGGAGACAAATCCTTTGTTAATTATTCATGTTACAAACATCTTCTCCCAGTACAAATTTTAAAATATCTTTAAGTATGGTTTCCATGTTTTAAGATATCTTTCCAGCAAGGAAACACTTAAGGTCAGAAACATATTGTACTATTTCCTATAAACCTTTTTTCCTAAAACTTTTCCACTTTCTTGTTTTATTTTATTTTAGACACAGAGAGAGGGAGAGAGAGAGGGAGGGGGGAGAGAGAGAGAGAGAGAGAGAGAGAGAGAGAAGGAGAAGGGCAGAGGGAGAGAAAGAATCTTAAGCAGACTCCATGCTCAGTGTGGAGCCCAGTGTGGGGCTCAATGCCACATCCCAAGGGTCATGACCTGAGCCAAAACCAAGAGTCTGAAGCTCAACCAATTGAACCACCCAGGCACCCTTGCTTTTTTTGGTTTTCTTTTGTTTTTTAACTATTTTGTATGGCTGGAATGAGGTTGAGATATAATCATATTACTTTTTTCCTTATGCATAACCAATGGTATTTCATCACCTTTTATTGAGTAATCATTTCTCTACTAACTTTTGATTCATTTTCTTTTAATGTTTATTTATTTTTGAGAGAGAGAGAGTGCAAACAGGGGAAGGACAGAGAGAAGAGGACAGAGGATCTGAAGCAGGCTATGCGCTGACAGCAGAGAGTCCGATGAGGGGATCGAACTCACGAACCATGAGATCATGGCCTGAGCTGAAGTCGGATACTTAACTGAATGAGCCACCCAGGTGCCCCCAATACTGATTCTTATATGAAAATGCGTATAGTGTGTGAGGGGTCTCTTCCTCAGTTCTCTTAATTCTGTCAGTCTCTTCTCTCCATTAATACCTTACTTTCTTAAGTTCTAGCACTTTATAAGTCTTAATATCTAGAAAGAGGAGTCCCTTCCACTTACTCTTCAAAACTGCCTTTATATTTTTATTAGCCCTTTACTCTTTCATATGAATTTTAGAATCAGCTTGTCAAATTAAAGGAGGAAAAAATTGGGGGGAATCTGACTAAAGCTGTACTGAATTATAGATTACTTTCAATGAGAATGGATTTATGATACTGAGCCTTCCTGTACACAAACAGAAAATCTCTGCTCTTAAGATTCTTCATGTCCTTCAGTAAATTTTTCTAACTCTTCCCCATAAAGGTCTTATGTATTTTTTTTTGTTATAGCTGTTCTTAGGAACTTTATGGTTTTTACTGCTACTGTAAATGGTACTATTTTCTAAACTACATTTTCTAATTGTTACTGGTGCATAAAAACTCAATTAGCATGCTGTGATGAACTGTTTCCTTCCAACTATGCCCCTACAACTTCTAGCTGTATGTTTGTGGACAAAGTGTGTAACTCTCAGTCCTTCATTTTCATCATCTACGAAAAAGTTAAAAATAGTAACTACCTAATGGGATTGTGACGTTGTGAGGATTAAACAAGAGTATAAGGCACTTAGTGCTAGACAGAAAAAATTAATGTTGAGTGCTATTTCACTGAATAATTTTTGTTCAGCAACCTTGCTCAATTCTCTTCTAATAATTTGACTGTAGACTCTTCTGGATTTGTAGACAATTAACAACAAAGATCTGCTGATTTGCTTTTCTTCCTTTCCAATCTTTTAACTTCTTCTTGTCTAATATCACTGACCCTCTAAAGAACAATTATCTTGTTCTTGACTTTAAACAGATTGTTTCTTAAGTCTCACCATTAAGAATAAAATTTTCATGGGGTATTTTGGATGGAATCCTTAAATATATTAAAGAAATTCCCTACTCTTAATTGCTAAAATAAAAAAAAATGAACAAGTGTTGACCTTTATCACATGATTACTTTGCATCTATTAAGAGATTAGTTTCTGTTAATTTTTAAGTTTTGAATGTGGCAAACTAAATTTATACCCACTTTTATACTTATGTAAGTTCCCTTTACTCCCACTTCCCTTGTATCTTTGTAAGGACAGAAATGAATACAGGAGACTAAAGAAGGAAATGGAAGGAAATGGTAATTAAAAAAAAAAAAAAAGTCTTAAGCCAAAGTTCCATCTCAGGAACTCTAATAAACAAGGGAGTACTGTAAACATATTAGAAGTGACTTTCATTAAAGGAACACAAGCAAAATAATTCTATAGGGTACAAGTATAGACAAAGAATTCTAAAAACAAAAACTAATAGGTTGCTGATGCATTTTTAGCGACAAACTATATGACATAGATTTACATTTGCAGTCTTAAGTAAAGAGCTGAAGTGAACTGTGTTACTTAGTATTTTCAAATTTATTAATGGGGATATTGACAAGAGATATAAAAATTAACTTATTTTTAGCATGCACTGTCATATGTCCTGAAAGGATCTTTAGGCAACCAACAAACATAGCTTTGGAATCATTTAGTAAATAATCATGCCAGGGGAAAATGTAATATAATTCTTTAGTTTATAGCTTTGAGTATCAATTAAATTGGTTCAAACTAACCAACAAAGCTTTTATTTGACATTAAGTGAACTCAGAAATTGAGCTGTGATTCACTAGAATAATAATTCTACAAACCTTTTAAAGAAAAATTTCTGGATAGTTGAGCAAGATTCTAACACGTGACTCAAATATAAATTAATCAGACTGAACCAAAAACACATTTTTCCAATGCTACAGAACCTTTGGAACTTTCCCTTTTGCAAAAAAAAACAAAAAAACAAAAAAACAAAACTTCAACATAAATAAAGCTTTTAGGATGAATAATGATATAAAGGAAGTTCTTTAAGTCAATAACTGAAAATACACATAAATAATTTTGATGTTGTGGTTTTTTTGATCTTATAAAAAAACACCCTCCAAATCAGAGTAAAGAAGTTTCTTGCACACCAAACTTATAGTAAGTTTTTACTTGCTGGAATAAGGACATGTCCAAGAAGTTAAGTCTCTGACTCTATTTTTATCTCTGAAAATCTTCTGGTCTAGCTTGTATTAGTTCTCCCTCAACCTAGCTCTACCCATGGCCTGGTTCCAACTCCTATGATGAAAAAGATAAATTTAGTCCTAAACCAGATATCCAACAAAAACTGAGGGAAAAGTCTAGAAATGGTAATAGCCATGAAACAGTAATATCATGACAATAACTACAGTATAGCTAATATTTATTGAGTGCTTACTATGTGCCAGTGCTTTCCATGTGTTAACCAACTAAAACTCAGTTTGTGTTAGCATCACACTCTAAATGAATTAAACTCAAAATATAAACCAGTATCTGATCACTAGTCTCTTCTTAAAAGTTTATGTCACAAAAACAGGTATATTAAGTAAAATCTAATTCATCTCCCATTACATTCAATGTGATGACTTTTAAATGTAATAAAGGTTATAAGAATAATAATACTTTCATGCTTTTCCTTTCTTCAATGTATCCAGCTCTAATTATCAAAATGACCTATGACTCATATTCCTTTTCTCCAGTTTATTCATGCTATCCTATAATACCTAAATATGTGGTAAAAATATTCAATAGGCATAAAATTTTAGCAACTCTATTTGAAGATTTACAAATACATGAACCAATGGCCTAGTAATTGAATGTTTTTATGCCTTTCCAATAATAAAACAAATAGTCCAATGAAGGTCATCCATTCAATCAAGCCTATTATTGGCCAGGCATGAGCAGGTGAAAATGAACTGGATGGACTAAGCATATGCAGATACAGTGTTAGTCCTGATTCCGCCAATAACTTGCTCTCAGATTTTAGATGAGATAAATAACCATGTCTAGATGTCAGTTTAATAACATGAAAAATGAGAAGTTTAACCAATTTACAAATTTGAAATTTCAGTGAAAATACCTGCGAAATCATGAAATACTCTGACAAAATATAACGTTAGAACAGCATGGGAAGCTCCGAAGTCTGTGGAAAACATCTCTGCTGTAGGAAAATTTATCAGAAGGAAAAAAAGACATCATTTAAAACTTCACTGAAGACTTAGTAAGAAAATAAATTAGGCTTTGTAAATCATCTTGGAAAAGGCTGGTATAAAAATTTAGGATAGAAAGATCACTGTTAAATGTTACTGGTTTTATGCATACTAAATCAGGGTTATTAGCACTTTTTAAGTAAAATTAATTTTAATTAAATCATTGGATTTATTTTTCTCCATGAAAACCTAAAATAGTAGTTAGTAATTATACTGGCTTTAATGTGAAAGGCATTCACAGCTGTTGATTATATCATATGATACACTACTGCTATTTCTTTGCTAGCAAACCCTTGGTAAATGGTACGATGGCCATTTATAATATTATTTTTACCAGAAAAATGCTATATACTTTATAAAGATTGATTTTTGAATTAGGTTTCATGAATTTACTGCAGTAATACAATTATGCATCAAGTTCTGGAAATAGTTATATAAGCATGTTGTATAAATTAGTTATATAAGAACTCCTTACTACTATTTTAAGTAATAGAAAAAAGGGAAATATTATGTATAGGCTCTGAACTTCTGAAAATTTATATTCTATCAGATTCATACTCAGGATGCAAAATTCTCACTGTCTCCTTAGGAAGTACTTCTAATTTTTAAAGCAGGAATACAGCAGTTTTAGCCTTGAATTTCATGCCTCTCCCTCTCCACCCACCACCAAAATAGATGTCCAAGAAAACCTTTAGATAAATATGAGTATTAAATCTTAATAAGCTGTTGAAGTTGTTGTGGGTCAAGAAAGTACAGAATCATTTTTGATTAATACATCATAAACAATTTTGGAAGTTAAGAGAAAAAAACACAGTTCTCTAACTGATGCGTGTAACAGCTGCAAGGGACTACCACAGAGAAAACATATGAGACCAGCTCAGGGATGAGGCTCTGGAATGTGGACGACCGTAACAGTTTTGATATCTGTACATTCCAACCTCAAAGGGAGGAAACCAGGTATTCAAGAAATGCCATGTACAATGCTAACATAAAAATAGCATTGACAGTGAGGGCTCTTGACTGAAAAACTGGAAAGCTACTAACAGTTACATAAGTCAAGAATGCTTCCATTTACTTATGAGAGAGAGGAGCAAGCATTTCAAAAGGCATTACCCTCTGGAATGCAAAGGGATGACACTAAGGCATCTAGAAGATAAATCTACAGTAAATTTTAGAGAAGAATCTTTCAGACACAGAAGAGATAAGAGCAATGCACTTGGAAAAAGAGAAGCAGAAAACAGGCAACGAATGGCTTCTTCAGAATATCCAGCACAACCCTTATGTGCAATGGCATGCCTATGCTTAACAAAAATATTTGGGTATTTGAATAAAAATGTTTCTCTTTTCCAGAGTTGAGAATGAAACCAAAGCAACAGCATGCTGCCGCCCTTCCTCAAGGAGCACACACACAGTTATAAGTTAGAAAGTGCACGGTGTGTAGCTCTTTAAAAGTCACAGTTCCCTTGGGAAAATAGTCATCAGGTTACGATAAGGCACTCTCATTATTTACATTATACATTTACTTTTCCAGGAACTATACATTTCAGAAATATCAGAGGAGGCTCAAATTTAGCCTATGTGATTTTAGGGTGACATAAATAAGCTATACATGCTTCTTGCTAAAATTGATACTGGTTATTTTAAAATTTAAACTACAAATTAAAATAAATGTGATTAGCTTTGTTCCCCAACTCTGTACAAAAAAGAAGCAAAAAAAATTTTTTTAACTTGGTGACTTTACCACCTCAGTTATTATATAAAAGACTCTGACTAATTGCATTTCTAAATACAGAACAAAATGATTTGCATTTTAGCAGAGAAGAGGAGGAAGAAACATGGGGTGGATATAAATCCCTGACACTAAAGGATTCTAACACAGGAATGACATGTTATATACAGATTAGAGAAGTGTCTCTAATAAGGATTTTAAAATAATCCAAAGGAACTGCTACTATTTGACATGAAGCTTAAAAATGAGTACAATTTCAGGAAGACATTTATTTGTATACTCTGTCTTAGAAAAATTAAAATATAATAACTACATATTCTTAGGGATTCAGTAACATCAAAGGTAGGAGGGCTATCATAAAAACTACATGAAGTTCTAGAAACGTGAAAATTTAGAAGCTTCACAGTGTGAAAATTGTTTTCTTGAAATTAAATTTTTATTAGATTAAAAACAGATTAAATGTAGATTGAAGTGTCATCATATTCACTTTGATGTCATATAATCCTCTGCGCTTTATTAAGCCATGAAGTTTGCTGTTGAACGCTGATGTGATCATAGGTCGTTTTTTGTTTGTTTTTGTGGGTTGGGTTTTTTTTTTTTTTCCTTTTTGCAGGAGCCAGAGGGGGAAGGTTCTATATTTGGAAAGCACAGAACTGATAATGAGGACGCTTTATTTAAAGACAAAAGTCTTAAAAGCCTGCCCTACAAAAAAACCCTGACCATTAGCATGGAGAATAAGACATAGATTTTGGAATCAGACAGACCTGAGGGTTTGAGCCCCCTCTCTTACTACGTCCCAATCTGCAAGCTCTTGAGCAAATTACCTATTTAAGTTTCCATTCCCACAAATACACAATGAGGATGACAGTAATAATACCTACCTGTTAGGGCTACTAGAATACTTACAGGAAATTGTATATGCCAAGTACTTAACTCAGTAAGTGTCTATAAGCTATTTTTACTACTATAATTTCTCTTTACGTTTGGTCTACAAACATTTAGAGTCCTCCACAGCACAGGGCTGACCAGAACCTGAGTCAGCTTTCCAAAGCAGGCTTAATCGCATGTGGTTGCACCTCCTCAATTCAGAGCTGCAGTCACTATGGAAGGACACACACAAACATGGAAGCACTTTCCAGTCCTTCTGCCTACACTCGTCTTACATGTTAAGTTTACATGCAGAAACTTTAGATTTCTGCTCTCTTCTACTGAGTACCATAGAGTATTACCTAATACTTAAAAAAACAAGTTATGGTCTCAAACCATTATCACATGAGCTACAGGTGCTTTAAAAAAAATTGACAATGAAAATGAGCTCTAAATTCTGCAATTCCCCCACTTAATTTTCAAACCCCCGGTTTTGAAAATTAAAATATTGACTCATTTCAATGGTAGTGGAACACTCCTGAGAAGAAAATGTTCAGCTGCTTAACAGGGCTGATCTGTGATTCTGAGAAAATTGTAAATTCCATGCTATAAAGAAGGCATTTCTTATCAATGTCTAAAGAAACACCATAAATACAGAATTCTACCCTAGTGCTAAAAAAAACAAAAAAAAACAAAAAAAAACCTCTGCAAAAGGAAAGAGTTAATACACATATTTTATAAACAAAGATGGTTATCCTTAATAACACCCATAAGGAAAAAAAACATGGCATACTTAAAGGTAAAAGGGCAGAAGGGTTACTTTCTTATGCCAATTTGAAGAGACTTTTTATACAATGTGCTCAATTCATTTTGGTAAGTCAGTGCTGCCTATTTTCAACTAGTCGATAATTGAAATATTATTAACCCACCAGGAAAAAGTTTTTTAATGAGATATACTGATTGTTTATTAAGCAAAGTTATGCTCTTTGAGTCACAAAGACTTTTGTGCATTAACCTAAAGTATAGAAAACATTAAGAAATAAGCTGATTTGAAATAGAGAAATGGGTAGTTCCTGAAACTAACTAGGAAAGTAAGAACTACAGTGCCCAATACCTATGTGGTACAATCTACTTGAAAATAATTAACTTCAATAATCTACTTTAATAATCACCTCTCTACAGACATGACAAATACTAAAGCTCAATTACTCAATTTCTGAGTAATTAAAAAATTAACCATCCACTTCAAAGCAACCAAGGAAACCTGTGCCCAAATAAAATGTCATATTTCAGACTCCGTGAAATATTCTGTTGCTGGAGTCAAACATCTGAATAACCGAGATATCCTTACCTCCTGCTGTGGCACAGGTTTTAGGATATTTAAAATGATTCCCAGGGACTGTGCTCAGCAGTGGATCCGACAGCACACAGCAGCTCTACATTCCGTGCAAAAGCATGCAGAATGAACCACAGTCCCACGGCTCGGACCGCATCCACCACAGGGTAACTCTGAGTCAGGTCTCCACAGCACTTTTAGGTTCCAGCTCTGCTTTGGGGCGCCCCTTTCAAGCACTTTCCTTTGCCGGTTTTGGTCCCTACCCAAGGCGAACCGGCTTGTGTGTGGGCACGAGGCTCGCCTTCAGGAGCTCACTCCTTCTCTGCACACGTACTGCTCCTGCAGCACACAGAAAGGGCCCTGCCCAAACCCACACTCGCAGAACAAGCTTTGCCAGAATAGCTCCACCCATCAGCCTCACACAGGTGAGCACTCCTCAGAAAAACACCAGTAGGAGAGTGGCATTTATTACGTTTTTAGTCTTGGAGAAAGTTACTTATTCTTTGGTTGTTTATATTTGCCATCTAGATGGGAGACAATGTATCCAAAAAAATGACAGGTGTTTTAGGCCCAAATAAAATATGAATAGTAATTGATCAAGCAGGAAGTATTCCCAGTAAAAGGCTGAATCACTAAAGTAGCAGCAACAAGCTAGGAAAACATACATTTTTAACATCTTTGCTGGTAATGACCTCTAACTGTGCTTCAACTAACACGTAAAAAAGGAAAAAGTATCAGTTTACACTGCCTCTGTGTGAACAACTCTGAGGAACAACACTCTGTTAACCAGAAGAATTGAAAATCCAGAATTAAATTTTCCTGAGTATGACCTCCTCCTTTATAAGGTACCCAAGTGTAAAATTCTTTTTTTCTTAAATGTTTTAATGTTTTATTCATGTTAGAGAGAGAGACAGACAGAGAGAGAGACAGAGAGACAGAGAGAGAGAGAGAGACAGCACAAGCAGGGGAGGGGCAGAGAGAAAGAGGGAGACATAGAATCCAAAGCAGGCTCCAGGCCCTGAGCTGTCAGCACAGAGCCTGACATGAGGCTCGAATCCACAAACCATGAGATCCTGACCTGAGCCAAAGTCAGACACTTAACTGTCTGAGCCACCCAGGTGCCCCCAAGGGTTAAAATTCTAACTCTCCTTATATATTCAAGAGATTCAATATTTATACTAAATAACCGTGCACATAAAATTATTTGAATACATCAATTGTAAGAGACTAACATATTTTGCTACAAATGACTTTTTTACTAATACAAATGTAAATCCACATTCAGATATTAGTTTCTAGTAAACAAAATAATGCTACTATGTGCTAGACACAATTCTAAGTATTTCACAGATAAGTCTCCATTATGACCTTATGAAGTTGATTCTAATGTTATTTCCATCTTAGACAGGAGGAAACCAAGGCAGAGGGGTTAAGCAAAAGCCAAGGTCACACAATAGGGAATGTCAGATTCAAGATACCCAGAGTGTAGCTACCATGCCAAAATCTTCTGCTGTTGATCAAATTTATTCTCTCCTTCCTTTCTAAACACAGCTCTGAATATAAAATTATTGATAAATGGTAGGCCATAGTAAGAAAAACAATGAATTGATGTAATTTTAAAATATGAAAAGCCCCAGAGAATTCCAATATGTAGCAGGAACAAAACATGTTAATTTTTACCAGTGGAACAGCTGTGGATTTATGGATTGTTTTGTTGTTGTTGTTGTTGTTGTTGTTGTTGTCGAATAGGAAATGAGGCTTTCAAAGTTTATTCATAGCGGAGAAGGCAAAGCCACTCTTTAAAAAATTGTTTTAACTAATAAACATCCTTCCTCCCACCCTTTCAGAGGTTAGTACTAAAGACAAAGGGGCTGGGTGGGGGAGCAGAGAACAGCAAAGACAGGAGGAAAAAAGAGAAAGAAGGGGGAGGGGAGGGCCATGCTATAGAAAAGCCATCTGGGGATACTCAGTAGGACTCATAGACCCCTTGTGTTACCTAACATCTAAGCACAGATGGGAATGCATAAATTCGACAACTGTTTGCCGGAGTGCAGGGGAAGTCCATAATTAATAACAGTAACTCTCACCTGAAACCAAAAAGGCCGCCATGTATGCTCTATAAAAATACACGGTAGGAAGAGGAGAGTAGGCAGAAACTGCTGAGCACAGAGTAAGGTCTGTTGTAATCTCATCCACTGCGGTGTGACAGCATCAATTTCCTGGTTTGGATAACGTGCCATTATGTTACATAAGACGTTAAAACTGGGAGAGGTTGGCTTTTGAGTATATGGGAGTTCTCTGTACTATTTTTGCAACTTCTTCTGACATGAGAAGTATTCAAAATTAAAAATTAAAAAATATGGCTGACTGAAAGCATCATGTGTTTTTTGATTTTTTTTTTTTAAAGTGTATTTATTTGTTTAGAGAGAACGAGAGAGCATTAGCAGGGGAAGGACAGAGAGAGGGAGAGAGAATCCCAAGCAGGCTCTATGCTGTCAGTGCAGAGCCCAACTCAGGGCTAGATCCCACGAACCATGAGATCACGACCTGAGCTGAAATCAAGAGTTGGAAGCTTAACCGACGGAGCCACCCAGGCACCCAGAAAGCACCATGTTTTGTCTTCCAATGATGGTTTATGGCACAGGAGAGGTCACTTGTTATTTTTCTCTCGTATTTAACAAAGTGTCTGGAGGCTCTCCTGTGAAGGGCTAACATGAATCTGTGTGGGTGGTGGGGTGAACAAGGAACTCAATGGAAAGGAACAGCTACACTGTAATCATTCTATGGTAAGAATTACCTGTATTACTCAAACTCTTCACAGCATGTCTGAAAATTCTGCAGGTTTCATGGCCTGAAATATACCCAGAATCCAATCACCTCTGCCCACTTTTACTGCTACCACATTGATCTGAGCCACCATCATCTCTTGCCAGACTCACTACAAACAGCTGCTGCCCGTCTCCCTTCTTCTACCCAGGTCTCCTATCCTTAACGTGGCAACCAAAGTGATCCTCCAAATAAGGCCAAGTAACAGCTCTGCTCAAAAGCTTCTAATGTCATCCCATCTAATTTTAAATGAAAGCCAAAATCCATACCGTGGTGCCCAGGCCCCAAAGAGAACTTGACTCCTTTCACCTCCAGACCTCACCTCACGTCACTCACTGTTGTGGTCAAACTGCCTTCCAGCAAATCCTGTAGTAAGCCAGGCATATGTCCAGCTCAGCAGCCCCACATTTGCAGTTTTCTGTCTGGAAAGCACCCCCCAGGCAAGTGCTTTGCTCCCCTCCTCATCTCCCTTCAGGCACTCAAAAGTAACCTTCTAATGAGCCCTTCCCAACCACTCTACCTACCTTTGGAATGATAAGCCCACGTGGGCCACATCCCAGCACTTCCTAACCCCTGCACCCCTTTCCAGACTTCTCTGCATAGCACTTATCATACTATATATATTTTACCACACTATACCTTTTACTTCTTTGTTTACCTTTTTCTCTCCTTCGCATCACACTTGAATACAAAACCCCAAAATGACAATATTTGTCTGCTGTGTTTGCTGTTTTGGTCCTAGTACTTAGTATGTACTTCATAAATTCTGATCAATGAATGAGTACTGGAAATGACCAGAAATGGGAACAGCTGCTTTACTTACGGAGAAGACTGATTAGGGGCCTACACCTAGCACTGGCTAATGGGCATACGGGAGGTCAGGAAACATTTTTGATTACTATAGTAGAAATTGTTCATATTTTTAATTATCAATCAACTGTTTTAGAGCAAACATTATATATAAAGGATGCAAACTGGTATAAAATAAAACATCCACCAGTAACCAAAACAATTTAGGTGAGGAAAAAGACATAAAAAGTGAAGAATCAAATTCAAAACAAGATGGCTCATTACTATACACTATTTCCAAATGACGGATACAAATAATAGCTACTGACGGCTAAAATGGAGTCCCTTTTTATTCAAAATATAGTCTTAGGATGAGGATCGTTAGGTCACCTGGGAGTTCATTGGAAATGCAGAGTCCCAGGTCCCACCCCAGACCCACTGAATCACAATCCACAGTTTTTAATACCACCTCTCAGGCACACTGAACGCACATGAACGTTTTCGAAGCAGTGGTCTAAAGAACCTTCATGAAGAACATAGTAAACACTTCAGCGAGGAGAAAGATCAGAGTCAGAGTAAGCGGGGAAACCCAAAGTATACTGCAAGGTAAAGAAACATGTTCCTGACACTAAAGTATAGATAAGGGAAACATTTGGTTACAAAGACGAGATAGTTCCAGTTATTTATGGAGCACCTCAAATTCTAGACTAAAGATTTTGTACATAATTCTGGAGCAGAGGGACATTACTGAAGTTTTCTGAAGCTAGGGATTATGAGATAAAAGTTGTATTCTAGGGGTGCCTGACTGACTCAGTCAGTAGAGCATGCGACTCTTTTCTTTTTTAAGGTTATTTATTTATTTATGGGGGGGGGAGGGGCAGAGAGAAAGGGAGACAGAGATTCTTCATGCTGTCAGCACTGAGCCCGACATGGAGCTTGATCCCATCTTGAGCCGATATCAAAAGTCAGACGCTTAACCAACTGAGCCACCCAGGCGCCCTGAGTGTGGGACTCCTGATATCAGGGTTGTGAGCTTGAGCCCCACGATGGGTGTAGAGATTACTTACATAAAACTCTAAAAAAAACAAGTTATGGGGGCACCTGGGTGGCTCAGGCTCAGGTCATGATCTGGAGAATCGTGAGTTCAAGCCCCACATTGGGTTAACTGCTGTCAGCACAGAGCCCACTTCGGATCCTCTGTGCCCCTCTCTCTGCCCCTACCCCACCTGCGCTCTCTCAAAAATAAACATTAAAAAAAAAAAAGTTTGATTCTAGAAATTCATTTTAGCAGTATTAAGAGAGAGGAAATAATCACGTGTCCACTGTATGAACCTCCTGTGAGAGAGGTAAAGATGAATAAGACACGCTTACCCTTTGTGAGGAAACAGCACTTTGGGAGCAAGTGGCAGAGGTGCTGTTAGACTTGGCCAGGGGTAAACAGGAGATGGGGGTAGGGAGAGAGGGGTTAGCAAGCTCTCACAGAGGAAGCAGGTCATGGCCTGAAGCCTGAAACACAAGGAGGATTTCAAGTGGCCAAAATGGGGAGGAGGGCACTTCACACTCTGGGCACAATGGGAGCACTTTGAGTGCACGTATGTTCACGGCACACAGAAGCAACGCCCAGCAGAGTGCACTGGGAGAAAGACGAGAACAGGACAGCAGAGGAGGAGGATGCCTACAAACGCTGTTACAGAACAGAGTGTGGAGTGAGGGTTTATATGTAGTGAGGAAAGACTGAAGGATACTGTTTGGGTTAATTAGTCATGAGAGAGGATGAAGGCTGACTGAAATTAGCCCATTAAGCAAGGTCCTAGAAGCACTTCTCTTCATCCTCCATTAAACCCATCTTTGCCCCAACTTCTGTTCTGTTAGTATAAGCCTTGTGAACATCCAAATATGTTTTTATTCATGCCTATTGTAATAAAAGCTGAACATATTAAATATTTGTTTTGAGAGAGAGAACAATAAACTTTACCTCTACTCAATGTTCTACAGTGGGACAAATTCTGGATTTTGAGTGAATCAACCACAAATGAGTTCATTTATGTCTTGGTACACCACACAGTGAGAGCTACATTAAGTATTGGCCATGGTTACCACCAGACATCAGAAAATTTCAGCAAATCCCAGTTGTGAACCCTCAGGCAAGCTGCTTAACCTCCCTGAGTTTCCTGGGCTCCATTTGTTAACACAAGGTGTGGCAGGATACAGGAATACACCCCCTACCCCCAAACCTCACAGGACTGCATCGAGAGTCAAATTCCAATTGACAGAAGGGAAATAAAAGTATCCATAAACTCTAAAGCACTTGACAGATATGTGCCATTATGAATCTTCTACCTGTTTTTCCCTAATGCAGAGTATGAAAATATTATCTTAATCTGTCACTTGCAATGTATTCAGAAAGAAACTTCCCAGGGCATTCTAGCATTTTGGTACAAATCTGTATCTTACATCAATGCCTTCCAGGGTGCTGATTTTAATATCTGATTCTTGAAGTACTGGCCTCCAGAATATAAGGAAGCATATGTTCAATACAGTGCTGCGCACAGGATAAAAACCTGTACCTACTTTACTTGATACAAAATGTCTGGTCAGTGACATGTTAAGGAAACATGGTTACAGAAGAGGAAAGTGCTACAAACTCTAAGAAAGAAAACAAATAATCCAGGAGAAAACAAATGAAAATAAAGGAAAAAACTATAATTAGGCAAAGTTGCGAGTAAAATAAAGAAAGCAAGACACTAAAGGACCAATTCCCTAAAAGAAGAAAATAAAGAACTTTTTTTAATTTCAAAATTATGCTACAAATTCAGACTAACTTGTTACCTTATAAACTACTTCTTACCATAAGGATTTCATCAGTATTATATCTAATTACTAAGTTTTTTCTCGAAATGAAAGCCTCAGCTACTTTTATGTCTGCTAATCAAAAAATTCAGCTGTTGCCCCCCCCCCAAAAAAAAGCCAAATATTTATAATGCAAACTCCATTCAAGTGGCATCCAAAGAGGCTCCTTCTCCCATCATGGTCCCATGAAAACTACTATAATTCATTTGTCTTAGTGGTATACTGTGAGATGTTGGCATATAGATCTTACCAACAAATATTAATTTTGTATCTACAGAAATCTAGTTTTGGACACTCTGGAATTTAAATGACATAAGAGTGGATAAATATAAATCAATAAATACTACAGCTGACATTTATTAAGTATCCAAAGGCTTTAGATGCCTTATCCCTAATCTTCAAAGGGATGTTGCCTCACTTTTTTAAATAAGGGAATTAAAAGTCAGAGAAGCCAAATGTAAAATGTGGCACAGGGATTAAAACTTGAGGTTGGAAGCCTATGCTCTTAGTCCTTCAACCGTGTTGTTTTCACACGTGTATATAAATTAAATATCTAAATTAAACCTACTGTCAGAAAATATCTATGTTATGGGGTGGTTGCATTAAGAAGGACCCTTGGAAATCACCTATTTCGAAAGGATGGAGTTAAGGAGAGATACAATCTATTTTTTCATATTTTATAAAGTAATACTTTTTTATTGTAAAGGGGTTGAATAATACAGAAGCAAACAGAGAAAAAAATTAAATTTCTTTTGCTGATGTCTACAATCTCATTCCCCTTTCTAGTTGGTATATATCCTTCCAGATCATTTTCTATGAATTTACAATGAGATTATTCTATGTTGTGATTTGCTTTTTCATTTAACAATAAATCACAGAAAACAATTCCATATGACTTTCTTTTTAAGGGTTGCAGAATATTTCACACACATAAATAGATAAGGAAGTATCTATTTTGAAACTGTGATTTCCAACATTTGAATATTAAAGCAATACTGCAAAGAATATTTATCTGGATGGGAGATATATTTAAAGAATGAAAAGTGACCAATTCAAAAATGACAAAGGACTTGAACTGGCATTTCTCCAAAGAAGATATACAAATGGCCAATAAACACATGAAAAGATGTTCAACATCATTCCATTTCTGTATAATCACCACCTGGATCCACAGAACACTGCTAGCACTCCAGAATCCTCTCCTACCCATCCCAGTCACCTATCCCCTTCCTCCCGTCCAAAGTTAACTGCTATTCTGAATTCTAACACCACAGAACCATCTTAAACTCTGTGATTCTGAACTCTCTCCTCATCTATGTGGAATTATACGGCGTATGTATGCATGTACGTATAGCACACTTCTCTCACTCAACACTTATTTTTGTGAGATTCACCCATATTGTGGCAGACAGCCAGAACTCATTTCATTTTCATCGGTGCAGAAGAATCTGTTCAATGAATGTGCCTTTATTTATCCATCCCATTACGAATATACCTCTGGTTTTTCAAGTTTTTTGACAATTAGGACTAAGGTTGCTATAAACATTCTATATTTACCTAAGAGTGAACCTGATGGACCCCAGGGTATGTGTCAACTTCAGTATGTAATACCAAACAATGATTGTCCCACATTATCTCCTGTCAGCAGTGTGAGAGAATTCCTACTGATGTATATCCTTGCCAACCTTTGGTATTATTATTCTTAAATTTTAACCTCTGGGGGGTATGTATTAAAGAGTCAATGAGATTTCAGTTTGCATTTCCCTAAAGACTGATGACGTTTACCATCTTGTCATACGCTTATGAGCATTTTGGATATTTGTTGTAAAGTACCTATTCAAGTTTTCACTTAATTAAACAAATCATTTTATCGGTCCCTTTCTTACTGATTCTTTACACACTTTAGTTATGTGACCTTTGTCAAATATCTTTCTCATTTTGTGATTTGCTTTCTTCATTATCTTAATAGCATTTAAGATCAAGTTCTGATCTTTAATTAAATTTAATTATTAAGCTTTTCAGTTAAGATTACTGCTTATGTTTATCCCGAGATCATGAAAATAGGTCATGAAGATACTCTACTGTATTATCTTCTAAGAGTTTTATTGTTTTACCTTTCACATACAGATCTGTAATTCTCCCAGAAATGATTCTGTATACAGGGTTAAATAAGAATTTTATACACTCATACACAGACACACCCCTCAAGGTGACCTAGCACCATTTATTGAAATAACAGTCCTTTTGACATTGCTCTGCAAAAAAGTATCTATATATTCACAGGTTTGTTTCTGGACTCTATTCTGTTCCACTAATCTGTCTGTCTACCCTTGAATTAATATCAGTACCTTAAGTGAAGTTTTAACAATAAATCTTGATATTTAAAATAGTAAGTTTCCCACTTTATTGTTCTTCAAAATTGTCTTGGGATTTAGGTCTCTGCATTTCCATAATTATTTTAGAATCAGTTTAGAACCAGTTGTCAATTTCCACAAAAATTCTAACTCAAAACTTGGGGCATTCATCAGTAACTCTGCCCTACTGGGCTCTGAGCTCCAATTTTTGTTCTCCTAGGACTACTGTGCCTTTCTCTACTCTATCAGTAGATACCCTAGGGGAATAAGGTCTCCATATACTGAAGTCTGTCTTCAGGATGTCCTTTTTCTGCTTAACCTCAGCTCAGTAATTGTTTACTGCCTTATTAACTCTCCAATGCTTCAGAGAGATATTTTTTTTATTCCTGTCCAAATCTTCTGTTTTCAGAGCAAAGGCTTTATCTAAATTCCCTTGTCCTTCATTTTAAGAAGAAAATAAGCATTGCCCTGCTTTTCTCTTACCCTCTCTCCCTACTTTCCTTTCTCTCCCCTCTTCCTCCTCCAACCCTTTTTCTTTCTTTCTAGACAAAAAGGTGGATAACGGAAGAAATGAGGAATCCCACTATGGAAATTACATAAAAGACAAAATGTTGATCCAAGAAATAAAATAAGGGGCACCTCGGTGGCTCAGTCAGTTAAGCGTCCGACTTCAGCTCAGGTCATGATCTCACAGTTTGTGAGTTTGAGCCCCGCGTTGGGCTCTGTGCTGACAGCTCAGAGCCTGGAGCCTGCTTCGGATTCTGTGCCTCCCTCTCTCTGCCCCTCCCCTGCTCGCACTCTATCTTTCTCAAAAATAAATAAACCTTAAAAAATGTTTTTTAAAAAAGAAATAAAATAAGAATTGAAGAATTTATCAGGTGGGCTTAAAAGAAGCCTACACAGAAGAATAACTGAACTTTAAGAGAGGTCAATAAAAGTAAACTGGAAAGAGAGGGTGTGCAAGACAGTATCAAAGAGTGTAACCAATCTGTAAAGGAAAAGAGGAAGAGCAACGATTGCACAGAAGAAATACTGTAAAGATAATAGCTGAGAAAACTAAAAACTTGAAGAAAGATATCAATGAATAAATCCAACTGCTCCATAAGCTACAAGCAGGATAAACACACACAAAAAACTATGTATGCTTTACCTTCTTCTTCCCCCCACCTCAACCTCACCTTCTCCTATCAAACTGTAACTGTGATGATTCAACTGCCAATTTCTTATGGACAAGCTTCTGTCTTTCTTCCTCTTTTCTTTCCTCTTCTTTTCTACCTCCCTCTCCCACCTACTCCCTCCCCCACCACACCTTCTTTTTCTTAAGGCAACACGGATACTTGTTTTCTTGATCAGGACATGGTGACTCAATGATTTTATTTTTACATACACAAATAATTGAACATATTGAGAACATTAAGAAGAACTCCGAAGGGAAAAATTTTCCTATTGCCCTTGTTGTGTAATAATATAGGGAGCTTTAAATTTCAGCCTCAAACTATAGTTGCATCTTTCAGATTTGGCATCTAACAGTAACAGATGGCAATGTTAAAAATAAATAGAACATTCAAGTTGTTTATACTGTAGGCAAAGACAGTTTTAAAGTGTGAAACAAGCCTGAGGCTAACAGAATTCACATCATCCTTTTCGAAATATATTAAGAATCCACATTTCCTTATGCCAATCCTGCAATGCTGCTCACAGAAGATAAAATACTAGCTTTTAAAGGTGTGCTCGCATTATAAGTCATCACCAATTTAGAATTAACATTGTCCTACAGGTCTATTAATAGACACTTGTTTTCCAGAACTATCAATACCTGATTAACTTTCTCAAGTTTTAAAGCTTCTGGAGCTTATCGCTATTAGAAATGTCACTTTCTCGTTCAAAACATGAGAAAGTATTCAATTGACAAAACTGAATACGAATATTAAGCTAATTTTTAAAACTAAGTTTGCAGGATATCTCTGAGGCAGAATATCAAAGATGATATTTAATACCTAATAAGTTAAGTGTATACAGAAGAAATGCATATAAAAATAATGCATAAGAGACAACAATAAATTTTTGATGTTGAATTTAATAACTTCAAAATAATGATACAAAAAACCATGGTCATCTTAACAGATTGATAAAAAGTACTTGACAAAGCCAACATCCTTTCATGACAAAATCATTCAAGAAATTAAGAACTGAAGGGTGCTTCCCCAATCTGATAAAGGGCATCTATGAAAACCCAACAACTAACATCTTACTTAATGGTTAGTTAAGAAATGGATGTTTTCTCCTAAGGTCAGAAATAAGACAAGGATGGCCATAGTCTTGCCAGGGAAATTGGACAAGAAGAAGAAATAAAAAGCATCCAGATTGCAAAGGAAGAAGTAAAAATACATTCACAGATGATTTGATCTTGTATATAGAATAGCCAAAGGAATCCACTAAAAAAAAAAAAACTATTAGAATAAACATTTCAACAAGATTTCATGATTTCATGACTAATATACAAAATTAATTGTATTTCTATGCATTTGCAATGAAAAAGAAAATGAAGTCAAGAAAGTAATTCCATTTACAATAGCATCAAAAATAATAAAAATAAATTTAACAAAAAAATGCAAACGTACACTCTGAATACTACAAAACATTGAACAAAATTAAACAAGCTCTAAATAAATGGAAAAACATCCCATGTTCATGAACTGAAAGACTTAATAAATACTGGTAAGAGGATAATACTTCCCAAATTGATATACAGATTTAATATAATCCCTATCAAAATCCAGCTGACTTCTTTGTAGAAACTGACAAGCTGATTCTAAAATTCATATGGAATTGCAAGGAACCCAGAAGAGCCAAGTCAATCCTGAGAAAGAATAAAGTATTAAGAGCAAAATTTGCCACAAAACAAACACACGCTGACAGCATGGAGCCTGCTTGGGATTCTCTCTCTCCCTCTCTCTGCCCCTACCCTGCTCATGCTCTCTATCTCTCAAACTTAAAAAAACAAAGAACAAAGATCAGTGGAACAGAACTAAAAGTCTAAAAATAAACTTATATGTCCAAGGTCAATTTTCTGCAAGGGAGTCAAGACAATTCAAAAAATAGTGCTGAGACACCTAGATGTCCAATGGAGTTGAACCTTATACCAGACACAAAAATTAACTCAAAATTTACTAAAATCTAAGACCTAAAACCATAAACTTCTTAGGAGAAGATATATGAGTAAATCTTGACCTTGGGTTAGGCAAAGTCTTCCTACATAAGACATCAAAAGCATAAGGAACAAAAAAAGATAAACTGAACTTCATCAAAATTAAAAAAATTTATACTTCCATGGACAGAATAAAGACAAGCAAAGACAACCCACACAATGTGAGAAAACATATGCAAATCATATTGTCTGATAAAGCACTTGTATCTAGAACATACATAGAACACTTAAAGAATATATAAAGAATGTATATAAAGAATACTTACCAATTAAAAAATGGGAAAAGGATCTGAATAGACATTTCTCCAAAAACATGCAAATGGCTAATAAGCACATAAAAAGATACTCAACATGATTAGTCATCAGGAAAATGAAATCAAACTCCCAAAGATACAACACTTTGTAACTACTACGATGGCAATAATCAAAAACACACTAACAAGGATATGGAACAACTGAAACTCTCATACACACTGCCAGGGCGTATTGTAAAAACTACTTTGTAAAGCAGTCTGGCAGTTCTTCAAAGGTTAAACATACAGCTACCATATGACCCAGCAGTTTTACTCCTAGATATATACTTGAGAGGTGAATATATATATATATCCACACAAAAACTTATACACCGATGTTCATAACTGCATTATACATAATAGTCAAAAATGGAAACAACTCAAAATGAGTGGATAAAATATGGCCTCTCCATACAATGGAATATTACTTTAGCCATAAAAAAGAATGAGATTCTGATACATGGATGAACCGTGAAAACACTGTGCTAAGTCAAAGAAGCTAATTACAAAAGACCACTATTGTATGATCATGAAAGGTCTGGAATGGGGAAATCTATAGAGACAGAAAGTAGACTAATAGCTGCTTAGGGCTGGAGAAGAGGGATGGGGTTGAGGCACCTCTCTGCTAAAGGGTATGGGATTTTCTTTTAAGTTAATGACACCATGTTTAAAAAAAAGAAAAAAAAAACCCTACAGTCATCACAACCACAAATTAACATCTACTGAGCAAGTACCCACTGAGAAAGTTTTTTAGTAAGATTACCCAAAGAAGGGAAGTTTACCCAAAGAAGAGGATAAAATGTCTTGAAAAGAGACTGAGAGGAGAAAGCAGGAAAAGATCTCTCTGACCTCAGCCATAGCAATTTCTTACTTGACACATCCCCAAAGGCAAGGGAATTAAAAGCAAAAATGAACTACTGGGACCTTATGAAGATAAAAAGCTTCTGCACAGCAAAGGAAACAACCAAAAAAACTAAAAGGCAACCAACGGAATGGGAAAAGATATTTGCAAATGACATATCGGACAAAGGGCTAGTATCCAAAATCTATAAAGACCTCACCACACTCCACACCCGAAAAACAAATAATCCAGTGAAGAAATGGGCAGAAAACACGAATAGACACTTCTCTAAAGAAGACATCCAGATGGCCAACAGGCACATGAAAAGATGCTCAATGTCGCTCCTCATCAGGGAAATACAAATTAAAACCACACTCAGATATCACCTCACGCCAGTCAGAGTGGCCAAAATGAACAAATCCGGAGACTATAGATGCTGGAGAGGATGTGGAGAAACGGGAACCCTCTTGCACTGTTGGTGGGAATGCAAATTGGTGCAGCCTCTCTGGAAAACAGTGTGGAGGTTCCTCAGAAAATTAAAAATAGACCTACCCTATGACCCAGCAATAGCACTGCTAGGAATTTACCCAAGGGATACAGGAGTACTGATGCATAGGGGCACTTGTACCCCAATCTTTACAGCAGCACTCTCAACAATAGCCAAATTATGGAAAGAGCCTAAATGTCCATCAACTGATGAATGGATAAAGAAATTGTGGTTTCTATACACAATGGAGTACTACGTGGCAATGAGAAAGAATGAAATATGGCCCTTTGTAGCAACATGGATGGAACTGGAGAGTGTTATGCTAAGTGAAATAAGCCATACAGAGAAAGACAGATACCACATAGTTTCACTCTTACGTGGATCCTGAGAAACTTAACAGAAACCCATGGGGGAGGGGAAGGAAAAAAAAAAAAAAAGAGGTTAGAGTGGAAGAGAGCCAAAGCATAAGAGACTCTTAAAAACTGAGAACAAACTGAGGGTTGATGGGGGGTGGGAGGGAGAGGAGGGTGTATGATGGGTATTGAGGAGGGCACCTTTTGGGATGAGCACTGGGGGTTTTATGGAAACCAATTTGACAATAAATTTCATATATTGAAAAAAAAAAAAAAGAAAAGAGACTGAGAATCCTGTCTCAGGTAGAACTGTAGA
The DNA here is from genome assembly GCF_027475565.1 of Acinonyx jubatus. Taxonomy (NCBI): domain Eukaryota; kingdom Metazoa; phylum Chordata; class Mammalia; order Carnivora; family Felidae; genus Acinonyx; species Acinonyx jubatus. Next base: position 87,682,176 of record NC_069390.1, on the reverse strand, counting down.
GAACACTGTTTTGAAGTATTTTTCTCTACTAAACAGTAAAAGTAGTCTGCCTAAAAATTTAAAATTCCTATGAGAATTCTTAATCTTCTGTGAAGAAACAAGCTTCAAAAGCATATTACCTTTACCTGAATACTATAAGCAAATATGATTTGATGTATGCTTGGGGGGCAGAGGTGGGGAAATACTAAATAAGCTTTTTCCCCCCTAATTTTTATATATAGGTCCTAACCCTAAAAGATACTTTAAGGAAAACATTACAAATAAATTCTGAGGCCCAGCAAATTTTTCTTTTTCTTTTACTGCGGGCAGAGTATGGAGAAGGGCAAAGAAAGGTGAAGGGAATATAATACAAGTAGGAGATGTAAATCTGATTACTTCCTCTTCCCTCCAAAATCTTTCAGTCTTTGTTTTTGTTTTCCTTTAAAAATTTTATATAACATTAAAAACTTCCAAGCTAAGTTTTCTGTACAATCTACCTAGATTAAATCACCCCAATAAAAACAAGTTTCCATTTTGATTTTCACCCCCTGTAACACTGCTTTATTCATTAAATAATCCACATATTTATATAGCACTATAAATATACTATTAAGTAATGAGAAATGCTGTTTAAAATAGTTTTGATGTTCACAATCATTGATAAAATATACATTCCCTTCATTTATTAGTTTCCAGCTAATCACATCATTTGTGTGAGTTCTTTAAACCTGTTATTTTCATCATTGTGTTAATAAGCTATATCCCTACTATATAATTATAAAAACAAATAATGACAAAGATTAATGGAACAAATAGTTCTTTGAAATTATCTAAAATGTTGATGTATCTTTGTGAAATGATCAATAAAGAAATAAGAATATTTTAAAACTCAAAACCGCCTAAAATTAAGAATGCATACATATCATTTCAATAAATGGCAACAGCAGCAAAACAAGCTATGTGCTTGACTACAAGAGAAAACCTGTTTCTTTAAGCAGTTGATAAAATCATCACCCTGATGAAAAAGTGTACTCACCTGGTTTTGGCACTGAGTTGGTCACTGACTGGGGGACTTTCTGATTAATTAACTCCACGCAGTGTCCAGGAAAGAGACCCACCTAAGGAAGAAAAGCAGCAGAGAGAGGATTCTAAACCAGAGAGCAGACCAGTGTGTGAACAGTGCCAATTCAATTCCAGTAATATACTCCACAGTCCCTCCCAAAGGATTCTATTATTCCAAGACTCTAAATCACAGATGATACCAATTACACAAACAAATAATAAAACAATCTGTTGCTATGTGTGTACAGGGTTGTGTTTTATTCGTCCAAATATCTAAGTCTGCTTTTTTAGTTTTAGCTTTTAATTTACCAAACTTTTTTTTTACACCATTCAAATATGCAGTCTGAAACCAAGCTAAGCATGCAGTACCTATAACTTTTACCTCTTAATAACTTACTTTGCTGAAATTTCAACCTAGTTGTGTTGGTATCTCCACAGCCAACTTTTATATTTGTCTCCTCTATAATTAAAAAAAAATCAACACTAAACCACATTCAAAATTTTTTGTGAATTTTCTGCTCATTTCTCCCACAGGTTTCATGAAAAATGACAGGACTAAAATAAATTGGTGAAACAACACTCATTTCACATCCTGCTGTTGTGAAAGAGCTAGTAGTGTGTGAATACGTGGGAAAGCAAAAGAGAAGAAAACAACCAAACTCAGCAGTAGTGACAGACTCTGGCTTTGACAAACACACCACTTTGACCTAATCGCAGAACTGCTCATGGTGTTAGATACAGAATCCTAAGAAGTTATATTAGGAAAATACTGAGATCACCCACAGACCACCCAGATCACACAGAGATACTGGGTAGCCAATAGAATAAATACAGAGATAAATAGCTTGGAAACAAAAGTAAAAAGAAGATCTTTGCCAATATTTATAGATGTTTCCTTAGATAGGAATATAATCAGGCTACCATGCAACAGATGTTAAAGCTGAACATGAAAACTACATCACTTTTACATCCCTCTGTTGACAGACTCGGGAAGAATGGAATGGTCTTCCAAGAGTTATGACTCATCATGAAGTTCTGAGCTGTATAATTTCCATCTGTGTGGGATTATTTTCACATATGCATTTGCTGCATTCTTATTTCGATTTCTGGATCAATATTCCATGGTAGTTCTTAAGAGTATGAAGATGTAACCAGTTATCATGAGTTGAAAAGGGGTTTTTAACAAGTTATCAGTTTTGTTTAAAAGCTCTCTGATTTGAGGATTCTTAACAACACTAGCTCCTAAGTGTTGTTATGAGAACTAAATGGATCAGCATAAGCAAAATGCATATAGTTAGCACCCATTAAATGTCAGTATCCAATATGTTGGTTACCAGAAGACCTTGAAGGCTCCAGCTCCTCTATTAAATGGATGACACATAATACTTACCACCTTCTGCACATACAGACTTAAGTTTGTTTCCTGCCTATGAAATATCATTCTTTCCATAAAATTAGAATTCATTTCAACTTATAAACATTTTCTGCAATTTTCTAGAGAGAAAAGACCAGGATCTAAATAAACTTGGCCCACCTACTTACTAGGCTCTGTGATCTGGAGCAAATTAGTTAACATCTGTTTTAGTTTCTTAATTTGTGAAAATGGGGATAACAGGAGTGCCTGGGTGACTCAGTCTGTTGAGTGTCCAACTTCAGCTTGGGTCATAATCTCAGGGTCGTGAGATCGAGCCCCGCAGCAGGTTCCACACTAAGTGTGCAGACTGCTTAAGATTCTCTCTCTCTCTCTCTCTCTCTCTCTCTCTCTCTCTGTCCCACCCTCTCCCCTGCTCACACATGCTCTCTCTGCAACATAAAAAAAAAATTTAATAAAAAACAGGATAATATTAGCTACCACAATAATTGGTAAGAAAGCACCTAGCCGAGTTTCTAAACATAAATATCTTTCAGCAAATAAAAACTAGTTTTTTGTCACTTCCTAATAAAAACTGAACAAAGTTTAATGAACTTCTTTGGGGAACTATATAATATATATCAGTTACATTCGTACCTTTTAAATTTGTCTCCATGCATTAGCTTTAAATATATGAGTGAGCATGCTACCGTGTGCTATGTAAAGGTCCATGGTATGTTCCTTTACTGCCTATCTCCAATACCTGCTCACTTGTCTCCCTTTAAAATATATTACCATCAGCTAAATTATATATTCAGTGCCCACACTCCTTGCATGCAGGTGTAGCCACAGCACGTGTAAATACAGCTCTATTACCACTATTCTGTTTCCTTCCTCCTGTTTTGAATCCAGGTATCAAGATTGGATCTGTAGTGGCCATCATTTGACCTTAAAAGAAAAGCCAAGAGAATCTTAGAGATTTCTGCTTAGCATCAGTTAGCTGCTAACTCAACAGCCATCAGTCACTTTTTCTGTTCACTTTTCTGTTTCTTGAAACCAAAAGCATTCCTAGTTAATAAGTCTTTTAATTAGAAGAGTTGACTCTATAAATTTGTGAAAGGCAAATAGATTCTATTTTCCTATTATAAAATTTCCATCATAAAAAATGAAGTTGTGTTCTATTGAAAATATACACAATAACGTAACCTTAAGAAAGAATGTAAGTAAAACTAAAAATATACTTAATGAACATTTACTTTTCTGATTCATACTGAAACTAATATTTTACCAAATATCAACAATTCTGGCAAACTCAAAATGTCAAATGTTAAAAGCGACTGGAACTCTGATAATATGATTTATGTATGAACTATGTCATCCTGTGTCATAGATTATTCTTTCTGCAGCAGTGACAATTTCTAAAGCTCTAATTTATAGGACTGAGATGGGTGAGGAAAATTGGGTATATTGGGAGGGGCCAAGATGAGTTTCAACTCCGGGAGTAAGAAGGAAGAGAGAGAAAAGACCAATCTATCTAGAGATAGTCCCCCCACCTTATCCACAGTTTTGCTTTGTTTCAGTTACCCACAGTAAACCATGGTCTGGAAGCAGATGATTCTCCTTCTCACGACGTCACAATGCCTATGTAATTCACGTCACTTCATCTCATCACATAGGCATTTATCATCTCACATCATCACAAGGAGAAGGAGTACAGTACAATAAGATATTTGGAGAGCGAGACAGACCACATTCGCATAACTTTTAGTATACTTTTAGAACTGTTTTATTTTATTATTTTTGTCAATCTCTTACTGTGCCTAACTTACAAATTAAACTGCCATAGATACATATATATGTATAGGAAAAACCTAGTATTTACAGGGTTCAGTACTATCCATAGTTTCAGGCATTCTCTGGGGGAAAAGGGAGGACTACTGTATATCCCAAAGTGTGCTGATAAAGTTAAACAACTGGCTCTCCAAGAGGAAGGGTCTTGATTTATAGTGTTTGCCAGAGTCCATGGCTGGTGTCAAGACCCGGCGTGTGTGTTTCACAGTTGTACCACCAAATTCCTAAAAATTTCATGACTTGCTCTGGCTCACCACTAATCTATACCTACACACTGGGTCCTGTGCCTGTCGTAACCCTAATAGCTCCTGGGAATAGGTTTCAGGCAGCTTGACCAATACATGGCTTCCTCTCCAACTGCAAGTGAATAAGGAAAGACCTAAATGCAACAGACTGCAATCTGAATCTTCTGACCTTCTTCTACATTGAGGATGGGCTCACACAGTAAAGGAAATAGGTTTGGTGACAAAAATCAATGTACTGAAAAAAATATTCTGGTACAACTTAGAGGGAATGTTGGATAAGAAACTACTGTCTTAAAATAAGGCTGGAGCTTTGGTAACAGTGGGAATAGAATGAAATCACTGCTTACCAATGGAGCCTAATCCTAACTATAGTCTCTCTGAGGCAACTAATCAAAATCTAACAGGAATTTCAACACAACAATGTGCTTATCACTGATTTTTTAAAAAAAAATCCTATTCTAATGGTTGATTTATGTAATTAATGGCTAGTGAAAGTTTAGGACTTAGCATAACAAAATATTTTTTTGTATTAAGCATAGTGAATGAAGTCATGCTCTTACTTCCAGAGATACACCACAGATTTTTCATCAATGTAACTATGTGGCCTCAGAGAGTTTCTAATTTTTCATTTTCAGACTACAACTTCCTATCTTCCCAGGTCTCTAGTGTTCATATATTCCATGACAAGAGAAGTTCAAATTCAGAGATACTGCACCCCCTTCCTCCCTATATTTCCCCATTAGGGTACCATCTCCCCTTCCAATCATTTGTTTTTACTACTCAGTATGAATCTGTGATTGATCATTTGAACTTTAAAATATATCAGTATTTGGGGCGCCTGGGTAGCTCAGTCAGTTGAGCGTCTGACTTCGGCTCAGGTCATGGTCTCACAGCTCTGTGAGTTCGAGCCCCACATTGGGCTCTATGGTGATGGCTCGGAGCCTGGAGCCTGCTTCGGATTCTGTGCCTCCCTCTCTCTCTGACCCTTCCCCGCTCACACTCTGTCTCTCTCTCTCTCTCTCAAAAATAAATAAAATCATTTAAAAAGTTTATTTAAAAATTTAATAAATAAAAAGTATACCTTTATTTCTTTTATATGTGAAAAATACTGACTTCTTTGAAATTGTTTGTAAGTATTGTTTGTATATATCATTTCAGAAATCACATGGAAGGATTTTAGAAAGTATTTATTATAATGAGGGGGGGTAAGTTTGAGGAGTTTAAGAACTACTGCTCTAAACCATTTTGTTAATAATTTCCATGAAATTGAACGTTTAATTATCATTTGGTAGGACATATTCTGATGCTATAAATTATCAAAAGGCTATGAAGAAACAAATTTATGGTATCAATGGCAGTTGCACTAATAAGAAAAATAAAAATAGGAACAATACAGAAGATAATTTAAGAAAATTTACATATTTTTATGATCCAAGGGGGAAAAATGCAAAATTGGAACTCACCAAGCTTGTGAACTGGTCCTGGCTATACCATTATGTACTGTCTTGGTGAATCAGAATCAGCACAATTTATCTAAATTTTTTGTCTCTAGATTTCTGTAATTTTTAAATGACAAGGTTAGGATGAGACGACCCACTATCATTTTTTCTACAAGGAGACAAGTAGAAGCCACTACCAGTTCGTTAAATTACTTTTGTGATCTATTCGTTGCCCAGAATACCTAGGATTTGATCTAAGCTCGGACATGAAACAGCAGAATAACAATGGGCAAGTTGTTTAAACCCACATGCTTTAGTTCTGTCATCAGCAAGAGATGATAATAGTACCTTCTTCACAGAGTTATAAGAACTAGAGATTAATGGAAAGCACTTAGTACAGCACATTTAAGAAGTACTTTATTTGTAGTATAATATATTCCCTCTTTACTTGAAATTATTTAACATTACCAATGAAAATTTATAGTATATGATTTCCTGAAACTTAACTAGAGAGGAAATGTTGTGCCTCATTTAATAGTGAGTAATGAAAAGGCGTAGCTTTGGATGCCATATATAAATAATATGATCTTTTTGTAAAGGAACAGGTAAACTTTGCCCCTCTGTTAAACTAGTATGGGGGACAATGTTCCCAAATATCTTACTTTAGAATAAAGAATACTTTTTTGAAATAAGTTACCTAGAACCATATTAAACTCCTGAGCTAAAAGACCTTTTTATTGTCCATGAACTGCTTCTCTGATATTTGTACACAAAAACACTAACATGACATTTGGGGTAACTATGAAAAATAAAACAGCTGATCCTTTACCATGTTGTAGAGAGCTAAGAGAACGCAAGCTGTATAAAATTCTGTCTATCTCTAAGTGGTATTCTATCCATTAGGTTAACTATGTCCCAAATGTGTTTTAAGGAAGATTTCCTGGGGGATAAAGAGAGTATTTGCTAAACTGTGTTTAATTTCTTCTTTTATCTGTGCATAGGATAAACAACGGGAGGCCACTTGGTGATTCTCACATTTTGTGCTGAATAACTATCTGAAGAACTTGGTAAAATTCAGATTCCTGTCCCCATTCCCCAAGATTCTGATTGGTAATACCTCACTTTAACATGTTTCTCAAGTCATTCTGATGCTAGCTACTCCCAGATAAAACTCTGAGAAACTGCCTAAACAAATACTTCTCAAAGATATTGACATTTTGTATTTGTGTTACGCCTTTTACCTAAGAAAAAAGGCTCCCCAGATACCTCACCTCTTATTTCCAAGAAAACTCCACAGCCAGGCACAAAAGCTGATGCCATTTAGTTTTTAAAATTAGGGAAAAAAAATAGTTGTGTTGGGTTTGTTTTTTGTTTTTTTTTTTTGCTTTTGTTTAAGTACATTCTATGATGAAACACTTCAGAAAACAAAGGTAAAAGATGATACACTTTAGGAAACAAAGTAAAAACAGATTTCAGAATTTCTATAGTTAATATAATTTCACACTTCCTACTCTGAGAAGTTTAAGAAAAGAAACAGAGTCACGGTATAATTTAAACACATGGGTGAACTAATCCTTCTGTTCCCACAGCTAAATTATGGTCTAAAACAATACATGGACCAGAACTTGGAAAAATGCTCAACTTTATCAACCACTGGCTGAGTAGCAGCTTACCTACTACGTACAGCACACAGTGAGCACTGTTTCTGGGCAACACCTGAACCAGAATCACATAGATAAAAATATGGTCTTACACCTCATCCCACCATCACTGAAACAGAATTTTTGGGCTTCGGTCCTGGGACTTTATATTTTAACAAGTTCCCCCGGTGATTTTCAAGTACACTAAGGTTTGAAAATCAGTGGTGAAGGAAAAGTAGAAGCAATTACTGGTAACAGAAGAATGAAGAGAGCAACATAACGCCCTTAAGTATATTAATAAATCCTATAACTTGGACTTTATTTGCAAATTATGACAACAATTTAATACCACTACGCACCTATTAAAATGGCCAAAATCCAAAAAATGAGAACCATCAAATGTTAGTGAGAATGCTGAGAACAGCATCACATGCTGGTAGGAATGCAGAACGGGACAACCACTTTGAAAGACAGTTGGTGGCTTCTTACAGAGCTAAACACAGGCTTACCATATGATCCAGCAACTGCACTCCTTCATATTTACCCAAAGGAGCTGAGGTCTTATATCCACATAAAAACCTGCACGTGGATGTTTATAGCAGCTTTATTAATAACTGCCAAAAACTGGAAACGGCCAAGATGTCCTGTAATAATTGAATGGAAAAATAAACTCTGGCACATCCATAACAATGAATATTAGTGACAGAAAAGGAATTCTCGAACCACGGAAACACACAGAAGAACTTTAAAGGCACACTGCTAAGTGAGAGAAGCCAGTCTGACTACATACTGTATGACTCCAACTGTATGATATTTTGAAAAAGCCAAAACTGTGGAGACAGTAAATGATTAGTAGTTCTCAGGGGTTATGAGCAGAGAAGGATAAAAAGGTAGAGCACAAGGGTTAGGGCAGTGAAACTACTCTGTATGAAGCTGTAATGTTCATACATGTAATTAGGCATTCACTAAAACGCACAGAACTATACATCACAAAGAGTGAACCTTAGTGTAAACAATGGGCTATGGTTAATAATAATGTACGAAATTTGGTTCATTAATTATAACAAAAAGGCAAGCCCCCAAACTATTTTAATCATTGTGGGGAAGGATGTGAAACTGACATTCTGTATTATATATATCCAAATATTCTGTATCCATGTGATTCTGGCCCAGGATCTAATGATCCTCAGACAACTCTTTTAGAAACAGTACTTATTCTATCCTATCTGTAATCTTTGCAAATCAGCTGCTGGTCAGTAAAGATCAGCATTTTGCCAATGCTATACAATGAATTTGTAAAGCAAGATGTTAATAATAGGAGAAGCTGTGTACGTGTCTGTGTGGGGGCGGTGGAAGGGATTATATGAAACTCTATACTACCTGCTCAATTATTCTGTAAATCTGTACTAAAAATGAGGTCTAATTATTCTCTTAATAATAAAGTCACAACCCAGCAATGCACAGCATCAGTTCACAGCAATACACAGGAAAGGCTACCATACTGATGCCTGTACCTTGTCATGCCTTGAGAGCTGGCCAGAAAGGAGACAACAAACACACGTGACTGTAACAAAAGAAAAGCAGAATCCATGTAACAAGGCATGAACACTTCAAGTTGAGCAGACATGAAGTGGAGATGCACAGGGCCTGCATACTGACAGCACACTTCCAGAAAGCTTTCCAGCAGTGCTCAGAGCATGATACTACAGAGTTGGCATCCATCCTGGGAAGCAGTGGCCCACATCCTTGTTCCCCTTTACTCTCTCTTCTGGGAACAGTCATCTCTAAATGGCCTTGATCCCCAGGAAAACTACTAGAACCTACCTCAAGGTCAAGCCCAGCCCCTACACATTATTAGTGCAGGCTTCCTGCCTTGGTGGCTCCTCCCCGCATGGTCCACTGACAAAGCCCAGCTTACAATGTCCATCTGTATGTCCAGGATCAGTCAAGTTAGCTAACTGAGGTGCTGGCCGTTTCAGTCTGATCTGTCTGCCCTGCTGGACATCCCGCCCTCAGAAGAAACACACAAGACTCTGCATTCCAAAGTCACATTGTCCAGGAAAACTTCCTAGAACTCCCAGGGAATCTTGCTGGGCTCTGAACCTACCATGCATCTAAGAGACCCTGAGGGGAGCACTGAGGTCATACCAGACATACTCCCTGGGGCATAAGGCCCCAGGGTGCCTGACTTAAACTAAGTTTAAGGGTGCCCCTTAAACTAACGAGGGCAGCTCTATTGTTGCCTTTTCTCACACTCAGATCTAAGACTCTAATTAACAATTCCATGGAGTTAAAATATATACATGTAGAGCGCCTGGGTGGCTCAGTGGTTAAGCGTCCGACTCTTGAGTTTCGGCTCAGGTCATGATCTTACAGTTCATGAGTTCAAGCCCTGCATTGGGCTCTGCGCTGAAAGTGCAGGAGCCTGCTTGGGATTTCTCTCTCCCTCTCTTTCTGCCCCTCCCCAGCTTGCTCTCTTTCTCGCTCAAAATAAATTAAAAAATAAACAAACATAAAATATATATATGGGAAAACCAATGGGCCAAGCCATTATTCCGGTTCTTTCAAACTTAAAAATCAGCGATCTCATCTATAATTATCATATTCATGGAATAAATTCTAATTATCTTCCTCTCTCAATGAAATATTTGAGTAAGGAAGGGCATATGTTTGCCATTTAAAAATACCTAACAAGGGTAGAGAACATCACAAATAGCTTGAAGAGGAGTTTTTTCCTAGATACAATATATTAATCACCACATAAAAACAACACATGGTAACAGAAATGTTTCCACCAGTAAAACCTATAGGCTTTACAGTCCTTAGTTGGTTCATCTTTACAGCATTTTTTGCTCGCTGGGAAGGAAAGATGTTCTTTTTCATAGGGCTGAAAACTGAGGTGGATGAAGTTAATAATGAGACTTAAATGCAGAAATCCTACTTAGTGCTCCTCAGGCAATGGGATGGGGCAGATGTGAATTTGAGACCCTACTCCATCGCTTACAATTAGGTATCTTGGCTGTTTATTAAGCCTCTCATATTGTTTCCCCTCCATAAAAGGAGTTAATAGCTTTGTGAAGATTAAAGAAAATATTGTGTATAAAGTGCCCAGCAATACTTTGCACCTAACAGATGCTCAATACATGCCTCCCCATTCAACTTCCCCCTGCAATAAGCCATGAGGCATTCTTACAAATGGACGAGTGTTTAGGAACAGCAAAGAGTGGATTGTGTGGATTATTTCCTTACAGTACTGGGCTCATTTTATAAATGAAGTTTTGACAGTGACATTTAAAAACCAGTCTTAGTTTTCTAGGTGACCCCCCACAATGCCCACAATCAACTCCCCTTTTCAAATGCATATCCTAACATGATCTAAACAGAAATGACTCCCCTTCCAAGACTAATTAGCTAAGATGAAAAAATTTTCAGTACTATATAAAAAAACTTTCACTACCATTTACAAATAAACCCTTTAAGTTTAAAAATCTGTTTTTATTTTAAATAATTTGTTTGGCAATAAGCTAATTTTAACAATTGTTAACTTATATACTAATTTTTAAACGAATAATCTGTTTAGGCTAGAAATTAATTTATGTGACTCTAAATAAAAGAGTTAGGAAGAGGGTGCCTGGGTGGCTCAGTCAGTTGTCCGACTCATGATTTCAGTTCAGGTCATGATCTCACAGTTCATAAGTTAGAGCCCAATGTCGGGCTCTGTGCTGACAGTGCGGAGCCTGCTTGGGATTTTCTCTTTCCCTCTCTCTCTACCCCTTCCCCTACTCATGCTCTCTCTCTCCCTCTCTCTCAAAAATAAATAAACATTTTTTAAAGTTAGGAATCTATACCTAGCACAAAGTCAGATCTCAATAAATATGTCACATGAAAGAAGGAGAAACCTGCTACCATTTTTACAATAATAGAATTAAAATATTGAGAAGGACTAGAAGGATTATAAGTGGAACTTTCTAATTAAGAATAAACTAAAGTACAAAGAAAGCAAATGACTTGTCTAAGATTATAAGAAAGGTAGCCATACCAAGAAAACAATATAACTGCCATTTAAAATCCAAATTTATTTTTTTATCATCTTTTAGAGCCTAAAGTTTATATATAGCTCATTTCCATGAACATGAAAAATTGACCCCTCAATAGAAAAAAGGATACCCCAGTCTTTTATTTAGTTTTATATTTAATCAAAAGCAACAATTACGCATAGCAATTAAGATAAATGACCCCAATTATTTTGTGATACAATATGGATATGATTTTTGTAGTCTTAATCATCAAATTAAATTGCCATGGATACTTTTATAATAAAGGAATCAATAAAATTAAATTTGTAAAAAAACCAATTAAAACTTAAAAATCAATATTTTTTGAGTGAAAAGTATGCATCGGGTCTGTTCTATGTACTTTACAAATTTTATCCTCACACCTTTAATCTTTACTATAATCTTATGAAACAAAAAATAGTCCTACTATCCCCATTTTACACAGTTCACGAGCTGGAGTCCTGAATCAGGCTCTGCCCTAACAGCCTGCTTGGTATTCTCTCTTTCTCCCTCTCTCTCTGCTCCTCCCCTGCTTGGGCTCTCTCTCTCTCTTAAAATAAGAATAAATAAACCAAAAAAAAAAAATGTGTGAGGGGTGCCTGGGTGGCTTAGTAGGTTAAGTGTCCGACTTTGGCTCAGGTCATGATCTCACGAGGGTTCGAGCCCCTGTGCTGACAACTCAGAGCCTGGAGACTGCTTCAGATTCTGTTTCTCCCTCGCTCTCTGCCCCTCCCCCACTTGTGCTCTGTCTCTCTATGTCTCTCAAAAATAAATAAAGGTTAAAAAAATTTTTTTAAATACATGTGAATCCTGATTCCAAATCAATATTAAAAGCAAGGCAGAGTCAGGGGGTGCCTGGGTGACTCAGTTGGTTAAGCCAGACATCTGACTTCAGCTCAAGTCATGATCTCACGGTTTATGAGTTCGAGCCTCACGTCGGGCTCTGTGCTGACAGCTCACAGCCTGGAGCCTGCTTTGGATTCTGTGTCTCCCTCTCTGTCTGCCCCTCCCCTGCTCACACACTCTCTCTCTCTCAAAAACAAATAAACATTAAAAAAGTTTTTTTTAAAATCAAGGCAGAATCACAGGCCTGATAATCAAAAAGTGGTACTCAGACCTGTGATTCTGTTCCTACTATGTTCCTACTGTTTCCATTTAAAGAAGAAGGAGATAAAACAACCACAAGAGTAACTAGAAAAGGAAATCCAAGTCTAATATCATCTATATTTTTCTACCTCCGCTGACAAGGTCCACTGCCAGTACATGCTACAAAGAGAAATAAATATTACTAAAGAATAAAGAAAAACTGTTTTGTTTTGTTTTGTCTTGTTTTTTACTCCTTCACACCTTATTTGTTGCCTACCTGAAATCCATGCTTGCCTCTCCACCATGTGCTTAACACTTTCGGGGGCATGTCAATAACAGAAACAATGTCTCCCACCTACAAGAAAAAATTCTAAGTGAAATATTTTTAGTCAAATTTTAAACCCATTATTATGTCTAGAATTTAAATGTGAACCGTTAGAAAAAGTTAAGTTCCACTCTCATTCTGTGGCTAATTATTTCTGGAAAAATGTAATACTTACTTCTGTAAAGAATTTAATAATCTTAATGATCGGTAAAGAAGAGGTCTAAAAAAGGTAGGTGGTTAACCTACGTGTAATAACTTCAGAAAGTCAGACTTACAGCATAGGATTTTTGAATGTCAGGTTTCACACCATCACCACCACTTCCGTTAAAATAGTCACTACTGTTACTAAAAGTAAAAGTGATCAGATCACCTACAAGGGATAGTTTAAAATACTTAGAACCACCATAACTTTTATTCATAGACATTTAGTGAGCATTGACCATGTGTCATGTACTGTGCTGAGTACATATCTTATTAAATCATATATCAAAGGCCTAAGATATCTACAATTACTTGGTTATTCTTAGTAAGTATAAAATTTGACAAACTAGTGAGTTTATACAAACTTTTACAAAATTATAAATATAAAATCATCATAATAGTTCTTAATAATATATTTAATGGAAATCACATTCTTCAATCAAAATAAGTGGTGATCTCTGTGACAAAACATAGTTAAGTGCTTCACAGCAATATTACTGTGGTATACATATTGCTTTTAAGAATTTTTCTTTGTAGGGGTGCCTGGGCGGCTCAGTCAGTGAAGCATCCAACTTCAGCTCAGGTCATGATCTCACAGTCCATGAATTTGAGCCCCATGTCGGGCTCTGTGCTGACAGCTCAGAGCCTGGAGCCTGTTTCAGATTCTGTGTCTCCCTCTCTCTCTGACCCTCTCCCACTCATACTCTGTCTCTCTCTGTCTCAAAAATAAATTAAAAAAAAAAATTAAAAAATTTTTTTAAATAAAAAAGAATTTTTCTTTGTATATTTACAACTAATTTCCACATCATGAAAGAATCAACTTCACAAAGCTGTATTTGCTCACAGGCATGGCATCTTTTAAGACATACATTCCTCTGTGTATGGAACCTAAAAATCTATACTGTGTTTCTTAAACTGAATAACTGTAAGCAGTTTTTTGTCTCTCATCATCCAGTATTAGAGGAAGAAACTTAATTCCCCTCCTTTTGCATCTGATTGCAAGCAATGTTCATTTCACTTTTCATCTGTTCTTTACCTCAATCTTTGAACAAACAATGAGAAGAAGGTATCACTGGGTATCATATTTAGGTACTAAAAACACAAAACAAAAAGATTGAGACCTGGCTTTCAAGAAGGTCATGGAGACAAACAGGAAAACAATTATGACTGAGTGTAATAAATGAAAGGTCAGATATAAGCCATGAGAACAGTTCAGAATAACATTCAATCCAGGCTCTTTGGGGATATGTATTTGCATGGAGTAGGAAGAAGATCAAGGATGACTTCCTAGAAGAAATGGGAGACATTTAAGCTGAATTTTCAAGGATGAGTACAGTCGTTAAATAAAAACAGATGGCATCCTAGGCTGAAAGACAATAGAGTATGGGGAAAGGGCCTGAGCTGACAGAGTCTTTAGTCATTTACCTCTAAGGTCAATTCATCAGGGGCCCGAGCAGTGTACCTCTTGATAACGTGGGCAGCACCAACAGCAGGAGTGTTAATGGATGATTCCTCATGAACTAGAAGATGATTTCCCTTATTATCAATCTACGACAAAGAAAATGAACTATGAGATAAAGACAGGGGACTTGTAAAAGTTTCTCTATCTATAAACGTGTTCAATTTGATTTAGAGAAACCATAACCCAAAGAATCTTAAAAAAAAAAACAACAACACCTAATATTTACTGAGTACTTATTATATGCCAGTCATTGTGCTGTGCATATAACATATGATTCAGTGTAATCCTCATAAATCTAAAAGGTACTCAGCATGATTATCAACACTTAAAGATGAAGATGCTTGGGGCGCCTAGGTGGCTCAGTCCCTTAAGCAACCGACTTCGGCTCAGGTCACGATCTCACAGTTCATGGGTTTGAGCCACCCATCAGGCTCTGCGCTGACAGCTTAGAGTCTGAAGCCTGCTTCAGATTCTGTGTCTCCCTCTTTTTGTGCCCCTACCCTGCTTGTGCTCTCTCTTTCTCTCTCTCAAAAATAAACAAACATTTAAAAAAAAACCTAAAGATGAAGATGCTAAAGCTAAAAGAGCTTATGTAATTTATGAGAAATTAAATACAGTAAAACCTTTGTTTGTGTGCATAATTCATTCTGGAAACATGCTTGTAATCCAAAGCGAATTACTTGTATATCAAAGTAATCACTTGTGTATCAAAGCAAATTCCAAAGACCACTGGCTCAGTTGTAATCACATGACGTTCGGCGTCACGTACTACTCATATTGCAAGACATTGCTCCTTTAGCAAGTTAAAATACATTAGAAATGTTTGGTTGTCTTGTGAAACACTCTCAGAACAAGTTACTTGTAATCTGAGGTTTCACTGTAATTTTCCAAGATCACACAGCCAATAATGGAAAAACCAGTATCTCAATGCAAGTTGGCCTGGTGCTAAATTCCATATTCTTTCTACTTCCCATTCTGACTTGCCAATTTCCACTGGAAGGAGAGAATAAATCTGCAAATTAAGGAGAAATACTTAACATATTTTCTGGATACTGTGTAACACTCAATACTTAAACTGGACTCTTTAAAAGGTTAATTGTCTGTCATTCATAAATAATTGAAAAATATTTTCAATTACTAAGTCAATTAAATATATACATCTTGCTAAATGTACACTTAATACATTAAACACCAAAATAAGAGGTGTCACTGCAATTCCCAAGATATATTAAAATTAGTTTCTTGGATTCTCAAAGATTTGAGATAAAAAAAAATACTCAGCGTAAGACATATCTATCCTTCCAAAAGATGAGCATTAATTCTATTTCTTTGATTCCTGAAACTCAATAGCTATAGAAATTAAATTAACATTAAATTTCTTCAGTAGACACTTCAAAAATAAATTCTGATAAGAAGTGAATTAGAAAATACCTCCATCCAAGTAAGGGCAGGTCCACAATTGATCTTGTTGCCAGCAATAGCTGAAAGGCGGGAGAGGTAAGCCATAAGCATCTGAGTGATGGACTAAAGAGAAAGAGAAGATTCAGTGGTAACTCCAAGTCAAGATACTGCACTCCCTGTCCAGGTAACTGGTATAAATTAGTTGTTTCTGGGGAAAAAATTCTGTAGATTTTTAGGCATTTTAATAGTTACAGAGGATTCTTCACAGAGGCTTAAGAGTTCCGTGAAGTGAAACCATCAGCACTTACATAGAAATCCCCTGTCTTGTGAAGAACTTGAACTGCTAGCTCCTCATCATCAGGGGGTCATACTATTATATAGCTTCTTTTTTTTTTTTTTAATTTTTTTTTCAACGTTTATTTATTTTTGGGACAGAGAGAGACAGAGCATGAACGGGGGAGGGGCAGAGAGAGAGGGAGACACAGAATCGGAAACAGGCTCCAGGCTCTGAGCCATCAGCCCAGAGCCCGACGCGGGGCTCGAACTCCCGGACCGAGAGATCGTGACCTGGCTGAAGTCGGACGCTTAACCGACTGCACCACCCAGGCGCCCCATATAGCTTCTAATTTTATTGCTGTCTCTATCTCATACTGAAAATGTAAAACAATAATCACAGCAGAGACATACTTGGCTTTTCTGCCAGCTTCGCCCTGGCTACTCTGAAACTCTCCAAGACCTGCTGTAAGCTTCCAGGCATGCAGCTATGGCAGGACAGCCATGTTCATATGTGATCCCACACCACGGGTCCGTGGATTGGTCCAGAAATGGGACCAAACATTAGCTGGCCTAACAAGAATTACTGCAGGAATTAGGAATTAAGTGGAAAATTTTTAATTCATTCTAGCAGCTGTCTTAAAAAAAGAGATTAAAAACCTGGGGCCTTTTAGTAGTGGCCATGTTCTGAGACAGCTTGATAAAGAGAAATGGAACAAAGAGACAGAGATAGGAAACAGAGACAGACTTCTAGATTTTCGGTGATACAAAAGAAGCTATGGTTTTAGAATATTCCTGAGACCCTGTTCCTGTGTCAGTTCTTGCATGACTGATGATGCCTCTACTTTGTCCTACCTACTTAGTTGCCTTGGAATTAATTACAGATTTGAAATGGCTTCCCATCAGGACTTGAAAGATATCTGCACTGTTTTCAAGTTGCTGTTGAGTCTACTATCAATACAATTCTTGTTTTTTTTTTTTTTTAAGCATGTTTTTTTTGCTCTCTGGAAGCTTTTGGTGTTCTCTGTTTTGGCTATTGAAATTTCACTACACTGTTTATAGATGCATGTCTTTTCAGTCATTATATTTAGTACTTACTGGGCCCATGTGATCTGAAACATGGCTTTCTTTAGCTTTAGGGCATTTTCTTATATTAACTTTTAGTTACTTCCATCTCCTGTATCCTGCTAGAACTCCTAGGAGAGGGAAGTAGGAACTTCAGGATCTTTTCTCCATGATTCTCACTGTACTCACGCAACTTTTTATCTTTCATTCCCTTCTGGGGCTGTATTATTATAAAGTTTGCTCTCCCAGCTCACTAATGCTCTCTTCATCTGTGTCCATTCTGTACACAGTCCAGCTCTTCAGGTTTGCTATAACTAAAATTAATTTAAATAAGTACATGTTCATTTCTAAGATCTCTGATTTTTTATTTTTCTAAAAATACGTTCTCATTCCATGACTGTGATTGCCTCCTGTCTCTCTGAGGATAGTAACCATGCTTCTGAAAGCCCTCTGTTTGCTCTTCTCAATTATTTTATTTATTTGGTTTTTATAATTAAGATTTCTAGTTGATCTGTCTTCTTCAATCCTCCTGTACCTGTTTGTATGCTGTATTTGCTCACCCCCATAAATCTTATCCTATCTACTTTCAAAGATTCCTCACATCGTGATCTCATGGTTGTGAGACCGAGCCCTGTGTCAGGCTCTGTGCTAGGCATGGAGCCTGCTTAGGATTCTCTCTCTCCCTCTCCCTCCCTCTCAAAAAAATAAAAAAGAAGATTACTCATAATTTTGATGGTTTTTATATTCTGATGTTATAAAAAATCTTTTCCCATTTAATTTTTTTAAAATCTTTTATATTTTTACTAGAAATTTGGCAGGAGTAAAGATAAGGGCACAGATATGGCATGCCATCATAAGCTATGCCTTTCTTTAATTATTAGTGAGGTCAACATTTTTCCATGTTTTTGCCTCCATATTTTATATTCTCTTTGAAGAATGGTCTCATATATGTAGCCCATATTATGAATCTTTTTAATAAAATTACACACCAAACCTACTTTAATTCTAAACATTCTACATAGCACTACAACTTTTTCAGTTATGAAATAATTAAATAATCCCAAGAATCATCCTGAGTGTTCAATATAAGCTTTTATTTAGTATATAGGCAACACTTTCTGCTAATTTATATACAGCGATTAAGGCTGCAAAGAACTAAATGCTTACCTCTGGACTATCCTTCAGAGCATCAGAACGGGGAAGCTCTGAGAGTTGGGAGAATCGTCGGTCATAAATACATAAATGAAGATGTTTATCAAGTACCCGAAAATCTTCATAACTTCTTTTAACAATCCAACTTTTACCCTATGGGTAAGAAAAAAAAGACACTTATAATCTGCCTCTTAGAAAATGCTTATTATGAATCAGGCCTTATTCTATAATGGCATTATGAGATTTTATATTTTCTAGTGAAAAACTTCTATCAACTTGTTAGTAAATAGGTAAATACTCAAACTCCAAAACAATCTAATGAGTTACACTACATCAAAAGGTCAATAATGAAAATAAGATAAAACTCTCCACTCTCTCTACTGCTCATCAAAGTCCACTGGCTCTCTGGGAGCAGTAACTGCTACATGGTAAGACAGCATGTGGCCTTAAACCCACAAAAAGAACCATAAAATAATTTGGGGTGGGAGAATATAATCAAAAATTAAATAAAAATAAAACCAAGTTATTGATAGGTATTACCAACATTTTCTATGACTAAGACTGGAAAATCAAAACCACTAAAGTCCTCATCAATACACATTCAATATGCAAATATTATCTAGAACTCATTATCCTTCCCAACATCTCAGGCTTTCTTCCTTGCCTTGCCCAATCTCACAAGCTCATCAAAAATGAAAATCCGGGGTGCCTGGTTGGCTCAGTAGGTTGAACATCCAACTCTTTATTTCGACTCAAGTCATGATCCCAGGGGTGTGAAATCGAGCTCCACATCGGGCTCCGTGCTGAGCATGGAACCTGCTCTCTCTGACATCCTCTTTCTCTCAATCTTTCCCTCTGCCTCTCTCCCCCACTTGCTCTCACTCTCTAAAATAATTTTTTAAAAAAACAATGAAAATCTACTCCCAGAGCATATTTATTATTACATTCTACCTCCTAATTTTCTCTTGACTCTATCACTTCCCCTAGCCCAAGCTTTAGTAGGGATGAATATCATTTCTTACCGAGAATACTGCTAATTGTCCTCACCTTTGGTCTCCCCTGCTCCCCTTCCCACCACTACAAAATACAAAGCTTATCAGGTGACACTATCAAAAATCCATCGAGAGCTCCCATGAGTCAGCACTGCTGCAGAGCATTTAGTCTTGCAATTTTATCTAATTTTATACAGAGGCTCTCATCTCATAAAATTCTAGAAGGACTGCAAGAAAGGCCTGAGAGCAACCATCTCAGAACTGAAGAAACACTTTTAGTGGAAGTCTTCTCCATGTGCCCCAGCCAAATGGGGCAGAGGCAGAATGCACCACTTCATAAGGCAGAGATGTGAATTCTACACAGAGATATATTAAAACTAACATGATCAGGAGCGCCTAGGTGGCTCAGTCGGTTGAACATCCAACTTTGGCTCAGGTCATGATCTCACAGCTCATGAGTTCGAGCCCCGCATCAGGCTCTGTGCTGACAGCTCAGAGCCTGGAGCCTGCTTCGGATTCTGTGCCTCCCTCTCTCTCTGCCCCAACCCACTCGCATTCTGTCTCTTTCTCTCTCAAAAATAAATGCTAAAAAATTTTTTTTAAATAAAACTACCATGATCAACTTGCATAATCCTACTCTGGACTGAAATTCTCTATCACGTAGATGGAGAACAATACCAACTCCTTGTCTGAGAGGGTTTTCAGAATGAATTAAGACAATAACACATGGCAGAGCCTTTTAAAGAAAAGTGTCCTGGTCACTATTCTAAGAAATGCTAGTTCCATGAGTCTGAAATGGGATCCAGTTAATTCTGATGATCAGCCTGAACTGGGAACCACTGATCCATAGGATAAAGTCCAAACATATTTGCATATATCATGGCTTTCATCATCTAGGTTCTGTCTGAATTTATACTCTGATCTCAGTCATTACTCCTCCATGCCCTTTCTCTGCCTCCAGTTATGCTCAATTACTTACATTTATTCAGTTTATGAGACATTTGTTCCCTTTCTTGCCTCCATGATCTTTAACTGCTGCTTCTTTGGCTATGGAAAGTCACTCTTTTACTCTTTGCTGAAGTAAGCTCCTTTGTTTCCTCAGTTCTAACACTGCCTTCTAACCCAAATATTTCCTAAATAACCATAGGGAGTTAAATACTTGATCCTTTGGGATGGCAAAAATAAAAACTAAAAACAAACAAAGGCAGAAATAAAAGGAAAAACTTAGCATACAGTTGCAATTATTTTCTCTTTCATACACACATTTTTTTAAAACTATGCAACACTTCAAATACCAGAAAAGTAAACAAAATAATTTATCACATACTCATGTCTCTATCACAGAGATTAAACAGATGTTGACTTTTTTGTTTCAAAGCTCTGGATGTTATTTTAAAGAACCAATTATTATAGATACAAAGCACCATTCTTTGTATCCCTTCTAAAAGTAAAGACAGGAGTTGATGTGTATTGTTATCACGCATAAATGCATTTTATACCTTTACCATATATGCATGTATACAGTACATTGTCCAAAACAAGTAACAAGATTTTACTTCCTTCTCTATGAACCTAATCACAAATTAAGTAATTTGCTTAAAGCCTCACATATGTGAGAGAACAGAAATTAAAACGCAGTCAAAAAAAATAAATTTTCATCTGAACAAGGTTTTACGTCCATCATCCATAGTATTTTAAATTTATCCATTCTATCTTCTGATTTGGATTAGGTCTAAAGTGTGTGTGTGTGTGTGCGTGTGCGTGTGCGTGTGTGTGTGTTTTAAATGTATATGGGGAGGGCACCTGGGTAGCTCAGTCGGTTATGCGACCGAATTTGGCTCAGGTCATGATCTAGTGGTTTGAGTTTGAGCCCCACATAGGGCTCTCCACTGTCAGCACAGATCCCTCTATGGAGGCACTGTCTCCCTTTCTCTGCCCCTCTCTCACTTGTGTTCACTTGCATGCACGTGCTTTCTCTCTCGCTCTCTCAAAAATAAACATTAAAAAAATATATATGGAGGTGCCTGGGTGGCTCAGTCGGTTGAGGGTCCAACTTCGGCTCAGATCATGATCTCACGGTTCGTGAGTTCCAGCCCCACATCGGGCTTGCTGCTGTCAGAATAGAGACTGCTTCTGATCTTCTGTCCCCCTCTTCCTCTGTCCCTCCCTGCTCATGCTCACTCTTTCTCGCTCCCTCCCAAAAATAAATAAAAACATCTAAAAAATAAAATAAAATAAAAATGTATATGAATACTTTAGGTACAGCACAACAAGGTCTAATTTGCCCAAGTGACCACACCTTATTTACATTACCTGCATAGATCCTAAAAATATATACCTGAAATAAAGAAATAGCTAAAAACTTGATTATAGGATCAGAATGTCCTAATTGTGAATCCTGGCTGTTTAAGAACTAAATGATGTAAATTAATGTAAAATGATTAGTAGAGTAACAGTTAACAGAAATGGCTCAGTACATGCTGGCTATTACTATTCTTTACTGATTTAGAGAACTTGTTCTCAGTCAAACATTTAAAATTAGAGAACAGAGTTTCCAAACAAAACCCCATGGTATTTAGCAGAACAAATGACTGGTCACCAAAAGCTCAGCAACTCAAAGGAAAAAGAACATTTTTACTGATTACTTTCAAGTACATCAGGTTTTCAACTAGAGAAGTTAATCCATCTTTAGAGGTCAAAGGTTGTTTTCCATACTGGCTGAATTTCCAGCTTTAATATTGGAAAGTAAATCTTAAATTTAATATCGTTATTTGAAGATAGCCCATAGATCAGGTGACATTTTGTTTTTGTTTTGTTTTCCTGATTTCTTTTAGAAAAAAATGTAACATCAGGATTTTAAGTCACTAGTACAAAGGCCAAGCAATCAATCAGGATCAACTTTAAACATGCGTATAGTCATCCCACTGTCTGGGAAGGAGAGAAATAAGCTGACAACTTGGTACATTCACATCTATTACTCCTTTCGAGCCAACAGACTATGGGAAGTGGTCAATATAAAGAAAATGTAGTCCTGCATTTGTTGTTACCTGGTGCTTTTAGAATAGAAATTGGCTCTGCTTTTAATCCCATTTTCATTAAGCATTTCTCACTAAATGAAGACTATTCTGACATAATTGTAAGGTATTAGGGACTGAGTATCTGCATCTCCCCAAAATTCATACGTGGAAACCAAAGCCTCTAATATGATGGCATTAGGAAATGGAGCCTTTGGGAAATAATTAGATGAGATGAGGTCATGAGGGTGGAACCCTCATGAATGAGATTAGTGCCCTTACAGGAGCCCTAAGAGAGCTTGCTTCTCCTTCTCTATGCTCTGCTACATGAAGTTATAAGAAGCTAGCTGTTTGCAATCTGAGAAACGGCTCTCACCAGAACTTTGCCATTCTGACCTCCTGATCTCAGACTTCCAGCTTCCAGAACTGTTGGAAATAAATTTGTATTGTTTATAAGGTACCCAGTTTATGGTACTTTGTGAAAGCACCCCAAACTAAGACATAAGGTAACATTTGGCCCTTGGCATATCACTTTCCCCTTGGCATACAAAACAGATTTCTAGATCAACATGACTGTGAAACACAGAAGGAAGAGAGAAGAAAGAAAACAATGAGGAAACCAGTAATCAGTAATGCAGGATTTAAATTTAAACTACTATGGGCTACCTTAGGTGGTAGACCTTAGGTAACTTTTAAACCTCAGTTTACTCATCTATAAAATGGGGAAGTTAACAGTACCTGGAAGTTGAAAGATTAAATGAAATAATGCATGTGAGTTACTGAGCACACTGCCTGCCAATCATTCATTGAACATTCTTATCACTACTGACATTTTTGTCACTGGTATAACGGTCTGGCCCAGAAATACCTTCTGAATGTTGTATTAGTCATATACTTGTCATGCATGGGGTATAACAGACAAATAGTTTGGTTGAAACTGTTAACATGCATGGACGATATTAACGATACCTTCACTAAACTAGACTGATTTTGGAAAAGCTGTTAAATCGTGCAAATTGATAGAATTGGGAAGTTCCCAGGTTAAAAGCTCAATAATTGAAAACAAGATTGTTTATGTGCTGCTGAAGCGAGCACAAAAAACAGGATTGTAATAACAGGATGTAATAATTTATCTAAGTCTATGCTCCAATTTCTTATACTTCTTTAGAATAAATTCCTGGGTCGCCTGGGTGGCTCAGTAGGTTGAGTGTCAGACTTCAGCTCAGGTCATGATCTCATGGCTACTGAGTTTGAGTCCCACCTTGGGATCTGTGTTGACAGCTCTCGGTGCCTGCTTTGGATTCTGCCCCTCACCGTTCATGCTCTCTCTCTCTCTCTCTTGCTCTCAAAAAGAAACATTAAAATTCTTTTAGAAGAATAAATTCCTAAAAATTGTGAAATCATCTAAACCTAAGTAAGTGCAGAGTATACTGAATCTCTCTGCACTATTTTTGCAAATTTTTATAATACTAAATTTATTTTTAATTTAAAAAGCTAAAATACACATACAATTTCTAAAAATGGAAAGGTTGTACCAATTTTTACTGTTTGCGCCTATTTTACTGCATCTACACTAATATATATTTATAAAAGCATTTAAATTTTCCAAAAGGTGAAAATGATATCTTTATTCTTTTAGGAATTATCTATTTACATCTTTGACAATTTTTCTACTAAAATATAGTGTATACTCCTACAATTATCGCTTATCAAACTTATCAAACCCTATTACACTGAATGTCTAGCCAAAGTATTTCATGTAACTATTAGCCCTTTGAAAGCTTAACACTTTTACTCAAATAGTTTGTTAGTCAAGAAATTTCCTTGGTCTCTCAAAAAATTAAAAATAGAACTACCCTGTAACCCAGCAATTTCACTACTAGGTATTTTTCCAAAGGATACAAAAATGCTGATTCAAAGGAGCCCATGCACCCCAATATTTACAGCAGCACTATCAACAATAGCCAAATTATGGGAAGAGCCCAAATGTCCATCAACTGATGAATGGATAAAGAAGATGTGATACACACACACACACACACACACACACACACACACACACACAGGAATATTACTTGGTGATCAAAAAGAATGAAATCATGCCAGGTGCCAACAATGTGGATGCAACTAGAGGGTATTATGCTAAACGAAGTAAGTCAGTCAGAGAAAGACAAATATCACATCACTTTATTCATATGTGGAATTTGAGAAACTCAACAGATGAACATAGGGGAGAGGAAGGAAAAATAAGATAAAAAGAGAAAGGAAGGCAAACCATAAGAGATTCTTAAATACAGAGAGCATACTGAGGGTTGCTGGACGCGTTTTGGGTGGGGGGATGGACTACATGGGTGATAGGCACTGGGGAGGGCATCTGTTGGGATGAGCACTGGGGTGTTGTATGTGGGTGATGGGTCACTGGATTCTACTGAAATCATTGTACTGTATGTTAACTGACTTGGATTTAAATAAAATAAAATTTTTTTTAAAAAGGAAAGAAATTTCCTTGAATGCATTCTGAAGTGATATATTAAGTGGATTAATACACTAAAATACTAATTTTTTTGTTTAAAAAAAGTGGAAAAGAAGTTAGTAGGTCCTTCTTACTTAAGACTTCTTCCTATAGAAGTATAGTAAAACCTTGGTTTGTGAGAATTCATTCCAGAAACATGCTTGCAATCCAAAGCACTTGCACATCAAAGAGAATTTCAAGAACCACTGTCTCAGTTTGATCATGTGACATCTGGCATCATGTACTACTCATATTGCCAGAAACTGCTTGTTTATCAAGTTAAAATTTATTAGAAACGTTTGCTCGTCTTGCAGAACACTTGCAGAACAAGTTACTCACAATCCAAGGTTTTATGTATTTAAAATATATTTTTTAAAGAGGCATTTAAAAATATATTGTTTTGTGTCTTACATTTGGTAGTTGCAGGAGATTTTTAGACAATTCTTTTATACTGTTTACCTAGATGATCATGTCATCTGTGTACAAAGGCTGTTTAATTTCTTCCTTTCCCATTTGCATATCTTTTATTTCCTTTTCTTGCCTTAATGGCATTAGCTAGGAATTCCAGCACAGTGTTGAAAAGCAGTGGAAAGAGGGGACGTCCTTACCTTGTTCCTGATCTTATTTACAGAATGAGTTTCTATTACAGTTATAGATTTTTTATAGATACTCTTTATCAAGTTGAGGACATTTCCCACTAATCTTAGTTTACTGAGAATTTTTAATCATGAATGATTAAATTTAATGACCAAAATAGCAGAATACAAAGTTAATATACAAAAGCCAATTGCTTTCCAATGCACCAACAATGATTAAGTTCAATTTGAAATTAAAAGCACAATAGTATTTGTATCAGCACATCCCCCCCAAAAAGAAAGAAATACAAATCTAAAAAAACATGGGGGTGCCTGGGTGCCTCAGTCAGTTGAGCGTCCAACTTCAGCTCAGGTCATGACCTCATGGTTCATGAATTCAAGCCCCGCATCAGGCTCTGTGCTGACAACTCAGAGCCTAGAGCCTGCTTCAGATACTGTGTCTCCCTCTCTCTCTGTCTCTCCCCCACTCAAAAGTCTCTCTCTCTCTGAAAAATAAACATTAAAAGAATTTTTTTAACTATGTACAAGATCTGTATGAGGAAACCTACAATATTCTGGTAAAGGTAAACAACTAAAAAAATTTGAGAGATATACCATGTTCCTGGATAGAAGGGTCAATATATGGTCAAGGTATCAATTCTTCCAAACTTGATCTATAGATTCACAATGCTATGCCAATCAAAACCAAAGCAAGTTATTTTTTATTTTAAAGTTATAGAGAGAGGTAAAAGAGTAGAATAGCTAACACAATATTAAAGGAGAAGAACAAAGTTGGGAGACTGACACCAAGTGACTTAAAGACATACCATAAAGCTATAATCATCAATACAGTGTGGTATTGGCAAAAAAAAATTAACAAATACATCAATGAAACAGAACAGAGAGCCCAGAAATAGACCCACATAAATACTGTCAATTGATCTCTGACAAAAGAGAAAAGTCAACACAGTGGATTTAAAAAAAATTCTTTTCAACAAATAGTGCTGGAAGAATTGGCAAAATCCACAGTCAAAAATATAAATCTAGATACAGACCTTACAGCTTTCAAAAAATTACTCAAAATGGATCACAGACCTTAATGTAAAATGCAAAATGATAAAACTCATAGAAGGTAACACAGGAGAAAATACAAATCATCTTGGGTTTGGTGATAAACTTTTTTAGATACATTAGAGTCACTATCCATGAAAGAACTGATGAGCTGGACTTCACTGAAATTAAAATTTTCTGCTGTGTCAAGACACTATCAATAAAATGAAAAGACAAGTAATAGATCTGGGTGAAAATACTGGCAAAAGATTTATTTGATAAAAGACTGTTATCCAAAATATACAAAGAACTCTTAAAAATCAACAATAAGAAAACAAACAGCTGATTTAAAAAGTCCAAAGACCTAAGCAGACACCTCACCAAAAAGATATGCAAATAATAGATAAGTATATGAAAAAATGCTCCACATAATACGTCATCAAGGAAATGCAAATTAAAACGAGATAACACCACACACCTATTAGAATGGCAAAAACCCAGAACAAAATGCTGACAAAGATGTGAAATAATAGGATATGTCTTCCATTGCTAGTAGGAATACAAAATGGTAAACACACTTTGGAAGACAACTTGTCAGTTTCTGATAAAACTAAAGATACCTTACCACAGGTTCCAGCAATTAAGACTCCTTGGTGTTCATCCAAATGAGCTAAAAAGTTATGTCCACACAAAAGCCTGTACATGCATGTTCATAGTAGCTTTATTCATAAATGTTGAAACTTAGGGGTGCCTGGGTGGCTCAGTCGGTTAAGGGTACCACTTTGGCTCACATCATCATCTCATGATTTGTGAGTTTGAGCCCCGCATCAAGCTCTGTGCTGAGCTCAGAACCTGGAGCCTGCTTCAGATTCTGTGTCTCCCTCTCTCTCTGCCCCTCCCCTGCTTGTGCTCTGTGTCTGTCTCTCAAAAAAAAAATTTTTTTTTTTAAATGCTGAAACTTGGAAGCAATCAAGATATCCTTCAGCTGGTGAGTGTATATATAAACTGTGATACATCCAGAAAATTCAGTATTAATCAGCACTAAAAAAAAAAAAATAAGAAAGAAAGAAACTATCAAGCCATTAGAAGACATGGAGGAAATTTAAATGCACACTACTAAGTGAAAGAAGCCAAGCTGAAAAGTCTATGTACTGTATAACTCGAACCATATGACATTTTGAAAAAGGCAAAACTACAGAGACAGTAAAAATATTTGTGGTTGCCACTGGTTAGGGAGAAGTGAGAAATAAACAGAGCACAGAATTTTTAGGGCAGTGAAATAATTCTGTATGTATGATACCTTAATGGTGGGTACATATAATTATAAATTTGTCCAAACCCACAGAACATACAATACCATGACTGAACCCTTGCTGACAAAGCTATGTCAGTGTAGGTTCATCACTGTCACAAATGTATCATGTTGGGGAAAGACATCCATAGTGGAGTCGGGCATGTGTGGGGATAAAACATATGCAGGAACCTCATACTTTCTACTCAAGTTTGCTGTGAACCTAAAACTAATCTAAAAAATCAACTATATTAACTGTTAAAAATAAATCATGTTTTCTTCCATCCAAACAGTCTTACTCAAGGAAATAAATATCAACCAACCACATAAATGCAAATGAGCCTAAAAATGGTGAGGGACTGGATTTCAAAATTCATTTCCCCATATATCAGTGAACTGATTTCTTTCAATTTTTTTAAAAATGTTCTTGTGCCAGCAAAAAATCTGTCCTTTTATACAGAATGTCATTCACCAAATGAAAACCTTAATTTGCAAATCATCTGAAACTTAGATTCAGTGAGAAAATTCTAAAAATAGTAAAATACCTACCGTTCTGGCAGAAATTCACCCAATTTCTAAAAGTAAATAAAGTACAACTGACCCTTGAACAACATGAGAAGGGGCACTGATTCCCCTTCACAGTCGAAAATCCACATATAAGTTTGCTTCTCCAAAACATAACTGCTAATAGCTTACTCTTGACTGGAAACCTTGCCAATAATATAAACAGGCAACAAACATATTTTTATGTTATATTATGTACTATTCTTATAATAAAGTAAGATAGAGAAAAAATGTATTATTAAGAAAATCATAAAGAAGAGAAATACATTTACAGTAATGTACTCTATTTAGCGAAAAACATCTATGTATAAGTGGAACCATGCTACTCAAACCAATGTTGTTCAAGGTTCAACTACAAATGATCAGAATAACTTAGAAATTCACTTCTTTTATAAATATATCAACACAAAAACAATACAAAAAACTCCTTATGGGGCACCTGGGTGGCTCAGCTGATTAAGCATCCGACTCTTGATTTCAGCTCAGGTTTGTGGGTTCAAGCCCCATGTTGGGCTTAGGATTCTCTCTCTCTCTCTCTCTGCCCCTCTCCCACTCATATTCACTCTCTTTCTCTTTCTCTCTCTCTCCCTCTTCCTCTCTCTCCCTCACTGTCTAAAATAAATAAAAACTTATAAAAAATAAAATAGAAGTAAAAAACAGAAAAGAAATAAAAAATGGAATGAAAGCTAGCATAATCAGAACACAGGAATGGGCACACTGTCATGAGATGATATGAAAGAGGTAGCAAGGTCCTGGTCAGGTGGGGCCCTCACAGTCCTTGATTAGCAGTTTGGGCTCAGTTTTAAACACAGTGAAAATCTATTGGAGTGTTAACCACGAAGGCAACATGTTTCAAATCACATTTTACATCACTCCAGCAGTTAAATGCTAGATGCAATTTGATGCAAATACAAATGCTAATCACAACATCCCAACAAGATAAAGCTTGGTAATAACAGAGTTGGTAAAAGACAAATTCTAGATACATTTGCTGTTCTTTCGGAGAACAGTCCTCACCCATGTCCTTGGAAATTCCTTTACCATGGGAAAGTTAACTGAAAAAGAATGAACAAATTCTCTCTTTAATGGTATGATGAATTTCAGTGAAAAGAGAATGACCTGATTTAAATCTCAGCTGGGCCTTATCCTAGATATAGAAATTTACATAAGTTACTTAAACCTATCAGCAATTTTTACTCACCTATAAAATGAAAATAGTAACATCTACATTTCACAGAAGAGTTACAGGTTTGGATGTTTACAATCTCTACACGTTTTGTTCATACACAGATGCTCTACAAATGTGAATAGTCAACCCCACCCCTTAGTAACAGCATTTTTTAAAAGGACTAAGTGGAGGAGATACTTAATACCAAGGAATGCATTTCTGATGGTGGAATTTCAAGCAGGGTAGCAGGAGATATTTTGAGGCAGGAAAGCATTCCCCTAAAACCAACTGTTTACCCCACCTACCAGGACATAAAGGAGCCTTCAGAGTATTATAAATATTTATGAAAAAGTTGATCCTCAGAAAAAATAAAGTATTATATACTGATGAATTCTCGTTAAAATACAAAGGTGGTTAATATACTCCAAACACAATGAAATGATTGATTTTAATTGGTCTAAAGCTTACAATCAAACAATA
The DNA here is from genome assembly GCF_027475565.1 of Acinonyx jubatus. Classification (NCBI taxonomy): domain Eukaryota; kingdom Metazoa; phylum Chordata; class Mammalia; order Carnivora; family Felidae; genus Acinonyx; species Acinonyx jubatus. The sequence continues at coordinate 87,651,943 of NC_069390.1, read as the reverse complement.
AAATAGTAAGTACTTTATTAAGTACTTTATAAAGCAGCAATTTCTTACACTAACAAACCTATACTCACAGAACAGAAAAATCCTGAAGGATTTTCATTGGAGTACATGTTAGAATAAATTCTTGAAACAGCTAGGTTTAAATTTGCCATTTTAAAAGTAACACTTAAAAACTGAGAGGCACCTGGGTGGATCAGTCGGTTAAGCATCCAACTCTTGATTTCATTGCAAGTCATGATCTCACAGGTTTGTGAGTTCAAGTCCCACATTGGGCTCCTTGCACTGACAGTGCAGAGACTGCTTGGGATTCTCTCTCTCTCCTCCCTCTCTGCCCCTCCCACACATATACTCTCTCTCAAAATAAATAAATAAACTTAAATAAGTAAGTAAGTAAATGCTGATGTTCACTTACTTGCTAAAGTATAGAACAACTGAATATAGAGTGGTACTGAGACATATTACCATTGACATTATACTCATAAATGATTTATTCCACATAGTGGGGTTCAATTACTGTGAGTGCTTATCTCATTTTGGGCTTTTTAAAGTTAGTGAATGTTCAACACTTAAGACAGTAAAGGTTTTTCTAGTATCTTTTGACATATAACAATTTTTTAGAATTTCTATTAATTTTTATTAAATTCAAAGTAAACACATGATGTTTTCTGAAAAGTAGGGGATAGACAGAGGAAAAATTAGTATGATTTTCAGAAAAGATAAAGTATTACCATTCAGATTCAATATTATGACACAAGAGTGTTTTTTCATCCACACAAGCTAATCTGTTTGTTCTACACAATACATTTTTTCAGTTTGTTTACTTAAAGAACAGAATAAAACGATAATGGAGGGAACATCTGAAAAACAATATGCCTATATTGGTTAAGACAACTTGCTCTAAATTTTTTTTAATGTTTATTTAGTTTTGAGACAGAGAGAGAGAGAGACACAGAGCGTGAGTGGGGGAGGGGCAGAGAGAGAGGGAGACACAGAACCAACCATCTGTGTCAGCACAGAGCCTGATACGGGGCTCAGACCCATCAACCATGAGATCATGACCTGAGCTGAAGTCAGACACTTAACTGACTGAGCCACCTAGGCACCCCAAGACAACTTATTCTAAATTGGGATTAGTATGAGAGGCAGGGAGTTGGGGGCTTGGGCAGGGCATTAAAGATCTATTTTCCAAGCATCTGAGAGAGTCACTTTATTTGTTTTTTAATGTTTATTTTATTTTTGAGGGAGAGCAAGTGAAGGAGGGGCAGAGAGAGAGGGAGAACGAGGATCCGAAGTCAGCACAGAGCCCGATGTGGGGCTTGAACTCATGAACTGTGAGATCATGACCTGAGCTGAAGTTGAATGCTCAACCGACTAAATCATCCAGGTACCTCAAGAGAATATCACTTTAAAAATGCTTAATATTCTCCTCAGACACACCAATGTGGCTAAATGAGAGCTGTCTGACAGGTATCTGTTCCAGGACCATGTTATACTAGATTTTAATATTGTAACAAGCACTCGGACTATATAATGACTTGTCATTGTAACCAGATGGCCTGGACTACTTCCCACAGAGGCTCTAAATTTGAGGCTTCCACTTAAAGAGCCTCTGAAGACTTCCTCGATCTGAAAGAAAACAGACATCCAGGTCCAGGAAGTAAAGAGAGCCCCAAACAAGCTGAATTCAGAGAGAACCACACCAAGACACATAATTTAAATGTCAAAAATTAAAGATAAAGAGAGAATCTTAAGAGCAACAAGAGAAAAGCCAGTAGTAAGTATAGGGACCACCCATAAGACTATCAGCTGATTTTTCAGCAGCAAGTTTTCAGGCCAGAAGGAATACGCATGATATATTTAAACTGCTGAAAGGAGAAAACCTACAACCAAGAACAGTCTACCAGCAAATTTTTCATTCACAATTGAAGGAAATATAAAGTTTCCCAGACAAGCAAAATTTTAAATTTTCACCACTAAACTGGCATTTTAAGAGAGTCAAAAGGATTTCTTCAAGCATAAAAGAAAGGGCCATACCTAAAGTAAGAAAATTATGAAAGAAAAATTTCACTGGTAAAAGCTAACATGTAGTAAAGGTGGTCGATCAACCACTCACAAAGCTGGTATGAAGATTAAAAGACAAATGTAGTAAAATCAACAATATCTACAATAACTAGTTAAGGGGCACATTGAGTAAAAAGCTGTAAAATATGAATTCAAATACATAAAAACATGGGGATGGGGAGTAAAAATGTAGTATGTTCAGAATGTGTTCTAACCTAAGAGACCATAAACTTAAAACAGACTACTATATGCAAAGAGTGTTACATATGACTTCATACTGACTGCAAAAATCTATACTAGATACATAAAAAATAAATAGAAAGGAATCGAAACATAACATTAAATAAAGTCATCAAGTTATGAGGTAAGAGAACAAGAAGAGAAGACATACAAAAACAATTAGAAAACAATGAACAAAATGGCAATGAGTACAAAACTACCCATAATTGCTTTAAATGTAAATGGACTAAATGCTCCAGTCAAAAGACAATAGGCAACTTAAATGTATAAAAATATAAGACCCATCTACATGCTGCCTACAAGAGATTCACTTCAAACATAAAGATACATACCGACTGAAAGTAAAAAGATGAAAAATAATACTCTATGCAAATGTAGCAAAAAGAAAGCTGGAGTAGCAATACACCTATCAGACAAAATAGACTTTAAGACAAAGATTATGAGAAGAGACAAAGAAAAACATTACATAATGATAGACATCAATCCAACAAGATAATGTAACAATTGTAAATATCTCTATACTCAACACAGAAGCCCCTAAATATATAAGGTGAATATTAACAGACAAAAAGCAAAAAAACAGACAGTAATATAGCAATAGTAGGAGACTTTAACACCCCATTTACATCAGTGGATACAGTGTCCAGGCAGAAAAATCAATAAGGAAACAGTGACCTGAAACAGTGTTTAAGACAAACCTGACATACATATATATACAGAACATTACCAAAACAGCATAATACACATTCTTTTCTTTTTTTTTCTTTTTTAAATTTTTTCCTTTTTAACATTTATTTATTTTTGAGACAGAGAGAGACAGAGCATGAACGGGGGAGGGTCAGAGAGAGAGGGAGACACAGAATCTGAAACAGGCTCCAGGCTCTGAGCAGTCAGCACAGAGCCTGACGCAGGGCTCGAACTCACAGACCATGAGATCATGACCTGAGACGAAGTCAGACGCTCAACCGACTGAGCCACCCAGGCACCCCATACACATTCTTTTCAAGTGCACATGCAACATTTTCCTTGACATATCACATGTTAGGCCACAAGACAAGTCTCAATAAATTTTAAAAGACTGATATCATATCAAGCATCTTTTCCCACAACAACAGTATGAAACCAGAAATCAATTACAAGGCAAAAACTAGAAAAAACACAATCATTTGGAGCCTAAATAACCAACTGGTCAATAAAGAAATCAAAATAGAAATAAAAAAAGTATCTGGACAAAAATGAAAATGGAAACATAACAGTTCAAAATCTTAAGGGAATAGCAAAAGCAGTCCCAAGAGGGAAAGTTAGAACAATACAGGCCTCCCTCAAGAAAAAAGAAAAATCTCTAACAATCTAAACTTACACCCACAGAAATTGGAAAAAGAAGAAGAAACAAAACCAAAGTTAGTAGGAGACACAAAATAATAAAGATCAGAGCAGATAAATGAAGTAAAAACTAAAAAACATCAGAAATGATCAATGAAACTAAGAGTTGATAAACCTTTAGGCAGTGGTGCCTGGCTGGCTTAGTCAATGGAGCTTGTGACTCTTGATCTTGGAGTTGTGAGTTTGAGCCCCACAATGGATGTAGAGACTACTTAAAAAATAAAATCTGTAAAAAAACAAACATATTTAGCCAGACTAATCAAGGAAAAAAAAGAAGGGAGTCAAGTAAATAAAATCAGAAATGAAGAGAACTTACAACTCACATCCCAGATATACAAAAAGTTATTAGACTACTACAATTACACATCAACAAATTAGAAAACCTACAAAAAACAGATAAATCCCTAAAAACATAAAATCTTCTAGGACTTGATCAAGAAGAAAAAGAACATCTGAACAGACCAAGTACTAGTAATACAATTCAATCCGTAATGAAAAACCTCCCAACAAACAAAAGTCTAGGGCCAGATGGCTTCACAGGTGAAACTGGAGGAAAAAAAAGTAAAGAAAACTGATTACCTAGAGTGCTTAATCTATTCCAAATAACTGAAGAGGTAAGACTCCTTCCAAATTCATTCTATGAACTAGCATTACTCTGATATCAACACCAGACAAAGACACTACAAAGAAAGAAAACTGCAGACCAATATCCCTAATGAATGGAACTATAAAAATCCTCAACAAAATATTAGAAGAATAAATTCAACAGTACAAGGATCACACATCATGGTCAAGTGGGATTTGACAGGGATGCAGAGATGGTTCAATATCCACAAATCAATCAAAATGATACACCACATTAACAAAACGAAGAATAAAAAAACACATCATTTCAATAGATGCAGAAAAAGCATTTGATAAAATTTGACATCCACTCATGATAAAACCTCTCAACAAAGTGGTAATAGAGGAAGCATACCTCAACATAATAAAGGTCATATGTAACACAACTACAGATAGAATCATACTCAATGACAAAAAGCTGAAGGCTTTGCCTCTAGGATCAGGAACATGTCAAGGATGAGGTCTCACCACTTTTATTCAACAAAGTACTGGAAGTCTTTGCTATAACAATCATATATGAAAAAGAAGTAAAAGGAATGTAAACTGGTAAGGAAGAAGTAAAAACTGTCACTATTTGCAGATAACAAAACACTATATATAGAAAACCCTGAAGACTTCACAGAAAAACTCTATCAGAACTAATGAATGAGTTCAGTAAAGTTGCAGATACAAAATTAATATAATTAATATTAGATAATATAATGAATTTGATAATTAATATAATTAATATAAGAAGTCTGTTGCATTTCCATATACTAATAACAAACAGAAAGAGAAATTAAGAAAAAAATCTCACTAGCAATTGCATTAAAAATAATAAAATACCTAGAAATAAATTTAACCAAGGAGGTGAAACTCCTATACTCTGAAAACTGTAAGACATTAATGAAAGAAAGATGGCAAAAATAAATGTAAAGATATACCATGCTCATGACTAGATTTAAAATTGTTTCACGGTCTATACTACTCAAAGCAATCTATAGATTCAATGTAATCCCTATCAAAACACCAACAGTACTTTTCATAGAACTAGAACCCTATCAAAACACCAACAGTACTTTTCATAGAACGAGAACAAAAAAATTCTAACATTTGTATGCAACCTCAGAAGATCCAGACAAAACAATCTTGAGGAAGAAGGACAAAGCTGGAGGTATCATGCTCCTAGATTTCAAACTACACCTTTAAGCTACAGTAATCAAAACAGTATGGTACTGGCACAAAAAGAGACACATAGATTAACAGAACAAAGTAGAGAGCCCAGAAATAAACTCATGCTTATATGGTCAATTAACCTATGACAAAGGAGGCAAAATATACAACGGTCTCTTCAATAAATGGTGTTTGGAAAATTGAAGAGCTACATGCAAAAGAATGAAACTGAACCACTTCCTTACACCATATATGAAAACAAACTCAAAACAGATTCAAGACCTGGGGCGCCTGGGTGGCTCAGTAAGTTAAGTGTCTGACTTCAGCTCAGGTCACGATCTCACAGTTCATGAGTTCGAGCCCCATCACAGGCTCTGTGCTGACCACTCAGAGCCTGGACCCTACTTCAGATTCTTGCCTTCCTCTCTCTCTGCCCCACCCCCACTCATGCTCTCTTTCTTTCTCTCAGATAAATATTACAAAAAAAATTTTTAATGGATTCAAAACCTAAATGTAAGACCTGAAACCATAAAGCTTCCCAAAGAAAACACAGACAATAAACTCTTTGACATTGGTCTTAACAATATTATTTTTTGGATTTGTCTCAAGCAAGGGCAACAAAAACAAATATAAAAAATTGAGACTACATCAAACTAAAAAGCTTTTTTTTTTTTTTTTTTTTTTTTTACCCAGAGAAGGAAACCATCAACAAAATGAAAAGGCAACCTCTTAAATGGGAGAAGATATTTACAAGTGATATATCAAATAAGATATATATACACAAAGAACTCAAATAACCGAACACACACACACAGAAAAACAATCTTATTTTAAAAATGGGCACAAGACCTGAAGAGACATTTTTCCAAAGAAAATGGAAGAAAATGACCATACAGATGATCATGAGACATATGAAAAAATGTTCAACATTGCTAATCACAGGAAAATGCAACTCAAAACCACAATGAGATGTTACTCCCACCTGTCAGAAGGGATAGTATCAGAAAGACAAGAAATAACAATTGTTGGCACAAGGATATAGAGAAAAGGAAACCCTTATGTACTGTTGGTGGGCATGTAAATTGGCGCAAACACTAAAAAAAAATAGTGTAGAGGTTCCTCAAAAATTTAAAAACAGAAATACCCTATGATGCAGCAATTCCTCTTCGGGCTATTTACCCCCCCAAAAAACACAAAACACTCATTCAAAGAGATAATGTATGCACTACTGTGTTCACTGCAGCATCATTTACTATAGATGTGATAAGGAAACAACCTAAGTGTCAACTGAAAGGTGAATGAATAAAGAAGTTATGGAATATAGGTACATGGAATATTACTCAGCCATTAAAAAAAGAATGGGATCTTGTCATTTGTGACAACACAGACAGACGTTGAGGGGGTCATGCTAACTGGAATAAGTCAGACACAGGAAGACAAACACCTTATCATTTAATTTATATGTGGACTCTAAAAAACAAAACAAATGAACAAACAACAAAACAGAAACAAACTCATAAATACAAAGAACAAACTGGCTGCCAGAGGGGAGAAGGGTGGGGGATGCATGAAATAGGTGAAGGGGATTAAGAGATATAAAATTCTAGTTATAAAATAACTAAGAGGGATGTAAAGTACATCATAAAGAACAGAGTCAATAATATTGTAATAACTATGTATGGTAACAGATGGGAAGTATACGTATCATGGTGAACATTTGTACCACATGTAAATGTCAAATCACTATGTTGGTACACCTAAAACAATATAACACTGTATGTCAACTATACTTCAGTATATTAATTAATGAATGTTTACAGGGAGATTATAACCAACGGAGGAATGCTTTATAAATAATTACATAAAATTGTATATATATCTCTGTATCCAATCCTAAAATACAACTATGGAAAACAAAGCAAGAATATACAAAAGTGTAAGCAGAGACTATATCAGGGTAGTAGTGTTACAGCAATTTTATTCTTTTTTTCTCCATTTCCCATATTTTCCAAAATTTCTAAAAGTATTTTTATCCTAAAAACCCATAAACCCACACTTCTAAATGAGAAAAAAAAAGACACATATATATGTCCTAAAATATGTACATACGAACTCTCTCCACTGAAGTCATACAAAGAAACTTGACTGTCACTCTCAGTGCCTTTCTGTAATTATTTACTACCATTTACAAAATGCTTGCAGATTTCAGGGGCGCCTGGGTGGCGCAGTCGGTTAAGCGTCCGACTTCAGCCAGGTCACGATCTCACGGTCCGTGAGTTCGAGCCCCGCGTCAGGCTCTGGGCTGATGGCTCAGAGCCTGGAGCCTGTTTCCAATTCTGTGTCTCCCTCTCTCTCTGCCCCTCCCCCGTTCATGCTCTGTCTCTCTCTGTCCCAAAAAAAATAAATAAACGTTGAAAAAAAAAATTAAAAAAAAAATGCTTGCAGATTTCAGAGTAGCTAACCGAGTATAAATCTTATTAGACAACAAACAAACAAACAAACAAAAACACTAGACTGAGGTTCAAATCCTGGTCTTTCTCTTTAATTTTATGACCCTGGGGAAGTTATTAACATTCCTGAGTCTTCATCATGTGTAAAATGAAACACAGACTATTTACCTCACACAGTTGTTGTAAGAATTAAATGTTGTACTGTATGTCGCAGTATCTGTGTACTTATATAAACACATAGAGAATCAAAATGCCTACTGAATTTGGATCAATTCAGTATGAAAGACATGGTTTACATTTCTGAATTCACAATTTAACAAGAAATAAAAACTTGAAAGGAAGAGATGAAAGGACAATTAAAGTTTCAAAGATAAGACCTAAGAGAGTCAGTATTATTTAATGTCCAAAAAGCTGAAAAAAAAAAAATCCACAGTTTTTTCAGAATTTTCACAGAAAATTGGCCATTTTCTAGGATAAAAGAACAGGAGAAGAGTGGGTTCAGATGAAAGACAAATACTTTGGTTAAATAAAAAGAATTCCAAGTTTACTTTAATTAAAAATTAGAAATTAGCAAAAATATGCAATATGTGAAAAAGTGGTTTCTCGTACAGATTACATCAGCATGTAATGGTGATCATATCCTATCTGAAGACTAGGCAATCTCTTAAGTCTGTTCTAGATTGTAAATTCCACCGACATGCAGGAAAAACTGATCATCAGGAAACTGAAGTCCCTAGAAGTTAGTGCTAAGATTTTACAGAACTTAGGAAAGCCACATCAGTAATTTGGGCTTCAATTCCCTCACTGGCAAAAATGAGAGGGTTTGATTATGAGTCTTTATAATTTTAGTTATTAAAAATATATATGATTCTAATTTAATATGATTTATGGCCAACACATATGGCAAGAATACAGAAAGTAAGCCGGGAGGGGAGGGGGTGTGCATCAATGATTACTTTCAGTGCTACAGAGAGGTACGATGGCATTATTATATTGCAGTAAATTACTACTTTGATGTAATGAATAGCGTACCAAGTAGTCTGAATTTTTTTAAGCAGCTTGACAAGATACTTGCAACCAGGAAATAGTCTAAGTAGCTAGGTAACTAATTCACTAAGCATAATCAAGGGACAATTATACATTCTGGCATATGGTTCCAAAATACCATGCTTACCTTTTCAAGTTCACTTAAAAATATGGTACCAGTATTTATAACATTTTGATTTGCTTATGAGAAAACTATTTGCATTGTCAGAACATATGAAAATTAATGGTGAGAAGGAAAGATGCTAAAAGATGTTAGGTCATAGAGGGATTAATAAATTCATTATTGACATGCCAATCATGTACTCTAGATAAAGAGGATATGATTTACACTAATGTGTGAGTAATGGTTCACCATAGAACATGTGAAACTTTCACTTAAAAATTAAGTCATGAAATAGAAGCATTTTTTGAAACATGACACAAAACAGTGATTCAGAGCTGCCTACTTCCTCAAAGGAACCAAGATGACACACAATAAAACATATTTAAACAATATGAAACTTTGGCCATCTTATTTCTATACAAGCTAAAGTCAATTTCCAATCTCATATTCTTACATCTATAAATAAAGCACTAAATTCTGAAAGGTTCTCCTTAAAGTCACGAAGACTAAGAAGTCAGGGATTTCCCATATGAGGTAAGCATTAGATTTTTCAAGATCATATAATTTTTAACTTCAGGTGAAGGAATAACACTTTTTGAGGAAAAAAAAACATAAATGCCCTTATCTAACTCTTTCCCAAAGAAAACTAAAAACTTTGCACAAAAGAAAGCCTCCCTCAAAAACACTTACTTTACAATTATGAACTTAAAACTAGACATAAGGCTTAATGAATGTAAAGTAAATTAACAGGAACTAAACTACTTAGTTGACGGAGGAAATAATGCTACAATGACCCTTTTTAAATCTCATTAAAAGAAGTCACTGTAACTACACTCACAACAGTTTTACTTTTTAAATTAAAAAAAATTGGAATGTTCATTTATTTTGAGAGACACACACACACAGTGTGAGAATGGGGGAGGGGCAGAGAGAGAAGGAGACACAGAATCCAAAGCAGGCTCCAGGCTCTGAGCTGTCAGCACAGAGCCTGATGTGGGACTCAAACTCATGAACCATGAGATCATGATCCGAGCAGAGTCAGACACTTGACTGAGTCACCCAGGCACCCCCGTCACAAAAGTTCCAACACTAAGAGTCAAGAAACAGTGCCCTTCTAAAACACACACACCCCTATATACACCACATACACTACAAACACTATAGTGAAACGTACTGTCTTGGTTAGAAAAGTGAGCATCTCAGGCAGAACTTCATCTGCTCTTTTACTGTGATAGGGGACCAGTAGCTGATTCATTTAATCTAATTGTCAATAAACGATGTATTTCCTTTACTCTTACAAGAAGAGCTTTCAATTATGTCTGTAAATTAAGTATCTGTAAGACTGATTCTATTAATTGTTTCAACCCTGAGTACATGCAGAACTGCCAATATGACGGGGACAAAGAATAAAACAAAACATTTGTGTTGCCATTGTCACTGGTATTCATCCACAAACATCTAAAACCTTAAAAACTTTCTAAAGATGCAGATAGAAGATATGCAAGTTACAACACTAAACTGTGCCCTCCATGTAATATTGTACAAACACATTTATCTCTTTTTTAAAGGATACCATTTATTTTCTTAACAATAGTCATGCAGTGTCCAATTCCACTTCAGTATCACACAGGTATCTTTCTGCAAATTCTATTAGCCATTGAAGAAATGCACTAAAAGGAGCCTCCACATCCACAAAATTACCTGACAAGCAATGTGCACGAGGTAGACCAGCTCTTTAGATTCACAGCCGTTTTTCGTTACTTCATTCTGTTCTTCTGAAAGCGAAAGCTATGTCAAAAAAAAAAAAAAGGGCAGAAGAGAGGGAGAGTCGTGATTAATGACGAATAAACGAGGCATTCAGTAATACTTGAACCCTCACGTTAACTCGCTGTAAGACAGGCCTTTTAATGGAAATCTATTGCTTACGGAAGACAAAATGAAGAATTCAGGATTTTTCAAAAACTACGTTTCTAAGAATTGTCTTTGTAACTTAAATCTAAACTAGCACAACTGCATAACAGAAAGAAATAAAATACATTCATTCATGACTAGGTCTTCACCTCCTTATTTAGCACATATGTGAAAGGAAGGCAGTAAGGCAGGCACTGAGAGACAGCATGCCCAAGTGGTTAGAGAGGGCTCAGGCTTTATTACACAGACTGGAAACTGACTTCCCAGAGAATAGTCCGGGCCTGCAGACACATGTCACTTCAGAATTATGTATGTCCGTACACTGGATTTTACTTCTTTTTAAACCAGCAGCTCAAATCTAGAAATGGGTGGTTTCATAGGAAAAATACACATTTTGACTTCTTTGAAAAATCAGAAAATCTGAAATATCGGACCCATATTCTCGTATGAGCAACAACCAGCTGGAACGGAAAAGTGACCAAACCCTTTAAAGGAGGCATGTATTCTCCAGAAGACTTTGCCACAGAATTAATTGTTCTTCATTTGTTCCCCAGTATTTAGGCTGAATGTTCACTATCATTCATCATGCCACTTGCTTTGTGACTTTTTTCACATACAACTCTCTTCTCACATTTATATTATGTTTACAAACTCTGCTCCAGAGACACACAGCCCTGAGTTCAAAAGTGTCACTAGCTAGCTGTACAATATTGAGCACCCCATATAATCTCACATCAGGAAAATGGGAATGAAATAATAATGCTTATTCTCAAGTTTGTGAGGATCAAATGAGATAATGCACAGAAAGTGTTCACCAAGACGCCTGGTACTCAGTAAGTACTTAATGTTACCTATCATTATAGCTAATATTATAAAAATAAAATATGAAGACATAGTCTCTATTTTTGAAAGCAGGATCACTGAGGTATTAAAAAAAACATTCTGGTCTTAAGTAGAAGTTCGCAGGGTAATGATTATTCTCACACCAGTCAAAATAAGGCAGATTCACTACAAAATCATACTTTAAGAACAGGATTAAGGGTGAGAAAAAACCTAAATGAACTAAGTTGTAGAAAGTGACAAGACATTCATGGGACAGAAGAGACTCATGGACGTGCTCAGACTCATGGACGTGCTCAGACTCATAGAGATGCTCAGAAGCCTGGTAAAGATGCAGGAGGATAAAGAACCTGCATTAGACAGGGTTAAGCAGAAACCAGCCAAACCATGAAGACCGCATATGGACTAGAGTTTATGAACTAAAATTCCAACGAAAACCTTGTAACAGAGAGTCAATACCCACCCCCCTCCCCAGGTATATAGACAGGGTCAATGCACCAACAGCTCGGGCAAGAGCAGGAGAACAGAGACAGATAAACCAGGAGAACGGAGAGAGATGAACCTGTGCAGTGTGTGAAGTCTCCCCGAGCACACGGCAGCTAACCAGTGTAGACAGGGACAGGGCAAGAAAGCGCAGAGGGCCCTCTGAGGCACTCAAGACTGAGACAGAGAATGAGCGCATGCTCTCCCTTAGGTCAGAAAACTGGTGGCTTAGCAGTAAAGCATAAATAGATCGTCAGATATCTCATCCATTTTCACTTTCCCCACAATGGGAAAAAAACACACAAGATTTCTAAACATCCAAACCATAAGGGAGAATATAAAACTTTAAAATGACAGCAACTACAGGGGCGCCTGGGTGGCTCAGTCGGTTAAACGTCTGACTCTTGATTTCAGCTCAGGTCATGATCTCACGATTCCTGGGATCGAGCCCCATGTTGGGCTCCACACTGACAGGACAGAGCCTGCTTGGGATTGTGTTTCTCCCTCTCTCTCTGCCCCTCGTCCACTCATGCTCACTCTCTCTCTCTGGAAATTAAAAAAAAAAAAATTAAAAAAAAATAAATTAAAATGTCAGTAACTACAAAATAAGTAAAGACTAGAAATAAAATCAATCTTCCTAAACAGAACTGGGGGGAGGAGAGGGTCAGGAAGAAGAGAAGAAACTTCCCCCAAAAGGCAAAAAGATGGATGTGGAGGAACGAACAGCAAAGACAGATGGTCCAATGATGTCAGTAAAATGGCAGAGTAGGCAACTGCAAATCCCAGTCCCTTCACAGAAACATGAACAAACAAGCAAAAACTCTCCCAACCAACTTTCGCAGTATGCTAGAATACAGTAAAGGTTTACAATCACCATGAGAATGCTGAATCAAGAAAAAGCCAACTTAAAAACTCTGTGGCATTTTCACCCACCCTCGCTCCACTCCTCCCCATCTTGGCAGCACTCCTGTGGATAGCAGTCCTGGCCCCAAGTACGGGACCCCCTTTCCCTGGGTCCAGAAGGAGAGACATCATTGACAAACGACTGCATGTCCCTTCTAATCTGTCTGGCAGCCGCATGAAGAACCGACACACAGCACACATCTCTTTTTCACTTAACTTGGAACTCATTCAGGGATTTAAAAAAGCAGCATTGCTAAGATATTGTAAAATAAACTAAAAGTCTTCAGTCATATGAAGCAAAAGATTATAGTCAGCTTAAAGCCCAGGAGAAAGAGCTGAGGAGAGAGGCTCCTTGGGAAATGAGAGCACTCTAGAAACCCATGAACATGTTCAGGCTGGGACACATGCACGAAAGACGGGAGAAGACCTAAGCTTTCAACTCTACTCTCCAGGCTGTCAGAGCTGTAAAAAGCCCGGTTCATTGCTGAATGAGTGCCCCAACACAAAGGAAGTATGCAAAGACTGGAGGAAGTGGCTTTTTCTTTATTTTATTTTTTATTTTTAGTTCTTGGCTTTCAGGGAATTCCCTGACAAAATACTACCTGAACACAAGTAAAAGAAGAAAGACTTCAGTGAGCACATATGACATGGAACACGATCTTTTCAAAAATAGTCTGTTAAAGTCACTAAAAACATAGACTGCAGCCCTCAGTATGAAAAACAGCAAACCTGTGGTGAGGGATAGAATCCAGTTCCCAGGGTTACCACATTATAATAACCAATGTCCAGTATACAACAACAAAATCACAAGATATACAAAGAAACCAGAAGGCATGAGTCATTGACATGAAAAAAAAAAAAAAAAACAACAATAGAAGCTATCCCTGAGAAGTCCAGATATAGGACTTAACACATATTAAATGTACCACACGAAATGCACTCAAAGAAGTCAAAGAAACCACAAAGAACTAAAGGAAACCTGAAAAACAATTTATAAATAAATGAAAATATCAAGAAGAAACAGAAAGTAAAAAAGGGAACAAAAAACGAATCTGGGGAATGGCTAAAAATTCTAACTAAAGGGATCTAAATACTAACTAAAACTAAAAAATGCACTAAAGGGATCAACAGCAGATTTGGGCAAGAAAAATCAGCTTACTGAAAGACAGAATAAGTCAAAACACAGGTTTCCCCCACTATCCAAAAAGTAGAGCATTCCTTTAACCTTTAAATTTTTTTTAATGTTTATTTACTTTTGAGAGAGACACAGAGCACGAGCAGGGGAGGGGCAGAGAGAGAGGGAGACACAGAATCCGAAACAGGCTCCAGGCTCTGAGCTGTCAGCACAGCTGAGACACGGGGCTCGAACTCACAAACCGTGAAATCATGACCTGAGCCAAAGTCCTACGCTTAACCAACTGAGCCATACCCGGGCACCCCCCGCCTTTTTTTTTAATCCTTTAATGTTTATTTATTTTTGAGAGAGAGCCTTTGAAACCTTTTAAAAGCCAAAATGGTATAAAGCAAAGAGTATCCCCTGCCTTTCAAAAGTCTACATTACACCACCTTACTTTTACGAAAGACCTCTGTTAGTTGGTACCTGGTTTTGCTAACTGAAAGAAATCCAAAAAGGGTTTTCACTTTTATGAAAAAAAGCCATTACTCTACTAATGTAGGTCTTCATCAAAGCAAAGTGGTAAAACGAAAAGTTTCAGAAAGCAGCATAAACCTATATACAGTCCAAAGAACAGAAAGAAAAAGTTTTTAAAAAGTGAAATGTAGGGCACCTGGTGGACTCAGTCAGTTAAGTATCTGACTTTGGCTCAGGTCATAATCTCGCCATTCTTGAGTTTGAGCCCCGCACCAGGCTCGCTGCTGTCAGCACAGAGCCCACTTTGGATCCTCTGTCCCTCTCTCTCTACCCCTCCCCTGTAATAAATGAACATTTTTTTTAAAAAGGTGAAATGTTACTCAGGAACCAGTAGGACACCTTCGAGAAGACCAACACATGCATTATGAAAATCCCAGAAGGAAAAAGAGAAAGACATAAAGAGATTATAGAAGTCATATCAGGAAAAAGGAAGAATATGGGGCTCCTGGGCAGCTCAATCAGTTAAGCATTCAAGTTCAGCTCAGGTCATAATCTTATGGTTGGGGAGTTCAAGTCCCCATCGGGCTCTCTGCTGTCAGCACAAAGCCCACTTCAGATGCTCTTCTGCCTTCTCTCTCTGCCCCTCCCCCACTCGTGCTCAGGCTTGCTCTCTTTCTCTCTCTCAAAAATAAATATAAAAAAACAGGGGCGCCTGGGTGGCTCAGTCGGTTGGGCGTCCGACTTCGGCTCAGGTCACGATCTCGCGGTATGTGAGTTCGAGCCCCGCGTCGGGCTCTGTGCTGACTGCTCAGAGCCTGGAGCATGTTTCAGATTCTGTGTCTCCCTCTCTCTCTGACCCTCCCCCGTTCATTCTCTGTCTCTCTCTGTCTCAAAAATAAATAAACGTTAAAAAAAAAATTAAAAAAACAAAACAAAACAATCTAAGGGGCACCTGGGTGGTTCAGTCGCTTAAGCATCTGACTCTTGGTTTTGGCTCAGGTCATGATCTCGCAGTTTGTGAGTTCAAGCCCCGCATCAAGCTTAACAGTGACAGTGAGGAGCCTGCTTGGGATTCTCTCTCTCTCCTCTCTTTCTGCCCCTCTCCCACTCATGTGCTATGTCTCTCTCTCTCTCCCCCAAAATAAATAAATAAACACTAAAAAATAAATAAAGAAGATGGAAGAATAGGATAAGGCACCTGGGTGGCTTAGTCGGTTGACTGTCTGAGTCTTGATTTCGGCTTAGGTCATGACCTCACAGTCGTGAGATCCAACCCTGCATCAGGCTCCACACTGGGAATGGAGCCTGCTTAAGATTCTCTCTCTCCTTCTCCTTCTGCCCCTCCCATGCCTGCTTGCCAAGTGCATATTCTGTCTCAAAAAAAAAAAAAAAAAATTAAAAAGGAAGATGGAAGGAAGAACAGGAGAGCCCAGACTCTAGACCCCCACACAAAAACAGGCATTAGCAACTATCAACACACAAGAATACCTTTCTGAAAATCCCAGAACTTGGGAGGTGAGGTCAACACAAAACTTAGACCACAAAAATTAAGAAAGTCACATCAGAAGGTAAAGAGGAGTGGTTTCACGATGACTATCACCCCTTTCCCAGGCCAGCATAGCACCACACTGAAAGGATTCCCTAGGACTGTGACCTTCCTTTGGGAGAAAAGAGCCCATTAGAGATATCCAACTTCCCCAATGCTCAGACGTGATCTTCAGGAGGCCCATTCCTGTCTTTCCTCACAGGGAACACTGAAGGAATTGGCAGAGGGAGACCACCTAGGGTCACTTAGTAACAAAAAAGGGGGGTGCGACACAGAGCAACCAGCCAATGGATACTGGTACCATGACACCGTGGCACCATGCCCCTGCTGGCAACCTTGCCTGGTAAGAAAGCCCCACTAGGAGCTCTGCCCATCTACAGAGCCAAAATGCAGGTCAGCCCAGGGGCCACAGTTATCAGTTTTGCCTGGTTGGGGTCTCACCCATACAATTTGTTTTTTAATTCCAATAAACATAAATTGTTATTTTAGTTTCAGGTATACAATACAGTGGTTTGATAACTCCATGTATTATTCAGGACTCATAAATTCCCTTCTCTTAATCCCCTTCGCCTACTTCACCCACCCACCCCGACCTCACTTCTGGTAACCATCAGTTTCTTCCCTTAAATTAAAAGCTCATTTTTTTGCTTTGTCTCCTTTTTTCTTTTTCCTCCTCATTTGTTTTTTGTTTCTTAAGTTCCACATATGAGTGAAATCACATGGTATTTGTTCTTCTATGACTGGCTTATTTCAGGTAGCCTTATATTCTCTAGCATTATACAATAATCCATGATATTGCAAATGGCAAGATTCCATCCTTTTGATGGTTGAATAATATTCTCTTGTATATACATACCACTTCTTTTTTATCCATTCATCTATTAATGGATACACGCTGCTTCCATAATTTGGCTATTGTAAATAATGCTGCAATATCGCTTCTCAGCCTTTGGCTAAGATGAAGGGTAAATAATACTGCAATAAATACAGGGGCGCATGTATCACTTCAAATTAGTGTCTTTGTATTCTTTGGATAAATCCCAGTGCTGTGATTACTGGATCCTAGGGTAGTCCTATTTTTAATTTATAGAGGAATCTCCACACAGTGTTCTACAACAGCCATACCAGTTTGTATTCCCACCAACAGTACACAAAGGTTCCTCTTTCTCCACATCTTTACTAACACTTGTCTCTTCAGTTTTTGATTTTAGCCATTCTGACAGGTGTGTGGTGGTTATCTTATTGTGGTTTTTGATTTGCATTTCTTGCTGATGAGCAGTGTTGAGCATCTTTCCATGTGTCTGTTGACCCTCTGGATGTCTTCTTTGGAGAAATCTTTGTTCGTGTCTTCTGCCCATTTTTAACTGGATTAACTGGTGTGGTTTTGTTTGGTTGGTTGGTTGGTTTTGTTTTTGGTGTTCAGTTCTATAAGTTCTCATATATTTTGGATACTAACACTTGACTGGATATGTAATTTGCAAATACCTTCTCCCATTCAGTAGGTTGTCTTTTAGTTTTGTTAGTTGTTTCCTTTGCTGTGCAAAAAGCTTATTTTGATGTAGTCCCAATAGCTTCTTTTTTATTTTGTTTCCCTTGCCACCAGAAACATATCAAAAAAGATGTTATAGCTGATGTCAGAGAAATTACTACCTGTGCTCTCTTCAGGGATTTTTATGGTTTCAGGTCTCACATTTAGGTCCTGAATTCATTCTGAGTTTGTTTTTCTGTATAGTAAAAGAACATGTTCCAGTTTCATTCTTTTCCATGTAGCTGTCCAGTTTTCCCAACATCATTTGTTGAAGAGACTTTTTTTTTTCCCATTGCCTGGTTAGCCTTCTTCATCAAAGATTAATTGACCATATAATTGTGGGCTTATTTCTGAGCTTTCTACTCTGCTCCATTGATCTATGTGTCTCTTTTTGTACCAGTACCATACTTTTTTGATTACTACAGCTTGAAGTCTGGAATTGTGATTCTCCAGTTTTGCTTTGCTTTTACAAGACTGCTTTGGCTATTCGGAGTCTTTTGTGGTTCCAAATTTTTTAATTGTTCTAGTTCTGTGAAAAATGCTGCTGGCATTTTGATAGGGACTGAATTAAAATGTTTTGTGTAGACTGTTGGGGATAGTATAGACATTTTAACCATATTTTTTCTTCCAATATATGAGCATGGAATGTCTTTCCATTTCTTTGTTTTGTCATCAATTTCTTTCATCTATGTTTTATAGTTTTCAGAGTACAGGTCTTTCACCTCCTTGGTAAAGCTTACTCCTAGGTAGTTTAATATTTTTGGTGCAAGTATAAATGGGATTGTTTTCTTAATTTCTCTTTCTGTTGCTTCATTATTAGTATATAGAAATCCAACAGATTGCTCTATATTGATTTTGTATCCTGCGACTTAACTGGAATCATTTATCAGTTCTACTAATTTTTTGGAGTCTTTCAGGTTTTCTATATATAGTATCATGTCATCTGCAAAAAGTGAAAGTTTTGCTTCTTCCTTAACAAAATGGATGCTTTTTATTTTGTTGTTGTTGTTGTTGTTGTCTCATTGCTGTGGCTAGGACTTCCAGTACCATGTTGAATAAAAGGGGTGAAAATGGACATCCCTGTCTTGTTCCTTAAAGGAAAAGTTCTGTTTTTCCCCATTGAAGATGTGTGGGTTTTTCATATATGGCCTTCATTATTAGACATATGTTCCCTCTAAACCTACTTTGTTGAGGGCTTTTATCATGAATGGATATTGTACTCTGTCAGATGCTTTTTCTGTACCAATGGAAATGATCATAAGGTTTTTATCCTTTACCTTATTGATGTGATGTATCAAGCTGATTGATTTGCAAATACTGAACCCAGGAATTGATTTGCATCTCAGGAATAAACCACACTTAATTGTGGTGAATGATCTTTTTTTAATGTATTGTTGGGCTCAGTTTGCTAATATTTTGGTGAGAATTTTTGTATCTATATTCATCAGAGCTATTGGCCTGTAGTTCCCTTTTTTGTGGTGCTTTTATCTGGTTTTGGTATCAGGGTAATGCTGGCTTCATAGGAATTTGGAAGATTTCCTTCCTCTTCCATTTTTTGGAAAAGCTTGAGAAAAATAGGTATTCACTCTTCTTTAAATGTTTGACAGAATTATGTGAAGCAGCCTGGTCCTGGACTTTGTTCATTGGTAGTTGTGTGATTATGGATTCAATTTCATTGCTGGTATTCTGTTCAAATTTTCTATTTCTTCCTGCTTCAGTTTGGTAGGTTGTATGTTTCTAGGAATTTACCCATTTCTAGGTTGTCCTATTTGTTGGCTTATACTTTTTCATAATATTCTCTTACAACTGTTTGATTTCTGTAGCGTCAGTTGTTATCTTTCATTTGTGATTTTATTTGAGTCCTGTCTATTTTTGATGAGTCTGGCTAGATTGATTTTATTGATCTTTTCAAAGAATCAACTCCTGTTTTCATTGCTCTATTGTTTTTTGTTTTTTAGTTTCTATATCATTTATTTCTGCTCTAATCTTTATTATTTCCTTCCTTCTGCTGGTTTGGGGTTTTGTTTCTTCTATTCCTAGTTTGTGAAGGTGTAAGGTTAGGTTTTTTATTTGAGACTTTTCTTGCTTCTTGAGGTAGACCTGTATTGCTATAAACTTCCCTCTTAGAACAGCTTTTCCTGCATCCCAAAGGAATTTTGGACTTTTGCATTTTCATTTTCATTTCTCTATATGTAATTTTTTATTTCCTCTTTGATTTCCTGGTTGACCTATTTATTGTTTAGTAGTATATTATTTAAACCCTACGTTTCTGTGCTCTTTCCATACTTTTTCTTGCGGTTGATTTCTAGTTTCATAGCATTGTAGTCAAAAAACATCCATGTATGACTTTGATCTTTTTGAATTTGTTGAGACTTGTTTTGTAGTTTAATATGTGATCTATTCTGGAGACTGTTCTGTGTACACTTGAAAAGAATGTATATTTTGTTGTTTTAGGATGGAATGTTCTGAACATATCTGTTAAGTCCATCTGGTACAGTGTGTCATTAAAAAACACTGTTTTCCTTATTGATTTTTTTTTTATTTGGATCATCTGTCCATTGTTGTAAATGTAGTGATAAAGACCCCCACTATTACTGTATTACTATCAACTACTTCCTTTATGTTAGTTACTAACTGTGTTATGATTTGTGTGCTTCCAAAGTGGGTGCAGAAATATTTATAATTGTTATATCTTCTTACTGGATGGTTCCCTTTAATTATTATTTGGTGTCCTTCTTTGTCTGTTACAGTCTTTGTTTTAAAGTCTATTTTGTCCAATAAAAGTATTGCTATCCTGGCTCTCTGTTCTTTTCACTTTCACATCATTTGCATAATAAATGTTTCTCCATCTCTTCACTTTCAATTTGCATGTATCTTTAGGTCTAAAATGAGTCTCTTGGAGGCAGCATATAAATAGGTCTTGTTTTGTTTTGTTTTTTTATCCATTCCATCACCCTGTGTCTTTTGATTGAAGCATTTTGTTCATTTACTTATAAAGTAATTACTGATAGGTGTGTATTTATTGCTATTTGTTACTTGTTTTGTGGTTTTTGTAGTTCTTCTCTGATCTTTTCTTCTATTGCTCTCTTCTCTCATAGTTTGCTGGCTTTCTTTTGTGATATACTTGGATTCCTTTCTCTTTGTTTTTTGCATATCTATTACTGGTTTTTGGTTTGTGATTTCTATGAGGTTTGTATATAACACCTTCTGCATACAGCAGTCTATATTAAGTTGATGGTCACTTCAGTTTGAACTTATTCTTTACTTCTCTTCCACCCCCCAACCTTCATGTTTTTGGTATATGGTGTTATACTTTACATCCTTTTATTTTGTGAATCGCTTGACTGATTTTTACGTACATATTTGTTTTTACTGCTTTTGTGCTTCCCACTTTTCTTACTCTTACTTATGGTCTTTCCTTTCCACTCAAAGAGTCCCCTTTCAATGTTTCTTGTAGGGTTGGGTTAATGGTCCTAAATTCCTCTAACTTTTGCTTGCCTGGCAAACTTATCTTCTTCTATTCTGAATAGACAGCCCTGCAGGATACAATATTCTTGGCTGCAGGCTTTTTGCTTCCAGCCCTTTGAATATATCATGCCACTCCCTTTCTAGCCTGCAAAGTTGCTGCTAAAAAATCCACTGATAGCCTTATGGAGTTTCCCTTGTATGTACGGATCTTCTTTTTGCTGCTTTTAAAATTCTCTCTACATCACTCCTTTTTGCCATTTTAATTATTATGTGTTTTGGTGTGGACTTCCTTGGGTTAATTCTGTTGGGGGATCTCTGTGCCTCCTGGATCTGGATTTCTGTTTCCTTCCCCAGATTCAAGAAGTTTTCAGTTATTACATTATCAAATAAATTTTCTGCCCACTTTTCTCTCTTCTTCTAGGATTCCTATAATATAAATGTTATTTTGTTTGTTGGAGTCATGGAGTTCCCTAAGTGTATTCTCATTTTGCATAATTTTACTTTCTCTCACCTGTTCAGCTTGATTACTTTCCATTACTCTGCCCCCGGTCACTGATTCATTTTTCTGCTTCCTCTAGTCTGCCATTTATTCCATCTGATGTATTTTTAATTTCATTTATTGTGTTTTTCATCTCTAACTGGTTTTTTTTTATGTCTTTGTTAAGAGTCTCACTGATGTCCTCCACTCTTTTCTCAAGTCCAGTAAATACCTTTATGACTGTTGTTTTAAATTCTCTATCAGGCACATTACTTATCTCCATTTCACTTATATCCTCTGCTGTAGTTTTGTCCTATTGTTTCATTTGGGACATTTCTGTCTCGTTTTGTCTAACTCTCTGTGTCTGTTTCTGTGTGTCAGAAAAGTCAGCTACAGGGTGCCTAGATGGCTCAGTCAGTCGAAGTCCGACTTCAGCTCAGGTCATGATCTCGCAGTTGACGAGTTCAAGCCTCACATCAGGCTGTGTGCTGACAGCTCAGAGCCTGGAGCCTGCTTCAGATTCTGTCTGTCTCTCTCTGCCCCTCCCCCTCTCATGCTCTCTCTCTCAAAAATAAAATAAACCTTAAAAAAATAAAAAAAAATTTAAAAAGTCAGCTACATCTCCTGCTCCTGAAAGTGATGGCCTCATGAAGAAGAGATCCCCTAGTGCCCTGCAGTGCAGTGTTCCATGTTTACTGGAAAGGTGTCTCCTATTTGTGTTGCGTGCACCCTGCTGTTGTGGCTGAGCCCCTTTTTCCTTCAGTCCAGTCATCAGCTGTGGCTCTCTTTGCCTGTTGTGGGCAGTGTTTGCTATCGATGTCAGTGGACCAGTCTAGGGACACCTTGGGCTTGAGTTTAGTCAAACCAGGCATTTGCCAGACATACAGTAGTACCAAACTGTTGCATACCCCTATCTTGTCCCCTGAGATGCTTTGTTGCTGGGTGGGCCCTGAATCAGACCAACTGTCTGCAGCCAGCCCACTGCTGGGGCCAGTCTGACTCCCAAGGAGAGGAGCTACTTTGGTATGGTGCTGCCCCATGTTGGGACTGCTTGCACCCTGCCAGACTTATGGCCCCAGTTTGACTGGGCTCTTGCAAAGAGTGTATTAGAGAGGACTAATCGTACAGAGCCCAAAAGGTTTGTGTCCCAGCAAGAGGGCACATGTTGACTGCCTGGACCTGGTGGCCAAGCAGAGTATGTAGTTTTAACAAGATGCCTGCCAATCTGCTTGTAAAATGAGACCTGCTGCCAGTGCCAAACCAAGGCCAGCTGGGGGGATCACAGAGTTAATGTGGGGTTCACAATTTTAACAACAGGCACCCATTCTTCTGCGGGAAGGGGCCTACCATCACTTCTGCCACCATCTAAACCAAGGCCCTATAAAGCATACAGGTTAAAGACACAGTGTTAGCAAGATATGCACTGGTCTTATTGGGGAGGGAACCCACGGCAGTGGGACTGAATCAAGCATGACTGGAAAGGGCAGATTCACCAAAGGGCAGGGGGGTGTAGGTTTGCTGTTTCTCGAAGGTGGCCAGTGTATTTACCTTGGGGGAGGAGGAGTGAAATGGCACCTACCAGATCCTTTGTTCCTGGAGGAGTCTCCCAGCCATCTCTGTCTATGGCACAGGCTGAGATTAGTAAATAACTCTCCCATATGCCCCAGGTGTTTTGCAAACTACTGTTTCTATACTGTATCTCTCCTGACTTTTTGTTGTGCTTGTCTCTTAAGGGCAGGGACTCAATTCCTATTGCCCTGCAGCTCTCCCAGAGCTTTAAGTCCTGCTATCTGTAAGAACTCACAAAATTCAGCCCCTCTAGTTTTCAAAGCCAAATGTTATGAGGATTTGGCTTCCCCACGCAGGCTCCTCACTGTGAGAGTCTGTTTCTGTTCCTTCTCTGCATCCACAGATCCCATTCTCCCACAGATGGCCTGCAGGTCTGTTTAGCTCCCCACCCTTCTTACCCTCTTCAGTGTGGCCCCTTCTCTACCTTAAGTTGTGATGTTTATTCTGCCAGTCTTCAAGCTGTTTTCTGGATTGTTTACACTGATGTGAGTGTTATCAAGTGGGATCTGGGGCACAAAGTGGGCTTAGAATCCTCCTACTGTACCATCTTCTCAGCTTCTATCTGTGATTATTTTACATGCAAATGGATTAAATTTCCCAGTAGACTAACAGATAGTAGGTAAATGGATATAAAGTGAGATTCAACTACAATGTGCCTAAAAGAGATTCATTTTAGCTTTAAGGACTAAAATTGAAGAGATTTATAAACTAAAAGTGAAGGATTAGGGAAAAAATACTTCTTGCAAATGGAAACCAAAAGACAAGAGGGATGACTACACTTATGTCACACCAAGTAAACCAACCTTTAGTCAAAAAGTGTCACAAAAGAGGCGCCTGGGTGGCTCAGTCGGTGAAGCGTGCAACTCTGGATTTCAGCTTAGGTCATAATCTCACGGTTTGTGAGATCAAACTCCATGTGGGCTAACAGCACAGAGCTTGTGTGGGATTTTCTCTTTCCTCTCTCTCTGCCCCTCCCCACTCACACACTCTCTCATGCTCTCTCTCAAAATAAACTTTAAAATAAGTGTTACACACAAAGGTCATTAAATAAAGACAAAGGGGTCAATTCATGAAGTAGATATAACAAGTGTAAATATTTATGTACTCAACACTAGAGCTCTTAAATATATTAAGCAAATATTTATAGAAAAAAAAGGAAGAGTAAAGAGCAATACAACAATAGTGAGGGATGTTAATATCTGACACTCAACATGGACAGATCATCCAGACAGAAAATCAGTATGGAGACATTAGACTTAAACTATATTTTAAAAGAAAAAAGACCTAACAGACATATTCAAAATACTCCATCCAACAGCAGTAGAATACGTGTTATTCCTAAAAATGCACACGAAACATTCTCCGGGACAGATCACACGTTATATCACAAAATATGTCTTTGGAAATTTAAGAAGACTGAAATCATGCCAAGTATCTTTTCCAATTGTTATGAAATTAAAAATCAATAACAGCAAGCAAACTGAAAAATTCACAAATATGTGTAAATAATATTCTCCTGAACAACCAACAGGTGTCAAAAGAAATAAAAAATGAAGTCGAAAAAATATCTTGAGAAAAATAAAATGGAAGTACAATATAACAAAACTTGTGAGATGCAACAAAAATTGTTCTGAGAGAAGCTTATAGTGATAAATGCCCATATTAAGAAAAAGAAGATCTCAAATAAACAGCCTATCTTCACACTTCAAGGAACTAGAAAAAGATGAAAACACTAAGCCCAAAGTTAACAGAAATAAATAATAAAACTCAAAAAACAAATGAAATAGAAATAAATGAAAAGAAAAACAGAATAAAAGAAAAACAACATAAAAGATCAACAAAATGGGGCACCTAGGTGGCTTAGTCGGTTAAACATCTGACTTCGGCTTGGGTCATGAGCTCACAGTTTGTGAGTCTGAGCCCCGCGTCAGGCTCTGTGCTGACAGCATGGAGCCTGCTTGAATCCTCTGTCTCCCTCTCTCTCTGCTCCTCCCTCTCTCTCTCTCTGTCAAAAATAAACATTTAAAAAAAAAGATCAATAAAACTAAGAGGTGGTTTTTTGAAAAGATAAACAAAATTGAAAAACTTTTAGCTAGACTATGAAAAGAAGAGAAGACTCACATAAAATTACATATGAAAGAGACATTATAACTGACAGCACAGAAATACGAAGAATCCCAAGAAACTCCTACCAACAATATGTCAACAAATTGGATAACTTAGAAGATATGAATAAACTCTTAGAAACCTACGCCTACCAAGACTGAACTGTGAAGAAAAAAATTTTAATAGACTGATAACAAGGAGATTCAATCCATAACCAAAAACCTTCTAACAAAGAAAAGACCGGGGCCTAATGACATCAATGGTGAATTCTGTCAAACATTTAAAGCAGAATTAACACCAACCCTACTCAAACTCTTCCATAAAACTGAAGAAGAGGGAATACTCCCAAATTTATTTTATGAAGGTAACCATTACATCCTGATACCAAAAGCCAGACAGGGACATTATAAGAAAAGTAAGTTATACACCAATATCCCCGATGAACATGCATATAAAATTTCTGAACAAAATACTAGCAAACCAAATTCAACAACACATTAAAAGGCCATGATCAAGAGGGATTTCTCCCTGGCATTCAAGGAGAGTTCAACATACACAATCAATAAATGTGATATACTACATTAATGGGAGGAAAGAGAAAAGCACTTGATCAACTCAACAGAGGCATAAGAAGTATTTGAAAAAGAATCCAACATCCTTTTATGATAAAGACACTCAATAAATTAAACACAGAAGGAATGTACCTCAATAATGAAAGCCATATGTGAAAAGCCCACAGCTAACATCATACTCAACAATGAAAAGCTGAAAGCCTTTCCTCTAGGATGAGAAACTAGACAGGAGAACCCCTCTTGCGAATTCCATTCATCATAGTACTGGAAGTCCTAGCCAGAGCAATTAGGCCAGAAAAAGAAATAAAAGGCACTGAAATCAGAAAGGAAAAAATAAAACTGTTTGCAGAGGACATGATCTTATACTTAAAAAAAAAAACCCATAAACTCTACCAAAAAATATTGAAACTAATAAATGAATTCAGTAAAGTTGCAGGATACCAAATTGGCACACAAAAATTGGTTGCAATTCAATATGTTAATAGTGAAATATGTGAAAAAATTTTTTAATTCCATTTACAAGAGCATCAAAAAAGAGTAAAATACCTAGCAATAAATTTAACAAAGGAGGTGAAAGATCTGCACACAGAAAACTGTAACACATTGCTGAAAGAAACTGAACATACAATTAAATGTAAAGAATTGATATTGTTAAAGTGTCCATTCTACCCAAAGTAATCTACAGGTTATATCCAGTTGCTATCAATATTCCAGGGGCATTTTTCACAGAAATAAAATAAAATTTGTAAAATTTACATACAACCACAAAAGACCCAGAATAGCTAAAACAATCTTGAGCAACAAAAGCAGAGCTAGAGGCATCACACTTCCTGATTTCAAACTATATGACAAAACTATGGTAATCAAAGAAATACAGTACCGGCATAAAAGCAGATACTGGAGCTAAATCGGGACCAACAGAAATGAATCAAGAGCCTCGAAATTGACCCATGCACATATAGTCAAGCAATTTTCAACAAATGTACCAAAAGTACACAATCAGAAAAGGATGGTCTCTTCAATAAATTGTAGGAAAACTGGGTATCTACCTGCAAAGGAATAAAATTGGATCCTTATAGCACACACAAAAACCAACTCAAAATGGATTAAAGGCTAAAACATAAGACTTGAAACCCAAAACTCATGTAAAAAAACAGGAGAAACTCCTTGGCATTGATCTTGGCAATAATTTTTTGAATTTGACTTTATCAAAAGCACAGGCAATAAAAGCAAAAATGAACAACTGGAACTATGTCAAATTAAAAAGTTGTTGTACAGCAAAGATACAATCAACAAAATGAAAAGCAATCTATAGAATGGGAGAAAATATTTGCAAACCACATATTTGATATGAAGTTATTATCCAAAATATATAAAGAACTCCTACAACTCAACAACAACACAAAAAACCTGATCAAAAAATAAGCAAAGATCATATATAAACATTTTTCCAAAGGAAAATGGCAAATGGGTATATGAAAAAATGCTCAACATTTCTAATCATCCAGGAAATGAAAATCAAAGCCACAATGAGATACAGTCCATACCTGTTAGGATATCTATTATAAAAAAATCAAAAAAATGTGGAGAAAAGGTATTCTTGTGAATTCTTACCTTTTGATTGCAAAGTAGTTGCGGGTATGTAAATTGGTACAAGCATTATGGCAGAAAGTATGAGGGTTCCTCAAAAATTAAAAATAGAGCTATCATATAACTTAACAATCCCAATCGTGTATATATCCAAAGGAAATAAAATCATCTCAAAGAGATACTGGCATGCCATACTCACTGCAGCATTTTCACAGTAGCCAAGATATGGAAACCACCTAAAGGTACATCTACACTTGGATAAAGAAAATGTGGTATATGCATAGACATACACACGTGTGCATGCACTCACACACTACACACAATGAAATATCGTGCAGCCATAAAAAAGAAGGACATCTTGCAATTCGTGACAACATGGATGAACCTGGCGAACATTATGTTATACAGGCTTATAAAATAAGCCTGACACAGAAAGACAGAACTTCATGATGTCATAGGCAGAATCTTTAAATCTTTAGGAAAAAAGAAAAAAAAAAGGATGGGGCGCCGGGGTGGCTCAGTCAGTTAAGCATCCGACTTTGGCTCAGGTCATGACCTCAGAGTTCGTGAGTTCGAGCCCCACGTAAGGCTCTGTGCTGACAGCTCAGAGCCTGGAGCCTGCTTCAGATTCTGTGTCTCCCTCTCTCTCTGCCCCTCCCCTGCTCACGCTTTGTCTCTCTCTCTCTCTCTCTCTCAAAAATAAATACTAAAAAAAAAATTTTTTTTAAAAAGGCTAGGGACACCTGGGTGGCTCAGTCAGTTAAGCACCTGACTTCAGTTCAGGTCATGATCTCACAGTTTGTGAGTTCGAGCCCCATGTCAGGCTCTGTGCTGACAGCTCGGAGCCTGGAGCTGTGTTTCCCTCTCTCTCTGCCCCTCCCTGCTCATGCTCTGTCTCTCTCTCTCTCTCTCTCTCTCTCAAATATAAATAAATATTTTTTAAAAAGTTGAATTCAGAGAAACAGAGTTGTGCTGTAGTTACAAGATGTTGAGGGGCAGGGGAAAAAGGACAAACTTCCAGTGGTAAAGTGAGTAAGTTCTAGAGAACTAACGCACAGCACGGTGACTACAGTTAAAAATAATGTACTGTACACTTGAAATTTGCTTGCAATAGATTTCAAGCATTCTCAATACCAAAAAATAGTAACTATGTGAAGTGATGGATAGTTAATTAGCTTGATTGTGGTAATCATTTCACAATGTATACGTATATCAAAACATCACATTATACACCTTAAGTGTATACAACTTATATTTGTCAGTCATACCTCAATAAAGCTGGAAAAAATATGTATGCACCATGTAAAAGAGCCCCAAATTATATAAACACTGACAGAATCAAAGGAAAAAACAGCTCTACAGTAATAACAGACTTCAATACACTACTTTAAGTAAAGGTTAAATTAGCTTCTTTTCATATGCTTATAGGCCATCTGTATAACTTCTTTGGGGAAATGTCTATTCAAGTTCTTTGCCCACTTGTGAATTAGTCCATTTTATTGTTTTGAGTTGTAAGAGTTCTTTACTTTGGATATTAGTCCCATATCAGATACAAGATTTGCAAGTGTTTTCTCCCATTCCGTGGGTTACCTTTTAACTCTCTTGATAACATCCTTTGAAGTACAAGTTTCTACTTTTGATGAAATACAATTTATCTACTGGGTTTTTTGTTGGGCTTTTTTTTTTTTTTTTTTTTTTTGCCTTTAGTTTTGGTGTCATAGCTAAGAAATCATTGCCAAATTCAATGTCATAAAGATTTTCCTGTATGTTTTCTTGTAAGTTTTAAAGTTTTCATTCTCACATTTAGGTCTTAGATTCATTTTAAGCTCATAAGGTAAAGAGTCCAACTTCATTCTTTTGCATGTAGATATCCAGTTTTACCAGCACCGTTTCTGAAAACGCTGTCCTTTCCTCCACTGAATGGATTTGATGATCTTGTTTAAAATCAATAGACCGTAAAAATGAAGGTTTCTCTATTCTATTCCATTGGTCTGTATGTCTGTCTTTACGCCAGTACCACACTGTTTTGATTCCTTTAGATTTGCAGTAAGGATTGAAATTAGGAAGTGTGAGTTCTTCAACTGCATTCTTCTTCAAGACTGTTCTGCATATTGAGTCACTTGAGAATTCCATATAAATTTTAAGATGGGTTTTTCTATTTCTACAAAAAAAAAAATGCCATTGGGGTTTTGATAGGATTACTATGAAGATGTAGATCACTTTGGGTAGTATTGTCATCTTAAAAACATTAAGTATTCCAACCCACAAACTAGGGATGTCTTTACATTTATTAGGCTTTCTTTATATTCTTTCAAGCAACATTTCGTAGCTCTCTGTATATAAGAGAGCTTGTTAAGTGTATTCTTAAGTGTTTTATTGATTTTGATGCTACTGTAAATGGAATTATTTTCTTAATTTCCTTTAGCAGATTATTCACTTTTAGCGTATAGAAATACAACTGATATGGGATTGATGATTTTATATTTGGAAACTACTGAACTAAGAGTTTTCTTATGGAATCTTTATGATTTTCTACATATAAGACCATTTCATTTGCAAACAGATAATTTTACTTCTTTTTTTTTCCAACTTGGATGCCTTTTATTTCTCTTGCCTAATTGCTCTGAATCATACTGAGCAGAAGTGTTGAGAGCAGACATGCTTGTTCTTGATGTTAGGAGAAACGCTTTCAGTTTTTCACCATGGGTATGTTAGTTGTGGGTTTTTCATAGTTGGTCTTTATTCTGTCAGAGTTTCCTTCTGTTCCTAGTTTGTTGAGTGTTTTTATCATGAAAGGAGGCTAAATTTGTCAAATGCTTTTTATGCATCAACTGAGATGATCACATGGGTGTTTTTTTCATTCATTCAGTTATGTGCTATATTACATTGACTGATTTTGATATGTTGAACCATCCTGGATTTTTGTTTGTGTTGATGAAAGCTTCTGGAGATGGATAGTGGTGATTTTACATAACAATGTGAATGCACTTAATGCCAATGAATTGTATAAAATGGTTGAAATGGCTAAAAAACAAAAAACACAGAAAACTCACCACTATCTATTCCATCTTCCCACAGGCAGAAGTCTCCCAGCAGTATTAAATTTAAAATGCAAAATTAAAAATGTATAAAATGTGGTATGTAGCCATAGGTTGGAACATTATTTAATGATAAAAACAATTAAGTACTGATACATGCTATGCCTTACATGGACTTTGAAAACATGCTAAGTGAAAAAAGCCAGTCCCTAAAAGATGGCATAGTATATGATACCATGTATACAAAATTTCCAGAAGAGGCAAATCCCTGGAGACAGAAAGTAGATTACCAGGGTTAGGGGCAGAAGTGTCAGGGAGGGGAGGGCTCACAGGTTGAGGAGGGAATGGGAATGATTGATAATGAGCACACGATTTCTTTTGGAACTAATAAAAATGTTCTAAAATTAGACTGTGGCAATGGTTGCACACACTGTGAATATACCAAAAACCAGTGAGTTGTATACTTTAAGTCGATGCATTATACGGTATATGCATTCTATCTCAATAAATGTGTTTTAAAAGTAGATTTTTAAAGGTGAAAAATCAATAGAATTTCAATAATCAATAGTATCTAATTTTAAAATGAACCTGAAAAAATATTCCATTCACATTAACAATAAAAACTGTGTCGCCTAAAAATAATCCAAACAGATTTAAAAATTCAGCATGATAAACACAGTAACTATCCTCAATTAACCTACAGATTTAAGTGCAATTCTTATCAAAATATCAATAGTTTAGGCACCTGAGTGGCTCAATCGGTTAAACATCCAACTTTGGCTCAGGTCATGACCTCATGGTTGAGTTCAAGCCTCTGCTGTTAGCATGGTTCCACTTGGATCCTTTGTCCCCTTCTCTCTGCCCTTCCCCCACTTGGGCGAGTGTGCTCTCGAACATAAACATTTAAAAAATATATATATATTTAAAAAAATCAATAAAAATAAATTCAATAATAAAATAATAAAAAATATAAATTAAAAGTTAAAAAATAAAATAAATAAAAAATTAAAAGTTGCAATAGTTTGATTTTTTCCTCCCAGGATTTTTCAAGGGAAATGCAAAATGTAGATGGGAAAACAATGAGCTAAACAGAACCAAGACAACTTTGATTAAGTCAAGAGACTTACCCTACTGGATATCAAGATTTATTGTGAAGCTACAAATCAGTGTCTCTCTGTATGTA
Organism: Acinonyx jubatus; assembly: GCF_027475565.1. Lineage (NCBI taxonomy): Eukaryota > Metazoa > Chordata > Mammalia > Carnivora > Felidae > Acinonyx > Acinonyx jubatus. The sequence goes on along the minus strand of NC_069390.1, from coordinate 87,620,080 downwards.
CTTGTTTTTCATCTCATCAAGAGATAGGGCGTCCCTCTCCAGTTCTGAATTTATGTTACACTTGGACTGTTTGAACCAAATAAATGTGGAAAAAACAATGTTCCAGAACTTCCAAGACTAGTCATTAAAAAGTCTAACCATCTCTGCTTTCTTACTGTAAGCCTCCAAACCTCGATGTCAAAGGACCAGTACACTACTAAAGAGTTCACAGAAAAACCCTTGATGGATGAAACACCATGTGGACAGAGAGACGACATGAAGAATCACTGGGGTACTAGATATCCAGCCCCAGCCACTGTCACCACATGACGATTGCATAAGAGAATCCAAGTAAGACCAACAGAGAATTTCCCACCTATGTCAACCCAAGGAATCAAGAATCATAAAACATGACAAAAGCATTGTCATGTTATGTCTCTAAGTTTTTGAGGTGACTCTTATACAGTAAGAAGTAACAGTAACCTATCCCAGCACAAGGATAGAGCATGGACCAATGGATCACAGAAGATAGCCAGATAACTAACACATATATTTAGACATTGATATATGACCAATTAGGACTTAAAAATTACTGGGGAAAAGAATTACTATTTACTCAATGTACTAAGATAACTAGAAAAAAAAAAAAGATCCCTACCTTATACCATAGTCAATGAGTAACTCCAGGTAAATTAAATGCCTAAATATGAAAAGCAATACATAAAATAATACAAATAAAAGTAAAAAAATTAATAATGGAGATAGAGGAAAATTCTTTTATGCCCACAGGGCAGGGAAGAATTTCTTAGCTAAAACACAAAAGGGTCAAAACAAAAGACTAATAAAACTGACTACTAATCACAAAAGGTATACCATAAACCAAGTGAAAAGATGAGTCACAAACTGGTATAAAAATATTTATAACATGCATTTGACAGATTTTTAACCATAATACATAATGAAAAAATGAGATATACATACACCTATCTTAGCATCTTGACAAGTACCTGGAATTTTAGTGAGGATCACTGAATATTTGATGAATGACTGAATAAACAAATCGTCTCACTGGAATATAGTACTCATTTCCATAACTGAATTCACTACCTTTCCTTACAGATCCTTTCCTTCCTCCTGAATTCCTTAAGTAAAAAAATAGCATAACCATTCATCTAGTTGACCAACCCAATCATCCTAGATTTCTCTACTACTCTTCCTCTCCACACATCCTGTCTTTTTAGATTCCCATTGTCAAGATCTAACTTCAACCTCCAATTCCTTAATCTCCCCTGTCTCCCAAAACTTGTCTCTCACACCTGTCCCTTTTTCCCCATTCTCCACTGCTAGTGCCCTGGTTCTAGGCCTTGCAGGATCTGGTCTACTTGACCGTAGAATGGATGATTACTATAGTTTTCTAAACCGGTGTCTATCCATTTCTCATTATACACGAACCATGGTACTCTCTTCTCAAAATCCTGCAACACCTTCTCTGTTCCTAATAAGAAAATAATTTAAACATCAAGTCCAAATACCATAGATGAGCCTTGAAGGAAGGTCATTTCTCCACATATCTTCTAAGTCATGTCTTCCCACAATCATTCTACTCCATCCATTCCCTTCCCTTCCAGGTATCTTTGTTTATGTTATTTTCCTTGCCTAAATGTTCCGTCACTTCTGCATATCTGAAATCTATTTAATCTTCAATAAAGTCTTTTTTAAATGCCACAGGAATAACCTCTCTCACCTGTGAATACCTATAAGAACTCTTACAACATGCATTACATTTTTTTATCTTTCTATATTTACTGGTATATTGCTTGTTACCCCTAAGGGAAGAATCTCTTATCTATTTCATCAGTGATATTCATATAAGTATCTAGCACATACAAGGTTTTTCAGTAAAACCATTTGGAATTGTGGGTTTTAAGACATCTTATGCACTAATCTGAACATCAATGTATTTATACAGTACCTGAACCACATGTATACTAAGAGTATACACTATGAAAAAATTAGGTAACATTTATTTGCCTGGAGAAACTTACAACGTGAATGTGATGATTTAAATTATGTTTACTTCTTCAAGTTAATGATATGTCAATCCTTTGTTTATAAGGAATGGAAAACAGAATTTCTAAGTCCCATACTTCCGGATTCTTTACAAATCTATTTTTGGAGTTATTTTTCCTATATTGAATTCACTTTTCTATTACCATGGAAACCAATCTGCAATTAGTGTTGTCAGAATATTTAAAAATACAACTCTATTCAGAAAGCATTCAAATGTTCAGAAAATTCTTTTCTTTGCATGGAGAGTGGGAATTATTAGAGTAAGACAGGGTAAAAATCACCCCACCTACATAAAAAAATTATTCATCAAAGTCTAATCAACAGCTTGCAAATGGGGCACATGAAGACTTCTTGTATTCATCTTTTATAGAACTATTATGGTTGTAATTTCACTGTGTCATACCTATACAATTTATAAACATTTTCCTTCACCTCTGTAGCCTGTAGTAGATGTGGAAAACAGAAAATAATTTGTTGCACAATATTATGTGCTCTACTCACACCTATTGTCAACATCCTAATATGCAATATGGAAAATACTACTTCAAAACTACTGAGCTGGGATATGCCAAGTGGACAAATAACTCTATGTTAGAGTTATATCTTAGGTGGGTAATAAGTGAAATAAGTTCTAAGTTTAGCACATAAGGCAAAAATCAGTAACAGACAAAACTGTTCTTCAAATTTCTCAGGAAAAACTAGAGACCTAAATGCATCTTAATAAACCTAACAATCTGTTTCTCCTTCCAGATTGGAATACAGCACTGTTCCCTCAGCTAAGTACCAGATATAGTAACTGGTTTGCTCATCTTTATTTTTTTTAAGATTTTATTCAAATTCCAGTTAGTTAGTTAACATACAGTGTAATATTAGTTTCAGGTGTACAATATAGTCATTCAACACTTCCATGCAACACCTGGTGCTCATCACAACACACTCCTTAATCACCATTACCTATTTCCCCCAACCTCCCTCCAATCCCCCGCCTCTGGTAACCATCAGTTTGTTCTCTATAGTTATCAGCCTGCTTCTTGGTCTCCTTCTCTTTCTCTCCCTTCCTTTTTCCCTTTGCTCATTTGATTTGTTTCTTAAGTTCCACATATGAGTGAAATCATATGGCATTTGTCTTTCTCTTACTGACTTCTATCATTTAGCATAATACTCCCCAGCTCCAGCCAAGTCATTGCAAATGACAAGATTTCATTCTTTTTTATGGCTGAATAATATTCCTGTGTGTGTGTGTGTGTGTGTGTGTGTGTGTGTGTGTGTGTGTATCACATCTTCCTTATCCATTCATCAGTCTTTAAATACCAGAATCACCCTCAGTTCAAGATACTGAAAGCAGCACTGATAACTCACTATGTGAATTTTTCATTTCAAATCGTCCCCTTAAATGATAATGATTTCACAGCATAAGAACAGGTACTAGTATGGAACGTGCAAAACAGTAGGGTTGAAAGTTCTACTTGCTTTGGTTTGAGGAAAAATAAATTCTTTGGTGGAGTGGCAACATAAAATTATAAAATTATAATAGCTTTGGTTTCAAAAGACTATGCCCACACCATATGTACTTTTACATAAGTATATTTTAACTAGAAATATATACTAGTCTGGAAACTATACATAGTGTTGACAAGATGAGGGAACTAACCTTTTCATTAGTTTAATTCATTTTTATTAATAACTGCAAGTCCCTCAGATAGGTACCAAAACTTGTTGCCGGTACATATCTCTATAAACATTAATGCTTACATTTAGATAAACTGTTTCTTATTATTATTATTTTACAGAAACTGACAGTGCAAGTGGGGGAGAGGGGCAGAGGGAGAGAGACAGAGAATCCTCCAGCAGGCTCCATGCTTAGCAAAGAGCCCAGTGAGGAGCTCAATCCAAGACCTGAGCCAAAATCAAGAGTCGGACACTCAACCAGCCGAGCCACCCAGGCAGGCACCCCTAGATAAATTCTTACTCAGGAAGAAAAACCCAGTCTGTTTCCTAAAAGACACCACACTTAGTTAATAATCAACTGAACTGGTAAATACCAGATATTTAAAATATACCAGGTTATTTTTTAAATTTTTTTAATGTTTATTTATTTTTGAGAGAGAGAGAGAAAGAGCATGAGCAGAGGAGGGGCAGAGAGAGAGGGAGACACAGAATCTGAAGCAGGCTCCAGGTCTAAGCTGTCAGCATAGAGACTGACACGGGTCTCGAACCCGTGAACCAGGAGATCATGACCTGAGCTGAAGTCGGATGCTTAGCCAACTGAGTCATCCAGGAGCCCCTATACCAGGTATTTAAAATACTGGAATCGAAAATGTAGAATCCATATGTATGATACCTTACCCATTAACAATCTATTAACAAAGGATTCTCAATTTTGTATTCAAAGGGGGAAAATGCAATGATGTGTTTTCTCTGGTTTACTTTATAGTTATCTTTAAACCCTAAACATTCTAAATACATTACAATTTCAATATTCTAACCCATAGATTTAATTCTTTCTGAAACTGAAGCTAAATTTTTAAGTTAATTACAATTACTGAAAATTCATGTTATTTTAACTTACTCTCTTCATTTCACAATTTTATATAAGGTTAGGAGGGTTTTTTTTTTAATTTTTAAAGTTTATTTATTTATTTTGAGAGAGAGTACAAGCAGGAGAGGGTCAGAGAGAAGGAAAGACAGAATCCCAAGCAGGTCCCACACCATCAGCATCGAGCCCAATGCAGGGCCTGAACTCACAAACTGTGAGATTCTGGCCTGAGCTGAGATCAAGAGTTGAACGATAACTGACTGCACCACCCAGGTGTCCCATAAGGTTAGTTTCTGTGTTAAAAGGTATATTACAGGGGTGCTTGGGTGGCTTAGTCGGTTAAACATCCAATTCTTGATTTCAGCTCACAGATTGTGGGATCAAGCCTCGCGTCAGGCTCTGTGCAGACAGTGCACAGCCTGCTTGGGATTCTCTCTCTCTCCCTCTGCCCCCTCCCTCACGTGCACACACACACACACTCTCTCTCTCTCAAGTTCTTTAAAATTTGAGCAATCTGGTTTGTTTTTTAGTTATCACCTCCCTTACTTCCCACAGAACTCTAATATATATTTGAAATAGACATATGTATTCCTATTTTACCGATGAGGAAACTGAGGACCAGAGAAATTAAGGAGTTTACATGAGATCACACAGGTTACACTGCACTACTATGCATCATACTTTTTTTACCTTTAACTACATTAAAGATGTAGGATATTTCAAATCTGTGGTTTGTTCCTTCTTATTAAAACAGGAGTCTTGTCATTTTATCCTTTCCTAGCACTTTTGGAACAGAATGACTGTATGGCCCTGACTTAAACACAGGCTGTACCAGTTACCAAAGCTGTGATCTTGGGTAAGTTCTTAAAACTTTTTTTTTACTTCAATTCCCTCATCTGAATCTACTGTGAAGAGTAAATGAGACAACATACAAAGAGTATTTAGCATAATGTCTGGCTCACAAAAAGCATTCAATAAATACTGGCCCGTATTTTTATTATAATTCTGATTAATTCATTTAAAATGAAATTTCAGGAGGGGGAGCTTATTTTATATTACTTGTCAACATTGTTACACTCAGGTCAAACTTTAGTACCTCTTTCCGTATTTCTCAATATCAAGGCAAGAATGCACCTGATAATACAAGGCCGTAGTAGCACTTCCAAATTCCCTGCACAGAAGCTTTAGTAGAGAACGCCTGAGACACAGGTATGCAATTCCATACTTTCCGAATGCCATATTTCAGGTAAAACCTGAGCTCTTGCATTCAGGTTCATTTAACGGAATGCCTTGTTTTATATAAAATCAGATAAAAAGAAACATTAATTCACAGCTTCTGATAACCAAATGATAAAAGAAAATGTAAACCACACATACCCATTTGAGTATCCTCTACACTAGATGGCAGTACCACATAAAGCAAACAGGAAGAGATTAATTCCTCAAGTGGGTAAATGAGAATAAAGGGATTGTATCTTTGCATATTACAAGCTATTTTTTCCTTGTTACTGAAAAGTACTTCACGAAATGTGATAAATCTTTGTGTTTGGACAGCGCAGTTGATACAACAGGGAGAAATGCAATTAGGATAATAAATTTACAGAACTTAAAGCTACATGTAGCTTTACCTAAAACAAGAAGCCATTTCTAAAACTTTCTTATCTTCATCTTCTTTTCTTTTTTTTTTTTTGACATTTCAATTGCTCTAAACAAAACATAATACGACACTTATGTGCCAAAACCTGCAACATTCATTCAAAGTACTATTTAGATGGAAAATGTCCAAACTTCAATGTGCTTATTTAAAAACCAATGGCTGAAAATGAATAAAATATCAACAATACCTACAGAATTATATTTCTCTAAAGAAAAGCATATACAGAATAATATTAATATCTGACAAAGTTGATTTATGATAATACTAGTTTTCCACCATCAAATAGGTGTATGCATACTGGTTATTCACAACTCTTTTCCAGGGAAAAATATAAGGAACTAAACTTTGAATTCAAGAAACAAGAAAAATGGCAAAATAACAAACCCAAAAAAATGTGGAATAGAAAAAAAATAGGCTTAGGAATTAATAGTAAGAAAGGAAGGAAGAGTGTGAAGGAGGAAAGGAATAAAGGAAGAATGGAGAAAGGAAGGAAGAGAGAAAGAAGGAAGCAAAAAAAGAGAGACAGGAGAAGGGGGGGAGGGAGGCTCGAACTGATCAAACCATAAGCTTGTTTCTTAACAAGACCAAACTTTAAGAATACCTTGTGTACAACATATACCCATAAATTTGAAAACCTACATCAAATGTACGTTTTTCTAAGAAAATATAAATGCTAAAAATTGGCCTAACAAGACACAAAAGAACCTGTCTAGACCAATAATCAAATCATAAATTAAAATGGTAATTAAGGATTAGGCCCTTGAGGCCAAAAAAGGATTTAACAGGAAAATTCTACTAAATCTTCAAAAAACTGATAACTTCCACTTCTACAAACTTCCTTGGTATTGATTTTTAAAATGAGATACGGCAGTGAAGTTCCCCAAAACTCAGGCTACTGGACAAGTACAATATATAGATCAACATCACTAAAAAACATAGACACAAAAATCATCAACTCTTAATGGAGTAAAAAATGGAATTTATTTTTAAAATATTTAAGCTGGGGCACCTGGGTGCTCAGTCGGTTAAGTGACCGACTTTGGCTCAGGTCATGATCTCATGGTTCATGGGTTTGAGCCCTACATCGGGCTCTGTGCTGACAGCCTGGAGCCTGCTTCGGATTCTGTATCTCCCTCTCTCTCTGCCCTTCCCCCATTCTCTCTCTCTCTCTCTCTCTCAAAAATAAATGTTAAAAAAAAATTTAAAAATTTAAGCCAGTAGAGTGTGTCCCAAAAATATAAAGACATTTCAACAATCTGTTTTTATGACCAGAGTAATTCTTTGTACTAATTTTTAAAGACCGCTCATTCATACTCTATAAAAGTAGACTAAAGGAAGAACATGACATGATAAACACCCTCTGTTGCCCCTGTGTTATTATATCCTTTTTCCTCTTTACCTTGTCACACCCCCGTTCATTTAAATCAGAGCTCACAGTTCATCTACAACATATTAGCTAGAAGACAAGGGAAACAAGGCGAAGATTGACTGACAATCTCCCTAGTGGCCAAGACAGCATGACACAATGAGAACATACCACCAGCTGGCCACACCCTATACACCACACCAGGATAATTTCTCCTCAACATGGCAGTGCCACCTTACACAAGTTACAACTGAAGATACTGGACTGAGACTTCAACAGGAAAGTCAGATAATTTGGCTACAGTCTACTAAAAATGACTTGAAATAGGGTTTGAACACATCCATGCAATCTAAAGCATATGTCTTACCAATCTACCAGAAAAAATACACATGGGCTTGAGAATTATTTCATCTGGTACAAATTATATCAGAAACAAAGGAATGTCTGGGGATGCTCGATGTCTACTCTGCTCTCAAAAGGTAGAACACATGATTTAAGAACCACCCTATCTTTCAGAATGAGGGAGAAACTTTTCTAAGACATTCCATTTTACAAAAAACATGTATGAGAAAAAAATCACACCACTCTGCTCTAAGCTTCAAACATAGAAATCATTTTTCTATTGCCAAAGCATTCTTTCAAGAAATATAAACATTACATTTTCCTACAAGTTCTTCCAATTTATTTTATACTTACGTCTACATTTTTTTCTTACAAAAACAGTATGCTCTGTTGAAACTCTTTAATTTATCAATATAACAAGAATATTGTTTCCACTTCAGTAAATATTCTACATGATTTTAAGTAAGTACATAGACTTTCCCCATACGAATAATCCATAATTTATGTAACCCATTCTGATTTCTGAGCATTTATATTACTTCTTACTTTTTATTATAAATGATGATGAGATGAATACATGGATAATCTTTTGAGACTTGGTCTTTATTTATCATGCCCTCATCTCTACTAAAAGAACTTCTACTCTCCTTTAAAATATCACCAAATGTCATCACCTCTGCATAGCATTTTCTGATGCTTCAAAAAGTTAATTTATCAGTATTTATTGAATATATATGTATGCATAAATAAATGAAGACATGAAATTAACTTCAAGGTAACATATCTTGATTCTAATGTATGTTAGAATTATCCTTTAATATTTCAGTCTTCCCATTTAAGTTTAAACATTTCAAAAGAATGAATACTGTTGTCCTATTTTTTTTTCCTTCCAACATACAGTATGGTGTCTGGAATACTGCCAATACACAATAAGTGTTTGTTAAATGAGAGACTCCTCAGCATATCTAACAGTAAACATCACAAAGATATATCTTCAAGAGCACTACTGAGCCCCCTACTACTGAAAGATTGTGCTGAGTTCTACAGAAATAAAAAGTGTGACATATCAGCCCAAAGAGTTTATAACTGGGAATACCAAAAAATAAATAAAAATAAATAAAAGTGCAAATGGCGGATGATGTAAAAATATACAACTTGCATAAATCAGCACATTTCAAAAATAAACTTAGCAATAACTGTCAACTTTCTAAATGTATATACCCTTGACCCAACAAATCATCTAATAGGATTTTAATGCATATACTCACATCAATAAAACCTAGAACATCCATCAATAGGGAACAAATCAAGTAAATTATGGTATAATAACAAAAAGAAATGAAATATAACTGAAATAATCAGCTAAATCCAAATCTCTGAAAAAATATATCCAAGATGTCATTTCAAGTAAAAAAGCAACTTTCAAGGCAGTATGTATAGTAGCAAACTATCTGCATTTTTAAAAAGTTATAGACAGCTGGATAGAAGGTTATGGCTAGAGAAATACAGAGATATTGCTATATATTTTATAAAGAATTCTAGACAGGCACATAATAGTTAACAGGAGAGCGCGTAAAGGGAATTTTCACTCGCTCTTGTAAATGTCATCATTCATTATACTTGATATATATATGTATACACACACACACACACACACACACACACACACACACACTCATAAAGAATATATTCTTTTTTTCAATGTTTATTTATTTTTGAGAGAAAGACACACACACAGAGTGCGAGCGGGCGAGGGGCAGAGAGAGAGGGAGACACAGAATCAGAAGCAGGCTCCAGGCTCCGAGCTGTCAGCACAGAGCCCAACGCGGGGCTCGAACTCACAAACAGCCAGATCGTGACCTGAGCCAAAGTGGGAGGCTTACCTGACTGAGCCACCCAGGCACCCCAAGAATACATTCTTATCATGTAAGGGGAATATTTAAATGTTGAAAAACCCAAAATATTTTAAAAAGTATTTTTGAGGCATATTTTATTTTTCAAACATAAATTCATTTACCCATACATTCAACAAATATTCACCAAATGATTTTTATGTGTCAGGCACTGTTCTAGATGCTGAGGTAGAAAAAAATAGAATAAATAATAATAGTTCACATGCCAGAGAGTGGCGTTACAGAGAAAAATAAATTATGGGAGAGATGGGGAATGTTGGTGACCAGGAGTTGCAATTTTATGTAGAGAAAGTACACTCTTTCTGAGAAGGTAACTTTTCAGCAAGTATTTTTTTTTTAATTTTTTTTAACGTTTATTTATTTTTGAGACAGAGAGAGACAGAGCATGAATGGGGGAGGGGCAGAGAGAGAGGGAGACACAGAATCGGAAGCAGGCTCCAGGCTCTGAGCCATCAGCCCAGAGCCTGACGCGGGGCTCGAACTCACGGACCGCGAGATCGTGACCTGAGCTGAAGTCGGACGCTTAACCGACTGCACCACCCAGGCGCCCCTTCAGAAGTATTTAAAGAAGGGAAGGTAGTAAGTTATGTGGTTATCCAGCGAGAAGAGTTTTCCAAGTAGAGGAAACAAAAAAGTCCAAAGGTTGTAAGAAGGGAGCTGTATCCTGGAGGAAGAGCAACGGTGGCCAGAACACTTGTGTCTTAGGGAAGGAGAAATAAATGAAGAGATGAGGTCAGATACGTTGAGGGCAGGTCTGGTAAATCCTTTTCAGAAATTTTAAGAAATTTGACTTTTTACCATGAAGAATACGAGAAGTAACTGGAGTGGTTTTGAAAAAGTGACATGATCTGACTTATATTTAAAAGACTCCCCCTTGCAGTTGTCCCAAACAAGGTTATTGAATTAATGGCCCCACAATGACGACAGCAGGTAGGAGAGAAAGAGGTGAGCGTAGTCAGATCCTGTGTTTATTTTAAAGAAAGAGCCAAGAATTTTGCCGATGGACTTGGATTAGAGACGTCCAAGATGGTTCTGAGGTTTCATCTAGCCTCAGGAACTGGAAACATAGGTTTTAGAAACATAGGTTTACTATTTACCAACATGGACAGGACAGCAAGAGGAGCAGGTTTGAGGGAAGACTGCTAAATGTGCGACGCTGACAAGTCATCCAAGTGAAGTTGCAATGCAGTCAGCTAGATAGACAATGCTAGAATTCAAAGGAGAGACTGTGAGCATTTCCTCTGTATGTTATATGATAATAAAATTACTGGCCCAGCAATTTCTATCTCAATTATTTTATAAGCGACTGTGTCTTCAAGTCTCCATAAAATTGAAAATCTGAATTTGTAACATCAGAGCAAAAAAACTTATTTTCATTTTATCACTGAAAGTCTAGAAGTTAAACATAATTTTCTCTGGATTTAAAAAATTTAGTGCTCAGTGACATCTTCTAGGATACTATGGCCTACTGCAGTCACATATTTTTAATATGTGAGGAAGAGAAAGAGCTACAAATACAAGAAATCCAGAAGTCTAAGAGAAATTCCTAAGATCAGAGTGAAAAAAAGTAGGTATGCAAACGACAGAATGTCCCACATTTGGGACATATTAAAAAGCAACAATGGAGTCAACTGGCAGTCTGAATAACCTGCTGGGATATACAGAGCTACCAAGCATAAGGCTGATGACCTATTCCAATCACATTTAATAAAGTTTTCATACTTATTTTCTCCTCAGAACATACTGTCAATCTGATATTAAAAATAAGTAAAGAGGGGTGCCTACATGGCTCAGTCGGTTAACTGTCTGACTTGATTTCGGCTCATGTCATGATCTCACAGTCGTGAGATCCAGCCCCACGTCAAGCTCCACACGCAGTGTGGAGCCTGCTTAAGATTCTCTCTCTCCTTCTCCCTCTGCTCCTCTCTACCACTCATGCTCACTCTATCTCACTCTTAAAAAAATTAAAAAATTAAAAAATTTATAAAAAAAAATAAGGAAGGATTCTAGGAAGATGGTAGAGTAGGAAAGCACTAGTAATCTCCCATCTAGGCAACAGATATGCTGGCAAAATCTGTCTGATATAATTATTTTGTAATTCTGGAGTCTGTGGAAGACTTGCAACTTCCAGGGAAAAGCTAGGATAGTAAATTGCAGCTCATTTCAGTCTATTTCGGCTCTCGAACACAGTAGGAGCTACCCAGCCCCTCAGCATCCGAGGCAACCGTGCAGGAACTACATCTTGTGAGCAGCTTGTGAACAGCTTGGGGGAGACTGAGGAGGCAAAAAGACCTCTTCCTATAAATATCAAAGGGTCTGTGCTCTGGTCCCTAATTGCTGTTTCTGATCTCAGAGATGCAAGTAATTAGATGGATGGACATTGTTGTTACACCTCCCCATATTGTTGCAAGCATCTACCAGCTGATGCCACTTCTAAGAAATTTAAAAGGCCTGTACTCTTTCCTCCTTCATTTTTCTGTTTCCCCCCTGAGAAGCCAGACATTAGACCAGATCATTAGAAAGGAACTGCATATATGCAAAAAATTAGAAAGTGACCAGTTATGACCAGGGAAAGGCACAGGCTCAAGAAGACCTTAAAACAAGTGTCTTAAAGGTACGAAAAAAACTAAAGAAATATATGGAGAATGCCAAGAAAGTGATGTATGAACAACATGAACAAAATAGAAATATTAACAAAGAGACATAAGATCTAAAAAGGCACTATGGGGGGCACCTCGCTGGCTCAGTTGGTGTAGTGTGTGACTCTTGATCTCAGGGTCATGACTTCAAGCCCCATGTTGGGTGTAGAGATTACTTAAAAAATTTTTTTAACATTTATTTATTTTTGAGAGACAGAACATGAGCAGGGGAGAGGCAGAAAGAGGGGGAGACACAGAATCCGAAGCAGGCTCCAGGCTCCAAGCTATCAGCACAGAGCCTGATGTGGGGCTCAAACTTACAAACCATGAGATCATGACCTGAGCCGAAGTCAGATGCTTAACCGAACCGACTGAGCCACCCAGGCACCCCTGTAGAGACTACTTTAAAAAAAAAAGAATTAAAAAGTATTGTGTGCTTTAAAGTAGAATCACTACAATTCTCATTTCATAAGAGAAAATTAAGGGGAAATCTGAACACACAGAAGAAACAGTCAGCCAACTTGAAGATATGACAATGGGAATTACTGATCTGAAGAACAGAATCAAGAGTGAAGACATGTGAACAGAGTCTCAGGAAGCTATGTGACACCATGAAAGAACCTAACAGAACTATGGGAGTCCATCCCGTATACATTATGAAAGTCTCGGAATGAAAACAGAGAGACAAAGGAGCAGAGATAATATGTGAAGAAATAATGGCTGAAACTTCCCAAATTTGATTAAAGACATGAATATAAACATCCAAGAAGCTAATAACCTCCAAATAAGATGAACTCAAAGAGACTCACACTGGCACACATTATAATCAAACTTTCTAAAGCCAAATACGGGAAGACCCCATTTTATTGTGCTTCACAGATACTGTGATTTTTACAAATTGAAGGTTTGTGGCAACCCTGCATTAAGTAAGTCTTTTGGTGCCATTTTTGGAAGAGCATTAGCTCATTTTGTGTCTCTGGGTCACATTTTGTTAATTCACGCAATATTTCAAAATTTTACATTATTATTACATTCGTTATGGCGATCTCTGAAACCTGTTGAGGGGTGCCTGGGTGGCCCAGTTGCTTGAGCATTTGACTCTTGATTTCAGCTTGGGTCATGAGATCAAGCCCTGTGTCAGACTCCATGCTGAGTGTGGAGCCTACTTAAAATATTCTCTCTCTCTTTCTACCCCACCACCCCATCCCTGCTCGTGTACTCCCTCCAAAACAAACAAACAAACAAACAAACAAACAAAAAACCTGTTGAAATTTCAGATGATGGTTAGCATTTTTAGCAATAAAGTAGTTTATACACTAGGAAACAAAAAATTCATCTGACTTACTTTATTGCAATAATCATTTTATTGTGGTGGTCTGAGACCAAGCCTGCAATATTTGTGAGGTGTACCTGTACAGTGACACAATCTTAAAAGCCGCAAGAGAGAAGCAACTAGTCACATGCGAGGGTTCCTCAATAAGATTATCAGATTTCTTACCAGAAACTTTGGAGACCAGAAGGCAGTAGTCCAATATATTCAAATTACAAACAGAATGAAAGTGTCAACCAAGAATACTATCTCCAGCAAAACCATCCTTCAAAAGTGAGAGACAAATTAAGACATTCCCAGTTAAACAAAAGCCAAGGAAGCACCCTGTCAATAGACCCAGTCTGCAAGGAGGGCTAAAAGGAGTCCTGCAAGCTGAAGTGAAAAGACACTTGACAGTAACTCGACCTCAATAAAGGTGAATACATGTGCAATTATAAAAACCAGTTATCACTGTAACAATGGTTTGTAACTATGGGTCTTTTCTACATGATTTAAGAGACTAATACTTTTTCTTTAAGTTTTACACATAAAAGCTGGTATTGTAACTTGTGCTTATTACTACACACTTTGTTTTCAATATAGTTTAAGAGGCATTAAAAGAATTATTAGTTTATGTTTCTGGACACACAATACATAAAGATGTAATTGTAAGATATTTAAAACCAAAAAGGATGGGGACCAAGCTATAAAGGAGCAGAATTTTTGTATGTTATTGCAGTTAAACTGGTACAATTTCAAATTAGAGTATTGTAACTTTAGGATGTTAAATGTAATCCCACGGTAACAACAAAGAAAACAGCTATACAATATACGCAAAAAGAATTGAGAAAAGAATTTAAACATTTCACTACAAAAAAAATCCAATTAAATCAACATACATTGTATTACAGAAAGAAATCTATAATACATACAGAAAAAAAAAGATAGTAAACTGACAGAAATAAGTCCTCCCTTTTCAGTAATTAAATAGAATTGATTAAACTCTATCATCAAAAAACAGAGATGGCAGCCAAAGCAATCTTGAAGCTGGAGGCATCACAATCCCAGATTTCAAGGTATACTACAAAGCTGTAGTAATCAAAACAGTATGGCACTGGAACAAAAATAGCCACAAATAGACAACCCAGAAATACACCTACACTTTTATGGCCAATTAATCTATGACAAAGGAAACAATAAATGGAAAACTGAATAGCCACATATGAAAGAGTGAAACTGGACCACTTTCTTATATCATACACAAAAATAAACTCAAAATGGATTAAAGACCTAAACGTGAAACCTGAAATCATAAAACTAGAAGAAAATAACGGGCAGCGATTTCTTTGACATAGGCCTTAGCAACAATTTTCTAGATATCTCCTCAGGCAAGGGAAACAGAAGCGAAAACAAACTATTGGGACTACACCAAAATAAAAAGCTTTTGCACAGCAAAGGAAACAATCAACAAAACAAAAGGGCACTTACTGAATGGGAGAAGGTATTTGCAAAGGATACATCCAGTAAAGGATTAACACCCAAAGTATATAAAGAATTCATACAACTTAACACCAAAACAGTAACTAATCAATTACAAAATGGGCAGACCTGAATAGACATATTTCCAAAAAAGACATATAGATGGCAAACAGACACATAAAAGATGCTCAACATCACTAATGATGCCACTCAAATGAGTGAAATGCAACTCAAAACTACAATGACCTATTACATTACACCTGTCAGAATAGCTAGAATCAAAAAGACAAGAAGTAACAATGGTTGGTGAGAATATGGGAAAAAAGGAACATTTATATACTGTTAGTGGGAATGCAAACTGATGCAGCCACTGTGGAAAACAGTGCAGGGGCTCTTCAAAAAATTAAAAATAGAAATACCATATGATCCAGTAATTCCACTACTGTGTATTTATCCAATGAAAACAAAAACACTAATCAAAAAGATACATGTAACCCTATGTCAATTGCAGCATTATTTACAATAGCCAAGATATGGAAGCAACCCAAGTGTTCATCAACAGATGAATAAAGATGTGGTAGTATATATACACACATGCATACCTACATACATACATACATACAATGGAATATCATCAGTCATAAAAAGAATGAGATCTTGCCATTTGCAAAAATATGGATGGACCTAGAGGGTGTTATGCTAAGTGAAATAAGTCACACAGAGAAAGGCAAATACCATGTCATTTCACTTATGTGTGGAATCTAAAAACCAAAAGAAATGAACAAACAGACTCTTAAATATAGAGAACAAACTGGTGGTTGCCAGAGGGGAGGATGTAGATGGGAGGATGGGTGAAATAGATAAAGGCTATTAAGAAGTACAAACTTTCAGTTATAAAATAAATACATCAAACAAAAAGTACAGCATAGGAAATGTAGTCAATCATGTTATAATAAGGTTGTTGGGTGAACAGAAGGTGACTACACTTACTGTGGTGAACACTGAGTGATTGTTTAACCAACATGTTGGACACCTGAAACTAACATAACACTGTATGTTAATTATACTTCAATTAAAGATGATAGAGATAAAAGGCTAAATTAAAAAAAAACATATTCCACCAATATGCTCACTTTAGATCAAAAGACACAAATAGGTTATATAGATAAGTCCTAAAACTCAAATCAAAAACAAACAAACAAACAAATCAATTCAAAAATGGGCAAAGCACTTGAATATAGACATCTTTCCAAAGGAGATACACGAATGGACAATAAACACATGAAAAAATGTTCAACATCACTAATCATGAGTGAAATGAAAATTTCAATTTACTCATCAGTATGGAAAAATATTCCAAGATACCAAATAAATGGTTACCCAGAACTTTGTGGCTTACAAGTATTTGATTCTAAGTATATAATGGTGATATTTTGTGTACCTCTATTGCCCCATCACACCATTGACTATCCATGCTCTCTTTACTGCTAGAAATGGAGTCATTATGGGGCTCCTGGGTGGCTCAGTCGGTTAAGAATCCGACTTCGGCTCAGGTCATGATCTCACAGTTCGTGAATTCAAGCCCCGTGTCGGGCTCTGTGCTGACAGCTCAGACCCTTGAGCCTGCTTCAGATTTTGTGTGTGTGTCTCTCTCTCTCTCTGCCCCTCCCCTACTCATGCTCTCTCTCTCTGTCTCTCTCTCTCAAAATAAATAATGAAAAAATATATTTAAAAAAATGGAGTCATCAGTGTCTTTAAATCTAATCAGATTGGAGAAACAGGAATCAACGGGTGGCAATGGGAGTGGGACCACTCAATATTACTCATAGGGACTCACTAGCAAAATTTATGCTTCCTGTCCCTACAATCATATATTCTCTGCTAACCTAGAAGTTTTAGTTCCAAAAGGAGGAATGCTTCCACCAGAAGACAAAATAACGATTCCACTGACTTGGAAGGAAGCCTGCCACCCAGCCACTTTGGGCTCCTAATGCTTCTAACTCAGCAGGCAAAGAAGGGAGTTTTGGTGTTAGCTGGGATGACTGATCCTGACTACCCAGGGGAAACTGGACTGCTACTCTACAACAGAGGTAAAAATAAAAATAAAAATAAAAATAAATACACCTGGAATATTGAAGCTCCCTTAGAGCATCCCTTGGTATCACATGCCCTGCTACTGAACTGAATGGGAAATTAGCAGAACCCAATTCAGGCAGGGCTATTAATGGCCAGACCCAAAATGAAGGTATGGGTCACCCAACCAGGGAAAGAACCACAATCAACTGAGATTACTGCTTAGGGCAAAGGGAATACAGAACGAGAAGCAGAAGAAAGTAGTTATAATACCAGCTACAACCACATGACCAGCTACAGAAGCCAGCACAATAACTGCCATAAGTATTACCTTCTTATTTTACTCTGAAAGTGCGTGTGTGTGTGTGTGTGTGTGTGTGTGTGTGTGTGTGTCATAGCAAACATCTTTGGTTTCTTTTCTCTTGTTACTTTAAAGATTTATATCATGGTACTTAATATATTTTAACTTTTCGTCATAGTATTTAAGTTGCAGGATGCCAAGAAGAGTAAACATTACTCAATACCTTTGTATTCTCTTCTGGGAAAATGGTCAAAATGTTTTTGGTTGTATAAAAAACAATTGATCATGCTGTTAGGCGAAGCAGGACCCTATTATTGTCTTTACTAGAGATTAAGTACAGTTTAAGGAATGCCTAGTTGGCAGAGTGGACTGTGATTGTTAATTTTATACATTAACTTCAGATCAAACATTATTCCAAATAATTCTGTGAAGTTATTTTTTAAACGCAGATTACTCTCCATGATGTGGGTGGGCCTCATCCAATCCACTGAAACTCTTTAACAGAAAAAGAAACCGACCTCCCCTGAAGAGGTATCTCAGCCAGCAGACTGTCCTTGCACTCAAACTGCAACCTGAACCCTTCCCTCGGTTTTCAGCCTATCCTGAGATTTTTCAACTTAACCAAGTCTCCACAATCACAGGAGCCAACTCTTTAAAATAAATCTCTCTCTCTCTCTCTCTCTCTTTCTCTCTCTTTACACACACACACACACACACACACACACACACACACACACACACACACAAACGTGTTGGTTCTTTATCACCGGAGAACTCTAATATAATCATATTTTAAAATAATAATAAAACAGACTTTCAGAAATGATTGGTGGGTACCACAGTAAAATACTGAAATAACAGACCACCAATGATCCATACAACTAGAGGGGCAATGCACTGCACAAGAGAAGGCCATTAGCACTCCACTCCAGGGCTATGGTTAATATCCATTCTGTCTGGTTGTCATACCAGGGATTTTTAATATCACCCTTTTTCACACTATAAATATAAATTCCAAGCAACCTCAATGTTCAAGTCAAAATTATGAAACTTACACAAAAAGGAAAAGGACAATAATTTCATAACTTCAGGGCAGGAGAGAACGTCTTAAATGTGACAGGAAAAGTACAAGTCAGGCTTATGCATACATACAACTACATAAAATGCATAAAATAAAGAATAAAATAAATGATACCTGTACAATGAGAGGAGCATAAAGAGAGTCAAATAACATGCCACAATGTGGGAGAAAGTGTTTTTATTACACATGCAAAAACAATAAAGGACTGGATGCAACATGAAAGAACACCCAAAATATGTAAAGCATTCCCATGGTTGAGTAAGAAAAATATAAGCAAATCTGTAAAACAAAATGAACAAAAGATCTGATCTAGAGTTTTAAAAAAACAGAAATATCAAATGCGCAACAAATATTTGAAAAGATGTTCAACTGCATTACAAATCAGGAGACTACAAATACATACAGTGAGAGAGAATTACATCCTCATCAGATGAGTAAAAATTAACAAGTAGCAAACAACCAAGAGTTCCCAAGGATGCAGAACAGCAACTCACATTTACTGTTTATGAAAGTATACATTCGTCAACCACTTTTGGAAGTAGCTTGGCTTTACTCAGTAAAGCTGGACATGTGGGTATTGTAGAACTCTGAAATTCTACTGTGAGAAACTCCTGCATATGTGCATGAGGATTTGTGCACAACAACGTTCACAGACAGCAAAAACTGACAACCCAAATTTCAAACAAACTAACTAAAAAGAAGATAAATTTCTTGTAACATAATGCATGCTATCGATTAATATACAGTAGTGAACAAATTGAACCAACTATAACTACGTACATCTACAGGGATCAATTTCACAATGGTAAATGAAAGCAGAAAGAATACATTCAATAATGAAGCCCACCCAGGTTTGATATTTCAACCTACCCCTGATCCTTCTTATCCTGTTCTACTTTTTTACCATAGCTCTATTCTTGGCCATCCTCTGTGCGCTTTAAGAATGGGTATTCAGATGGGGTGCCTGGGTGGCTCAGTCGGTTAAGCGTCCGACTTTGGCTCAGGACATGATCTCATGGCTCGTGGATTCAAGCCCCATGTAGGGTTCTGTGCTGACAGCTCAGAGCCTGGAGCCTGCTTTGGATTTTGTGTCTTCCTCTCTCTCTCTGTCCCTCCCCTGCTTGTGCTCTGTCTCTCAAAAATAAATGTTAAAAAAAAATAAAAAAAATAAAAAAAGAATGGGCATCCGGTTTTTGTTGTGGTTGTTGCTCACTGATATAGCCAAAGCACCTAAAACAGTGCCTGGTACACAGTACTTGCTCAGTAAGTATTTGCTGAATGGATTAGAATAATTCTAAGTACATAAAGTTCAAAAATAGGGAAACTAAACACCCATACTGATTAGGAATGCATACAGATAATAAAACAAAAAATTATAACAAACACTATAAAAGTCATGGTAGAAGTAATCTTTAGGGTAGAGAAGGCAAGTGCAACATAGGAGGGACACCCAGGTAATTTCTCTCTTAGCCTGGGCTTTAAAATATACATATATATATATATATATATATATATATATATATATATATATGTATGCAACATATATGTATACATGCACATGCTCTATAAACATATATATTTACACACACAATATACCTCAAAATAAAAAAAAATACTAAAAAATAAAAAAAATAATAAAACTCTATTAGCACATCTGCCCCGTACTCCACTTCACTCCAACTCTCATTTAATCATCATTACTATGACCCAATGTTAGTCAGGGAACAACTAGAATACTTCATGCTATAAAACAATGACAAATTATAAGGAATCTAATAGAAGTTCTAAGATTTATAGTGATTCGATTACACTACTTCCACCTAAAATAGGAGTTATAGGGCATCAAGTATTTGCCAACAGAAGGAAATAAAAGTTTTCCCATCAACCAACAAGACATCAATAGAAAAAACTACTTCTAAGTGTCACCTCTCATATATAGATAAAAATAGAGACCAAGAAAAAAATACAGATATAGATATATCTTAATTCAGTATATAGGAAATATTTCAAATATACCTGTATGCTGCCAAACTCAACGTTCTCATAATGGAAATGTGCACATTCAGCCATCTTCGGAAAGTGACCTTTAGTGAAGGGTAACCTGAAGTACATGAAATAACTAAGTGAGACGCAAGATACTGAAACAGTCAGAATAACTAAGCCCAAGGGAAAAATAAAATGTGTCGAAGAGCTCTTGCAAGCAGAACTATTTAATAAGCGCATGCGCATGAGCACACAAATAGCCACACAAACCTTCCCAGAAATACAGTGGATCAAATGAAAATTACATTCAGTGCACAGGTCAAAAACAAAAACAACAACAGAAAAAATTAAAAAGCACCACTACACTCTCCTAATCTTGACCCAAGGCAATGTCCATAGAAAATCTATGTTTTCAGTGAATGTTATAAAAACTGTGAAGAGCCAACTTCTGATCAGAAGCAGCATTCCTGATGAAATATACAACCAGATTTTACCTGTGAATGTTGTCGCAGCCCATCAGTCCTGGATTGGTGGGTCTGGATGCAGAATGAATATTTTTATCTTTGTCTTTTCTCTATTTACAACGAAAACATAGCTATCTAACACTCTACTGGGTGAAAAGATGTTTTTTCTGGTTTTTGTTCTTTAATGCCAACTTCATGGGATGGGGAAGGAGGTAGATAAGGCTTCAGTGGGAAAGTATGAAATGGTTTTTTGGTTAAAGACTGAAATGGATACCTTCAGATATTTGACATAAGAGCCAACTACTGGCATCAAATTCAGGCTTTCTCAAAGGCAGAACTGAGATACAGCAATCTCATAACTCAAATGACAAAGCTGATTTTTCTAAATGAATGAGAACATGTATTAAGGGCACTGAGACAGACACACTTGGATTGTTCCCATTGAACAAATGCACCCTAACAGACAATGACATAAAGCTGTTGCGAGGACAAAATTAAAGTCTATTTTTAAACAAGCAGATAATCTTCAGACCTATTCCACTAATTGTTGAGTCATAATTTAGGCTTATAGTATAATTTAATGTGTGGACAGTAAGAGCATATTTACCAAGAAATCTAAATAAAAGTTGTAAGATAACTAAAAAACTGACTGTCATTTATACAAATTCACTGAAAACCCACTGTAAAATCATACTCACTTTTTCACCTGTTTAACCTTCATACTGGCTGTGCTGCCACATGTCTTAAGACCAAGATCTCCAGGAATCTCTGGGACATCTGCTCCTCTTGCCTTAAAAAAAAATAATAAACAAATAAAAACAAAGGATTTAGGACTATTCCTTTAATATAAATATTTTAAAAAGCAGATCATAATTTTAACGGTTCTGCTGACTCTGTACCAACAGCAATGCATACTGATTTAATAATCTTTTCTTAAAATTGTAACTCACTTGAGTTTTAATTACTAAGAATAAGAAAAAAAAAATTTACCTAATTTAAAAACTGTACTGCATAAGGAAAAATTTTCTGTGAATCTTAATAATTATCATACTCTTACAATCAAGTTTCAAAAGCAGCTATTATATCATCTGTCTCAACACAAACTAAAATCTCCCCTAGGGAACTGGAAAAAAAAAAAAATAACCTAGCTTACAATGATTAAGAAAAGTTGAAATGGCAATCTGAACATAATCAGGAGATCACAACATGCATTTTTCACACCAAGATCTGAAGGTGACATGTATGTCATACTTCCAGTTTAACCCTTGGTCTACCAGTTTTCATAATCATGATTTCTTAATTCTAGTGGCACATTCAGCTGCATCATTTTAAAACCAGAAACTGGAAAATCAAATGGTTCTCCATATTCTGGACAAAATAAACAGCAAATCCAAATACCTATCGTAAAGAAACAAATTTACAATATATCATCTATGATTTATAACAGAAAAATTGAGTTATTAGAGCCAGTGCCACAGGATGCAATAGGTTAGAATAATATGGGATGAGCAGTTACAATGAATTAAGAAGAGACTCACAAAGAAGATGTGTATACTCAGCCATGAAAAAGAATGAAATCCTGCCACTGGCAACAACATGGATGGACCTTGAGGGCATTGTGTTATGTGAAATAAGTCAGAGAAAGACAAATACCATATGATCTCACTTACATGTAAAATCTAAAAAATGAAACCGACAAAAACCAAGTTCATAGATACAGAGAATAGACTGGTTGTTTGGGGTGCTGAGGCAAGGGGTAACTCTAGCTCTAGATTTTAAAAATTTGGTGATGTTGATCATGTAAACAACAACTCAGATTGAGGGTATTTATCCTAGATGAATACTATATAACTTAAAAATTATGAGTGAACAACATACTTCTAAGGACAAAAAAGAAAATATGGTATTTTCCTCTAGTCATTCATTCAACTGAAAAGACTTTATCACACGGTCTTTTGCAACAACAACCTAGATCACCTTATTTTGCTAAAATAATGTGCAACAATATTCTTTCATTTTTTATGAAGTTTGTGCACCAAAATTTACTTGACATAAAGAGGTTTGCTGTGCTTAAATTCTTATTAAAATTTCTAATAAAGTGGGTTTTCACTATTCTGTAAATTATTCATTAACAGACTTAAAAATATAAAAGTATAAAAGAGTAACTGGACATAGTTGGTAAATGGTGATGATTTTATCTGGTAGACTGAAAACTAAAATATTAACTCAATTTTGAATATAGGCTCTCTGTGCTAGAAAGGCCATCATCCCCTAACACACATCAAAGGAGCATTTTTAGCAATAAAATATTTCTTAAATTAAGGTATGAATATTATTTTTTTAGACATAATGCTATTGTGCACTTAATAGAGTGCAGTACAGTGTAAACATAGCTTTTACATGCACTGGGAAATGAAAAAATTCATTTGACTCGCGTTATTGCAATATTTACTTTACTGCAATCGTCTGGGGCCAAACCAGCAATATCTCCAAGGTATGCCTGTATTAGACACAGCAGAAGAAAAGATCAGTGAACTTAAAGAAATAGCAAGATAACTATCCACAAACAATTTTTATTTGGTTTTTAGTTTGTGTGTGTGAGAGAAAAAGACAGGAAAAAAAGTCTCAGTGACATATAGAACAATATAAAGCCATTTAACATACATGTAATGGATGGTAAATAAAGGAGAGGAAAATGCCTTCCCTTGGGATGGTGGGAGGGGGGTTAAGGAGAAGAAGAACAGAAAAAACAATTGAAAAAATAATTGATAAAAAAATTATAAATTTTATGACGATTATAAACACACTGATCCAGAAAACTCCATAAATTCAGAGTCTGATAAACACATAGAAAATTACACAGGGCATATCATAATCAGATGGCTGAAAAGCGCTGATAAAGATAAAATCTGAGTAGCTGCCAAAGGAAAAAAAAAGAATACACATCACATTCACAGGAATAAACAGAAGAAAACCAAAATTTGGACTGAGTACTTTCAGTTGCTTTTTTAAACAACTGTCAACATAGAATTCTATATCCAGCAAAATTTATTTCAAAAAAAGAATGTGAGGTTTCCAGCCTTTTCCAGTGTTTACGGTAAAAACTCTAAAGATAACACAATGAAATAAAATATATGCATGCAACTACCTAAGAGCTCTAAAAATTTTAATGACAGCAGGTAGATACGGAAACAAAGTCAAAACTTGCAGAGTGGCTAATGTAGCGGCAGTGTGCTTCCTGGCTTTTCCCATGTTACCTCCGAGACTAACCCAAGGACAGGCTAATCAGGATGTGAGTAACAGGCAGAGTCAGCAAAACTCTTAGAGAAGTCCAACTTTCTGGCCAAAAGATGTGAACACTGCCCCTGGTGGGGAAAAGGGCAGAGAGATTCTCCCAAGGACAGACCTGAGGGTACCACTTCAGTTGTAGAGTGAAAACCCATTCTTCTAAATAGAAAAACAATGAAAAAGGACTCTTATATAAAGATTGTGGAGATAATCCTTGTTATTTTTTTTCTTTTTTCTCTCACTATTTACACCTAACAGTAGCTTAGTCAGAAAAAAATGTGTATTATACCAGAGGCTAAAGCTCTTGGAGAATTCCACCCTTCCAATCAGAGAAACCAGGGAAAGCATCCTTTGGGAACAGTGTGTGCAAAATCCCTAACAAAAGTAAGAGTACAGCAAAGACTATAAAACTGAACTGATGCTAAAACCACCACCTAAAGAATAAATAAGTCCAGAGAGAAAGTTCAGTCTGAATCCAACCAGGCTGAAGTCTGATAAGACAAAAAAAAAAAAAAAAAAAAAAAAAAGAAAGAAAAAAGTCAGCACTCTATACAGGACATTAGTGGAGTCAGTCTCACAACACAATATTCAAAATATCCATGACACAATCCAAAATTACTAGATACACCACAACCAGTAAAATATGAGCAATTTCCAAAGGAAAAGACAATCAAGAAAGGCCAAATGTGAAATGAAACAGATGTTGGACTTATCAAAGACTTTAAAACACATATATTACAATAAACACACTGCATTAGATATTGAAACCAATGGAAAGACAAAAATTCCTTGATGAAAAATGTAAAAAAAGATCAAATAAAAATTTCAACATGGAAAAATATAGTATCTGAAATAAGAAAATACTGACTTGGCTCAACAGCAGAATAGAAATGATAGAGGAAAAGAGTCAGTGAACCAACCTAACAATAGACTAAAAGAAATTAATTATGTACTCTGAAGGACAATATTCAAAATTGTTTTAAAAGACTGAAAAATACAGGGGTGCCTGGGTGGCTCAGTCAGTTAAGCGTCTGACTTCGGCTCTGGTCATAATCTCATGATTTGTGGGTTCAAGCCCGGCATTGGGCCCTGTGCTGACAGCTCAGAGCCTGGAGCCTACTTCTGATTCTGTGTCTCCCTCTCTCTGCCCCTCCCCCACTTCTCTCTCTCTCTCTCTCTCTCTCTCTCTCTCTCTGTCTCTCTCAGGAATAAATAAACATTAGAAAAAAATTATTAAAGACTGAAAAATATGAACAGACTCACAGATACCCATGGAAGAGAAATATGGTCACAGAAGACAAAAATTTTGATGTAATAATTCATGAAAACATAACAAATTTGTTGAAAGATACATATTTACAGATTCAAGATCAGCAAAAATAAAACAGAATAAAATCAAAGAAAACCACAAAACAATCCATCATAATCAAGCTGTTGATAACCTATATAAAATAAGTATCCTGACAGCCACCAGAGAAAAAAGACATACTACATTACATAGAGAGAAATAAGGATTTAAATGACGGGATTTCTCATTAGAAACTAAGAAGACCAAAGGATAGTGGAACCACATTTATAAAATGCTGAAAGAACGTTCAATCCGGAAAACTATATCAAGTGAAAATATCCTTCAGAAATGACATAAAAATAAGATAGTACTCAGATTTTCAAAAATTGAGATCATTTGTTACCAGTAGATGGATTCTACAAGAAATGCTAAAGAAAGTTCTTCATATAGAATGAAAATGGCATCAGAATAAAACATGGACCTTCTGGTAAAAAGGGAGAGCAACAGAAATAATAAATAATTAGGTAAATGTAACAGATCACTAATCTCCTCTTAAGTTCTTTAAAATATATGTGCCAATTGAAAGCAAAAATTGTAATAACACTGATAAATGTAAATGTAATACTTACAGAAACTAGAATAATAAAGGGAAAAGATAAAGTGAACTACATGGTGGCGAGTTTTCTGCATTCTGCTTGAAGTGTAAAATAATTTTAATATAAAGTTAGATTATAAAAAGTTAGAAAAAATGAGACCAACAAGGAAAAAAAAGAAAACACCATGACAAGATAGATCTTGAGAATGCAAGACTGGTTTAACACCTGGAAAGATATTCAGTGTTTTGATTTGTTTGAGTTCCTAAATAAAATAACAAACCACATCCATCACTGTACGAATTTTTAAAAATACTTCAGAACCAAACTGAATTTATCCCAGAAATGCAAGATTGGTTCAACAATAGAAAAAAGTCTATCATTATAATTCAATCTTAATTATAATTAAAAATTATAAGGATAAAATGCTAGATTGTTGCCATAAGTCCAAAAAAATTATCTGATAAAACTCCACACCCATTCAAGACAATAACATCCAACAAGACTGCTCAACTGACAACAGTAAACTGAACAAGCTGAAGACATATTTATCTCTGCTCTCTCTCACATCTTACCAAAATAATACATAAATCTCTTTACGATTTTCTTCTTATATTGGCAAAAGTACAAAGTACCATATTCATAAGGTTATTCTTTGCAGGACTATCTTGATTAACTAAAGGGTGGAAACAACCTAGATGTCCATCCATAAGGGAATGATAAACTATGTTGCAGCAACACAAGTGAATAACAGCTATAAGAGGAATGAGGAATATTTTAATGTATTGCTATAAAATAATCTTCTGCATAGGTCATGGCGGGGAGAAGCATGCTATAAAAACAAGCTACCTTTTAACTAAAAATAAATACAAAAATATGTGTATTTTCTTATACTTAAATGAGACAGGATAAACCAAAAATCAATTAAAACGTTTATCTATGGAGGAACAAAGAGACGGGATAGAAGCTAGATTTTTCTGAATGCCTTGTTTTGTAGTTCAGATGTAAATGTTTTAAATATTTGTAAAACTAAATTAAATTAAACTGGGGCAAAGAAAAAAAGGCAATCCCTTAAAATCCAAAGCCAAATAAAACAAATGAACCTTATTGTTTTAAATTGGAGGCTTAAGCACACAGAGAGAAATTACTTCAAATGACAGTAATGTGAAGTAATAGACCTCAAATAGGATATATCCTCCTAGAGATAAAAGGAAACAAAGTATTCTCAGTAATGTTTGCATTATTATTTTGAAACTATTAAAAGTAGAAAATTAAAGCAAATAAGTAATTGTTAATGTCATTAAAAACTAAGGTTTTCAGAATAAGAAATACAAATACAAATCAAAGAAATTAAGCAGAAACCCTTATCATTTCCCCATTTTTTGATGGTGAGGGGTTTTAACTAAGGCTGCTAGAATAACGGAACAGGTAAATGCAAAAGGTCCACTGAATAACCACAGTCAGCATGTAGCTGAGTCTTCTGTGATATACCCACGAACAGAATTTTAAAATGAAATTTAAAATTTTTAAATGATAAAATACTCAAAATATGTTAAATGTCAATTACATAATAAATCACTATGCAGCAAAAAAGAAGGTAGCAGACTATAAGGCTCTTTCATTCCCAAATTTCTCAGGATATTTATAAAAGATAAATGAAAACGAATGACATACTTCTCAAATTTATAGACAGAAGAAAACTAAAAGGGATTCTAGCACTCTGAGTGACAGAAGTTGAAGAGACTTTAACAGGCTGCAAAGACAAACTAACATGATTATAAAGTGCATCAAGAACAAAAATTCAATTATATAAGTATGGGGGGGCACACTCTGTTTGATAAAAATTCACATAACGAGATCTAAGGCTTATACTTAACCACAAACCAACTATAAAAGTATATCCTCACTGGTAAAAAGCTAATGCAGTCTGAAAAAATGCGGCATCTATAAAAAGGACAGTATCTGTTTCTCTATAATCTGAACCAGTTAAACCACATACGAGAATAGTTCATCCATTTCAGGAAATTATTTGATACTGAAAACTTAACAGAAACAGGAATGGGTAATGTTTTATCCTTTCTGCTTCACTGCTCCCTACCCCAGAAAAATATTCCACCATTCCTGCCACTAGTACAGATCTTTAAAGAATCTTGCAAATGACTATTTTCCAGCTCCCATGTAAAGCTCTCCAATGGCTGGGTAACAGAAGTGATTTAACAGTCTTGTAACACACTGTGTTCGGATACAGAACCATTAAAGCTGGCTACTTCTACAGTCAGCCCCAACACAAGGCGCACCCCTTTTATCTATGTGCGTGACTATCTTCTCCCAAAGTCTATAAAGTCCATCTTAATAAATACTAGCAAAATGCTAATGGGTATTACAGATTTTTAAGGAAAAAATAGGGTATGGAAAGGTGTTTAACACATAATCAGAGTGCTGAAAGAAATCTCATTCAGCCATTTCACTGCAAGGAGGAAACTGAGACCAATAAAGAAGAAACAACGTGCCATAGTGCATTAGACACAGTATTTAAACTGAGTTTCTATTACAAAATCTGCTACATCTAATATAGGCACAGGGAAGAAAAAAGGTTCAAAGACAATATCTTTTTTAAATAAAAAATTACAATGAGAAACAGCTTTTCTTCTATCAAAATATGAAAGACCAAAACTTTGTAAGGCTGAAAAGATATGGCACAAAACATTACTGCTTAGAATACAAATTAACAAAACTCTTCATAAGTAATGTGGGATCTTCATACTCTTTAGATTTAGTTCCCCATAAAGTAACAATAAAAAGAAAAGACAAAATTCATCATAAAGATATTCATCAATGTGAAAAATATAAAACAAATTCAGTTGAGCATCTGACTCTTGATTTTGGCTCAGGTCATTATCCTACGACTCGTGATATGGAGCCCCGCATTGGGCTCATGCTGACAGCACAGAGACTGCTTAGGATTCTATTCTTCCCTCTACCCCTCTCCCACATGCGCGCGCGCGCGCGCACACACACACACGTGTGTGTGTGTGTGTGTTAAAATAAATACATAAACTTTAAAAATAAATAAATAAAGCAAATTCAAGATCCTACTAATTGATGAAGCATCAATAATACATTCTATATTATAGGATATTGTGTAGTCCTTAAATTTCTTTATTAAGAGTTCTCATTTAACACCAATTACAACACACAGTATACATAAATTTCTCCCAGGCAAACATAAAAAAGTTACAGTTTTATAAAGTATTAGTGGTTTTAAATCTCCTGGAATATTTGTGATTTCTATCAACTAATATTATCACATGAGTTAAATACATTAAAGCACATATAACAGAGAAAAACTATATAACAATGTGGTAAGCAACATTCTAAGGAAGGCAGCCCACCTTCCCCCCACAAACACCTGCCAAGAGGCCTACCTCCTGGTTATTCAAACACTAACCTAGGTAATGATGGGAAGAGACCTTGTGGATGTAATTCCATTCCCAGGTCAGTTGATCTTAAAATACGATAACCGTCTGGATGGGCCTAATCTAATCACAAAAGCACTTCGAAAGCAGCTTTCTCCAGCCCGTAACAAAAGGGAAAATCAAAGATTTGATGCATGATAAGGATTCAAGGTGCTGCTGCTGGCTTTGAAGACTGAAGTGTCCAAGTAAGAAGGAATTCAGGTAGCCTCTAATAGTAGAAAACAGTCCCCACTGACAGCCAGCAAGGAAACTGGGACCCCAGACCCAGGAACTAGAAGAAACCACAAGGAAGCAGATATGGCCCATAACTTAAATGAGGTGGGAGGCAGATTCTTCAGTCCTCGGATGAGAGCCCAATCCAGCCAACACCCTGATTTCGGCCTTACAAGACCCCGAGCAGAAAACCCAGTTCAGCTTGCCCAAACTTGTGGCCTACAGAACTGTAAGACAACAAATGAGTATTGTCTTAAGTCTCTACATATGTGATAATTTCTCATACAGCTATGGAAAATAAATACTAATAATGTGTATGTTTAAGACCCTAGAAATTCCTGAGTGATCTCAGGCTTTAAGTGCTCCTTTATTTCTCATGCAATTAAAACTCTCTCTTCCCAGAACTGGGACGCAAAGCCCCAGGAGCTCTTGCTTTCCAGCACTCCCAGACTCCACCGAAAGCACTGACTTCAGTACTCTCCAAACACTCCTGCTGAAGTCTCACAGGAGTCTGTTCATGTGAAGGCAAGCCCTGGAAGCAAGTGCAATTTCTGCAGGTGGGGTTGGTAGCCAGCAGGAAGGACACAGATCTGACTCGGGGCAACAGCCATCTCTACTTTCTCCCTTGCAACCCATATTTCAATGTGCATGCTACAATCTGTCCCATACCCATTTTGCCGCTCTCAAGACCCTCACTCTTTTCCCCTACAAGGAGGAAAACTTAATTCCTTTCCCTCTCCATGGCAATATTTTTTATTCCCCTTTCACAGCGGTTCCCTACACTATGTCTACCAGCCAGTCTTTTCCAGAGATCTCTTCCTTCCAGTGAACCAGCCAACTCCTTTACCTACGACACTTTCCATAATGTACAATGGGGAATATTCAGTTTTCTCTTCACTGCAGCACCTTAATAATAAGGTAGAATGCATATGTTAAATGGGGAGAAAAAGATAGAAAACTGTATATGGTTTACAAGAATAAAACTATATTCCCAGACATGATGGGGAAAAGAATACACTAACAAAGCAGTATTCTTTGCAAGTAACAATTTGGAGAAATTTGTATAAGAAAAATGTGTTCATATGGGTGTTAAAGTTTCTCTGCATTGTAAGAGTCACAAAGGAAATATACCAAAATAATCTCACCAGTATGGAAAATAGGACTATGGGTGAGTCTTTTTTTTCTCACTTTTCTGCATTTTCTATATAAGTATGTTTTATTTTTATAAAGGAAGAAGGCTTTACTGAGAGAAAGAGAGAAAGCAAGCTAGTTAGCTACCTTCTTCCACCTCTGCATATTACCTACATATTACAGCTATCATATGCAAATGCATAACAACCTGTCATAACTAAAGGAGGTTAGATACTCAATATAATTCCAAGAGACAAAACTAGGTATTCATATTTATAGGCAACTTAGGAAAGAAAAAGAGAAAAGCATATTTATGATGAGATATACCCATGTTGTAGTAATAAAATGGAATTTTTTGTTCACTGAGCCAAGTCATGAGTTAATGTGGTAGGAGCTAGAACCACAATGGAGATGTATCTCAAACCAGATAAAAAGAGAAGGAGAAATGACCTATTTTCTCCCCTTTTCCTGCCCTCCAATCTTCTACCAGTACCTCCCACTGGCCAAACCTTGCCAGAAGTCTGCTGGCAAGAGAGCATGTAGTTTGCAGGGATTAGCCTCCTGCAAAACAGAACAAAGCAGAGGGGCAGGAAATCCCAAACCCAGCTCCATGACATTCATTACTAAATTATGAAGATGTAATTGTATTTATATGTAATTCCAGTAATTTGAAATATAAGTGATTTTATATAAAATCTCCTATTTTCAAAAGGTACAGCAACCAAATAACACCCATACTGACACATAGGTACATATACATACATACACATCTATAATCAACTGAAAAAGCAATATTGTAATAATCAATGTGTAACTGGGCATAAAGGCAAATTATTCAAAATGAGTAGTTAATACTTAAGAACAACAAAGATGGTTCTGAAACTGTTATAGAAAATTAACAATAATATCACCAAATAAGCATTCACAAAGAACATCAAAATGCAACCAAGTGTAAGAATATGCTGTTACCAAAATGGCCTTTTCTTCAAAGAACAAAAAATCCAAACACAAGATATGTGAGTAAAGGAAGCCTAGATCAAGATTCTCTTTATGCACAAGGCTAGCAAAAAAGCATGTGAAAATAATTCAGGGGAAAAAATGGTAACTTTCTGTTACTTCTTACTTTTTTCCTTTAACAGATTCAAATCTTATTTAATACATTCTTTTTATTTGCACTCAGAATTTGAGAGAAGGCACAACAGCTTTAGAATAATATTATAAATAATGTTTCTTGATATGATGATGAAAAATAGCATTTCTGCTTAAAATATAGTAGTAAAGGGAAGGATCTTTGGCCTCTTAAACAGGAAAAAACAAAAACAAAAAACGGAGGAGCTCTTTGTTGGTAGAACTGCATACATATACAGACAGTCCCTGACTTAAGATGGCTCGACTTACAACTTTTTGACTTTACGACGGTGTGAAAGCAATTCACATTCAGTACAAACTGTACTTTGTTTTGAGTTTTTTTCTCCTGAGCTAGCAATATGCAGTGGCATACTTTTAGTGACCCTCGACAGCAGCAGTAGTGAATCACAGCTCCTAGTCAACAATAGGATCATGAGGATAAGCACTGGCTCTGTACCTATACAATCATTCTGCTTTTCACTTTCCATACAATATACAATAAATCCACTGAGATATTCAACACTTTATTATAAAACAGGCTTTGGGTTAAATGATGTTGCCCAACTGTAGACTAAAGTAAGCATTCTGAGCACATTTAAGATAGGCTAGGCTAAGCTATGTTCAGTGGGTTAGATGTACCAACTGCATTTTCAACTTAGAATATTTCTGACTTACAATGAGTTTGTCAGGACATGACCCCATCATCAGTCAAGGGAAAATCTGTACATAATACATACGCATTAACATATACACCGCTAACTAAAAAAACAAGACCTGAATATGAAATCTGTTCTGTCAAGAAAGGCAAACAGGACTGTCAGTTTCTGTACTCAACCGTAGTTTAACTGTAAGACGTACATGGAATAAATCTCTGAAATGAAGTATGTTTATAGAAACTTTAAATTTTAATCGGTCTAAGTATTGTTCCCTTTCTTACAAAGAAGCAAGAGACAAAGAGGGGAAATGTAATAATAATTATCCCAATACTACAGAAAAGCTAAATCTATTAAATCTACAGTATACTATGTTGAACAACAGTATCACTGAAATGATTTTTAAAGTATATTACCAAAAACTTTAATGAACTGAGTTATCTGTGTGAATATCTTCAAAAGAATTTTTGATACAACAAAATACCCTCAATGTTAAAAACAAATTACATAATTTTCTTCACTTATTTCCTTCAATATGGTATTTAGAACTGAACTCCTAATGTGCAAATGCTAAAAAACACTCTGAAATCAAAAGAGGCAGGTAGATTTATGTACAAGGATAACTCCCCTCCAAAAGCATACAAACAACCGTCAAGTAAGCCCCAGGAGTAAACTATATAATTATCCTACTTAATTTTCTATTTTGACTGGTAACAATTGAGTGAGATTACTAGAGCAAAAAAATCTATGATTCCTAAGAGTGATTATAAAACCAGTTCCTTCACAGGGAAGAAGTTGCCTTTAAGTTCAATTCTACTGCAAAATAATGTCTCTTCAGAGAGAACCAATTAACACCAAGAAAAAAAAAATATTCAGGGCAATGTTTAAAATAATTTAGGAAAAGTTATTACCAAGTACCCTTGCTATAATAATCACAAAGCCCCTACCAGGCAACATCTGGAATCAACGTAAAAATTCACACACTGACATATCAGCAAAATCATTAGATATTCTGAAATTTATACTTCTCTATAATGGAGATTCATCTCTCCTTCATCTGACTCCTGTTTGTTCCAATCATTACAAGATAATCCTCCTTATTCAGCAGGTATTTAATCGACTGAACATCCAGGGTTCCATCGTTGTACATAAATTTGCCAGACATTTTATATTAAGCTTCTTAGGAAAATTTAAAAACAGTGTAACATTGCCTTTATAGGGATTTTATTCAGGTAAATTATTGCCAGTCTTCATTGCTGCTAGAAACTGATACTAATCTGTTTCTGCATTTGAATTTTGTACAACAGATCTACTAATAAAAATTTGCATGTAATATTTAAATACAGAATATAGAATAAAAAATACAAATTCTTTCTGAAATAAGGTAGGGTATAAACAAAAGAATGGCAGAAGGGAAGAAAGAACCACAAATGGGGAAGATACTTCACTGGAAATTTTCTATTAAAGAAAGACATAGCAAGATTCTAGACTACCCATGACACTCCTGTTCAGATCTACAAGAATCACTATTCCTCTAACTGTATGTTTTATGTACTTTCTCCCTGAATGTTTCATAAGTTTGATAATTTTTTTGGAAAGCTATATAACAAATTCTATCATTAAAAGTAACATCTAGATCACTTAACCCCTTAAAAAGCACAATATTTGGAATGTACAACTGACCCTTAAACAACATGGGGATTAAGGATGATGACTCCTGGCACAGTCAAAAATTTAAGCTTGCAGCTTAACTTCTGACTCCCAAAAACTTAACTACTGATAGCCTACTGTTGGCCAGAAGCCTTATGTAAAATAAATAGTCAATTAGCATATATTTTGTATTTATATGTATTATGTACTGTATTCTTACAATAAGCTGGGAGGGGGAATGTTATTAAGAAAATCACACTGAAGAGAAAATAGATTTACAGTACCATAATGTATTTATCAAAGAAAATGCAAGTACAAGTGGACCTGTGCAGTTAAAACCCGTGTTGATCAAAGGTGAACTGTAGTTTTCAGTTTAATAATTAACAATAAAATACTGGGTTTGAGATCAGCTCAACAATTCAAAAGATTTTATGCTTAACCTTGTAAAACTTCCAATTTTGAGCTTCTTTAATGTATAAAACTAACAATTTCATATGGTTCACCTAATACATATCTCAGAACACTCAGCAGACCATTAATTATCTTCAATAATTAATGCCACTTGATTCATGCCAGAGAATTCCCACAATCTTCAGCCAGAAAAGGATGCACTGTGGAATGGGGTGGGTTTGGGGTTGTTTATTGAAGAGCTCTGAATATACTGGCACAAATTCAAAACCTGGGCTTTGCATATTAATCAATGGTTGCATTTGTGATTATTCAGAAAGCAAAACTAAACAAAACATTCAGCTTTTAAAGGCTGTGAAATGATAAACATCACCGGTTTCTCTAGTTATAACTAAAATTCAGTCAAAACTAAACTGTTAAACATCACACTGTAATAAAGGAGCTAAAGACATTCACCTAAAGAACATTTGCAAAGATTTTTTTTTTCTTTTACCCAAACTGCAATTTTTTACAGCTCTATGGGTAAAAGGAACCAGTGTAAGTATCGAACAGAGTGGACAACTATTAATATAAGGAGCAATAAACAAAATACAGACCTCCTGCAAAATTACCTCTTGCTCAAGATTATTCAGGAAGAAATAATCCAGCTGTTTTCACCAATCCTCATTCCTCTTTAGAAAGCAGGCAACAGATGGAGGAAATGCTCCAGATACATAGGGTACTTTCGAAAAGTTAAGAAAAATGTACCAATGGTCTCAACTTTTGTCTTAAAAAAAAAAGGAAGGAGAGAAGAGAAAAAAAGAGAGAGAATAGAAAATAAAAGAACAGAAAATAAAAAAGAAAAGAAAGAAGATATTAACATCTGACAAGTGAGATAATGAAGCAGGAAAATTTAAGGCATTTTCAAGGAAAAACAAGTGTTTCTACTTGTCCAGGAATGAGAGTTTCATTCATTCAAAAAGTATTTTACCAAGAGTTTACTCAGAGTTACACAGATGATGAAACAGTTAACAAAAGTGACAGTCCCTGTACTCAAGGAGCTTAAAATCTAATGGAAAAGAGAGATAATAATGATACAAATTATATTTGCAAGTACTACAGAGAAAATTCAAGCTGAGTACAAAAAAAGAGGAAGGCTGGGCTATTATTTTCTCTAAGAGGGTGAGTAAAGGCAGCACTTAACTGTAACATTCGAGGAAACCAGACAGAAGGAAAAGAGCAGGCTTTGCAGATTGTGTAGAGAAAGCACTTTCCAGGACAAGAGAACACAAATACAAAGGCCCTGAAGTGAGAGAATACTTGACATATTTGAGAAAGAGCAAGGAGGCCATGTGACTAGAGCAAAATGATTTATAACAAATGCAAGGATTCTGAACCGGAGTGACTGGAATAAAGTTAGTGTTCTTACCATAAACCGTCAAGTTAAAAGGAAGAAACTCATTTCTGGGAGAAGGAAAACAGAGATTTAGTGAAAATCTATAACTCACAGTTTCTCTAGGACCTTCCAGTGGGGAATGAATTCTTACAGAGCTAGAGATATGGGATATGAAGTCATCTGTAGAGAGATGACAGTCAAATCTGCAGGAATAGTAAAGAAGTGGGAAGAAACAAGCATAAAGAAACAAAATACAGACCCCTGTGAATGCCTGCATTTAGCAGGTGAGAAGAAGAGATACAGAGGGGAAAAAGCCAACCAACCCTTCAGGAATGAGTGACTGGGACTGTGATTGTCTGTGCGTGAGAGAGAGGGAATATGTGCACACGGGAGAGAACATGTGTGCACACACACACACACAGGAGCCAAGCACACATGTGTTTGTGTATGAGAAAGGGAAAGGGGATGGCATTTGTAGGGGCACACATACAATGTTAACAACACTGAGCATTAACTTGTTATCTTCCTTCATAAAATTTTAGGTATTTTGGAAGTTCAAAATTTATAACTTGTTTTAATTTTCATGGCTCTGGTTGTTAGCATCTATGAGTATTTTCACCAAGAACCATTTTTATTTTGTCAATAACAACTTCTTTACTACAACATGACCTGCTTTAGCCATCAGCCTTGAACACATTGATTAGAAACAGACCCTCAAGTGAGAAACTGTTCCTAAAAACACCACCACCAAAACAAACAAAACAAAACAAAAAGACAAACAAAAGAAAAACAAAAAAAGAAAACAAAAACAAAAACCTTGAGAATTAACAGGATCCATTCTGAGATTACAGATATAATTAAATCTAAAAATAAAATAAATAATGAAACACTAAGAAGTATAATATAAGGTGGTTTTAGTTAGAATATTCAAAACTACTTAAAGATTCTCCCTCTTTTTGGGTTTTTTTATCTCATTTTTTTAAGATCCTAATTTTTTTCACTAAATGATTTTATTGTTAAATAATTGCAAATAAATATTTCACTTACTAATTTAGAAAAACTATAGTTTTTTATTAGATTTTTTACAATACTTATAGCTATTTATTTAATTATAAATTTATTAAGAGTAATAAATAAATTATACACCATAAACCATAAGCCATAAACCATAGGATAGGGAGGTACTTTAGGGTTTGTTGTTGCCTTAATTTTTTTTTTAATTTAATTTTTTTTATTTATTTATTTATTTTTTTTTTTGAGAAAGAAACAGAATGCAAGTGGGGTTGGGGCAGGGAGAGAGGGAGACACAGAATTTGAAGCAGGCTCCAGGCCCTGAGCTGTCAACACAGAGCCCAATGCGGGGCTTGAACCCATGAACTGTGAGATCATGACTTGAGCCACAGTTGTCTGCTTAACTGACTGAGCCACCCAGGCACCCCTGTTGTTGTCTTAATTTTAAAAATGATTTAGAACAGATCAATTATTAGTAAGGAGATTGAATCAGTAATCAAAAACCTCCCAGCAAATAAAAGTCTGGGATCAGATAGCTTCACTGGCACATTTGACCAAACATTTAAAGAAGAATTAATACCAATTCTTCTTAAAAAGTATGAGGGAACACTCTCAAACTGATTATACAGGGCCATCATTACTGTGATATCAAAAGCAGACAAGAACACCACGAGAAAGTAATTTACAGGACAATATCCCTGATGAACATAGATGCAAACTGAATCCAACAGTGTATTATAAGGATCATACACTATAATCAGGTGTGATTTATTTCAGGGATCATAGGTTAATTCAACATCCACAAATCAATCAACATGACACACCACCTTAACAAATGAAAGATAAAAATCAAATCAGCATCTCAATAGATGTAGAAAAAGCTTTTGAAAAAATTCAACATCCATTTATGGCACAAACTCTCAATACAGATGATATAAATGACATAATAAGGGCCATATATGACAAGCCGAGAGCTAATATACTCAGTGACAAGGAAGACAAAAATGTCCACTCTCATCATGTCTATTCAAAACAGTAGTGGAAATCCTAGCCAGAGCTATTAAGCAAGAAAAAGAAATAAAAGACCTCCAAATCAGAAAGGAAGAAGTAAAACTGTAACTATTTCTAGATTACATATTATATCCAAAACCCTAAAGATTCCAACAAAAAACTGTTAGAACTAACAAGCTCAGTAAAGTTTCAGAATACAAAGTCATTAAAACAGTTGTGTTTCCATATACTATTAGCAAACCAAATTATTGAATATCTTTTCAATGGAAGTCCAGTACCTCTAGGAATTCCTTGACTTAAATAGGGGTGTGGCACTTGTCTTTGCTGAGGCTATTTTCCATCCCTGCAGAGAAGTTAACTTGCAGAAAACTAATAGTACAAATAATTCCTGTCCATAGAAATGCAAATTGTGTCCAGTGGAACTAAGCAGTTTTGCCAGTTTTTGCATCCATTTGCATCTATTTTAGCATGATTAATCTCTTAATAGTAAGGCACTTTGAATTCTCCTTTGAACCAAATCTCCTTTGAATCAAGTTATAACACTTGACTGGTTCCTTCATTAATTAATGAGTTAAATATCTCAGGCATGTGTTCATTTTATATTTGTAAGCAAGTCATGATTATATCCTCTTAAAGTTTATCCTTCAATAAAATGAATACAAGATTATCTTTATCCCTTCTCAAAAAACTCACAATATAATAAAAGGAGGTAACAACCATAAATAACTAGAATGAGATTAAGTATTCAGACACAGATATGAACAACATACTGTGAGAATTAAAATAGAATCCTTTTCTATCTGGAATATTTCAGAGAGCCTTACATCTTACGTTATAATTATATAAGGCAGGACCCAAAATTAGGGCCAACCCAAGGGAGCCCAGGTGGCTCAGTCGGTTAAGCATCTGATTCTTGATTTCAGCTCAGGTCATGATCTCACAGTTCATCAGACTGAGCCCCACATCTGCATCGTCTGGGCAGAGCCTGCTTGCCCCTCTCTGCCCCTCCCTGACTCATGCACGCACATGTGTGCTGTCTGTCTCAAAATAAATAAGTACACATTAAAAAAAAAATTAGAGCCAACCCAGCCCAATGCCTGTTTTTGTACAGCCCATAAGCTAGAGGTGACTTTTATACTTTTAAATGTTTGGGGGGAAAAAAATCAAAAGAAGGAGGATCATCCAATGACATACGAAAATTACATGAAACTCCAATGTGTCCATAAATAGTTTTATCGGAACACGGCTATGCTCACTTATGTGTTGTCTATGGCTGCTTTCATATTACAATGACAGAACTGAGTAGCTATGAAAGAGACCTTATGAGGCACTCTCACTGATTCATACTGCTGCTCATCACACCCTAAACTGCACTACTGAGTTATAACTCCACAGCATTTCTAGTTCCACGTTATCACCATACCACATTTTTTAAATTACCTATCTATACACATGTAAAAAATAAGCAAAGAGATAAGTGGACTCTGAATGTCATGCTTTTAAGGCAAAGGAGAACGTGGGTTTCATTATAAAATAAGATGGCAAAACACTGTGTTTCTTATGCACTGGCACTACAGCTGTGCAGAAAGACTACAAATCAAACATTACCAAACTATGCACTCATCACAATATTCTCAACTCATAGGAAAACAACAATCTGAAAAGTCAGAAAACTCTAAAACAGAGTAAATGAGCAAAGCCTCACACAGAATTCCTTCATAAAAATAAAAACAAGACTGCATCCAGAGTAAATTCCTAAGTAGATCATTTGTTGGCAGACCAAGGAAAGCCAGAGACCAATGGTGAATCACTTAAATCATGTTTGACTACAGCAAAGAAATCCAGAGAAAACAAAAGCCTTTTGGTAAGTACAGGCTTGAAGAGTTGAGGTCACTGAGAGCGAAATCAAGAGTCAGTTTACAAAGAATGCAAATGATTTCAACTGGTTTTCCTTAACTCTTGATGAGTCAACAAATGCAGCCAATACTGCTCAGTTGTTGAGGAGTCAATGCTGAGTTCCAAGTGAGTGAAGAATTAGTCCCTATGTACAGTCTTCATGGGACAATCAAAGCCAACAATATTCTCAAATAAAGTCAACAAACATTGATTCAGTACAACCTGAAGTGGAACCCACTAAGATACATTATATAGATTTTTGGTAATTAATAAATAAATAAGAAACAGAAAAGGTTCAGTTGGACATATTTTCAACCTCTGTTAGTGAATGCTAAATGGCTTTCATAATTAGTTTTTGCTGTAGATTTGATGCTATTTCTTGATCAATTTAACCTAAAATTGCAAAGAAAACATAGCTTATGAGAAATTTACACTGTGATAAATGTCAGAGTCACAATCATGAGCTGCCATATATTTTTATCAAGCTATCAAACATTAAAACAAGAAGAAAGATCTCTATTACCACATAAATTTGCAGTGAATATATTTTCAGAGCTCAAACTACAGTTCCAGTACAGTTTTTCTGACCACAATACAAGCGCAAAATATATTTCCATACTGCAAAATCCATTTAACTTTGCAAATGAGGAGCTTCACCCTAACCTTCCACCGGAAGTTTGTAATATAATGTTATGCTAAAAGGTAAATAACAAGAGAAGAATCTAATAGAATTCTATAAATGCCCTTTAAGCGATAAATATGCTCAATTAAAATCATATGCTCACGAACGGATGTCAGCATTTGGCAGTACCTAATTGAAAAGGCATTTTCAAAAATAAAATTGTAAAATCTTATTATAGACCAGCATTGACAGATGAGTATCTGCATTCAATTTTGATGATAAAAAACACTAACTTTTAACTACAATTAAGTAAAATGTTATTCTCCATAAAAAAAAAAAAAGTCACTGTTCACAGACCTGAGCTGCAAAAAGTTATAATAGATTAAACATGTATCTCAAACTTATCATGTGGAAAACTACATTGCATAGGATTTTCCTAATCAGACCCCAACAAAAACTGCTTTTCCAGTATCTCAGGAAATGTAAACTCCAGTCTTCAGGTTGATCAAGCCAAAACACCTGACACCATCTTTGATATATCTGTAGCTAACTCTATATCCCATTCATCAGCAAAAATAGTAGGCTTTGTAAAACTCTCTCCAGAATCTAACCATTTTCCACCATATCTACCAGCATGGTTCAAGCTATCATTACTGTTCACCTATTATAATAACCTTCTAGTTGGTCTCCTTATTTCTTCTTTTGCCTCCCCCTTAGCCTATAAACAAAAACCAGAGATTTCCTTTAAAAGTTCAAGCCAGATCATGTGACTTCTCAACCAAAAATCCTCCAATGGGGTTTCCCATCTCACTCAGCGTAAGAAACCTAAGTCTTTATAATGGACCACAAGAAACTACATGATCAGCTCTCCATCCATCCAAACCATTTTTCTGTAAATGGTTTTCCAATCCTCCTACTCCGTAACCCCACTACTCTACAATTAATTGTCTACAATAGCACTTCCCATCACTTGACATATTATATATTTAATTGTTTCCTTCTCGTCCTACCCCATTAAAATATAAGCACCACAAAGGTAGGAAATTGGTATTTTTTTTCAAGACTCTGCCCACAGAGTTTTAAACATTGCTTGGAATAGATTATCTGCTCAATAGATATTTCCTGAATAAATTAACAAAGTAACAAAAAACAATTCTTTTAAAGATTCATCAGCTCCTTCTCCTTACGTAAGTAAAATATACACAGATACATATGCATAAAATTGATTTACCATTGTGCTAAGTGTTTCTTCCCAATCAGGCCGCTCCCGAGGGTGAACATTTCTATGTAGTTCTGGAACAAAATCATCCTCTTCAGAATGTACTGAGGACTTCATCTTCCTGGAGATAAAAACATGAGAAACTATGATAAGAACTCCCAATTCTATGAAAACCTTCCAATGACTATAATTCAAAAAATAGAAGCTTATGTCAGTAGGAAGTTTAATTAAGACCTTTAATAGTTAGTATTGATTCCCCATTTGTACTCTGGCTTTCAGAGATCTTTCCTGATGTACTAAACACCTTCTTTTATTCCAAAAGATAAAAGTAAAGTTAATAAGTAGCTAACCTTCATGGTCTATGGTAACTATTATATAAGAACTGATTTTATCCGTTTAACACAGTAGGAACCTGGCAAAGATTTGCAGCAGCCACCAATATTAATGGAAAGGTGTTAAGCATTAGTAAAATTCCAGTATTACCACAATTCCAGAATATGGTACTTCCGGCTCCAATTTATGAAGAACAGTGCATTGAACTAGCACTCTTGAGAACAGCTATGAATGCTAAATAAAACATATAAAATAACTTGTCTAAAGGCGCAGGAAAGCAATCAATACAGGTAAGAGTTCTGGGGCTACATTCTTTGAGAACCCATCAAGCAAATTTCACATTTAATCATTACTTTTGTATAAGAGATTGTCTAAATCAATAATGGGAAATAAAGCCCAAACATAATATTGTGATCTAACTGGACTAAGCTGGCAGAGGTTGGAGGTTGCAGGTGCCAAAGCAGGGTGGGGCTTCAGGGTGAAAAATGACCCCTAAGAAAACGTGTAGAAACAGAACCCATAAATCTACATAGAAATTCCCCCCCGGAAACTGTTAACTGATTCCTAAGTCTACAAATATGTAGGAAAACATGCTGAGAAACCCATCCAAAATCAGGTGATGGGCAACTAAAGAACCAACAGGGGATCTCAGCAGCCCAGTCATATTGTAGAGACAGAGGCTGGCAAACAAGCTGTGTCAAGATGGAGGAGTACTGAAAAAAGAAAAGGCACCTCAGTTCTTGAGACTCCAGAAAAGTCATGCCTTAGGAGTAAGGTCAAACTGCCAATGGATGAACTCTAACAAAGCCAAAAACCAAGACTTTATAGCATCAGAACTGCCAGAAAAAAAAATTAACTCTCTTCAGAGGAAAATAACATTCAACAAGCCTTCTGCAAATATTTTAACCACTCTAATACCCAATAAACATTACAAGGCATGCTTTAAAAAGTGAAAAATAATTGTAAAAAACAGGAACAAATGACTAAAAATTAGGAGGAAAATGTAAAAAAACAAAGACTCACATTTGATTCAGATTTTAGAATTTCCAGAATGGGCTTTAAAGTTATTATGATGGAGTTCTGGCTTCTGCTTATGATGTAGAGGAAGCTGTAAGAGGCACTGTTCCCAGCCAAACAAGACAAAAAGAAAGCCTAAAAAATCATAACTTTTCTTGAATCCATCAGAAAACTAAGCAACTATGGGGCACCTGAGTAGCTCAGTCAGTTAAGCATCCGACTTCAGCTCAGGTCATGATCTTGGGGTTCATGAGTTTGAGCCCCATATTGGGCTCTGTGCTGACAGCTCAGAGCCTGGAGCCTGCTTTGGATTCTGTGTCTCCCTCTGTCTCTACCCCCTCCCCCCCCCCCACTCATGCTCTGTTTCTCTCTCTCTCTCTCTCTCTCTCAAAAATAAATAAACATTTTTAAAAAACTGAGGCAACTAGATAAACTCTAAAGAAAGACAGGAAACTCTAAGATGATCTGTATCGCAAGCAATTGCTTATTTAGAGCAAAGCAGAAAAGAAGAAAGCTGCTAAGAAGAAATCAGTTAAATCCTTACCAGGTTTCATCAAGTTTTTAATCATATGCTAAAAAAAATTCATGATTAATATATTCAATATTAATACATTCAATAAAATGTTTTAAACCTGTATGAAACAATGAAGAATTTTAAGACACAACTGGAATCTGAAAAACAATCAAATGCTCATCCTAAAATTGAAAAATGCAGTATCTGAAATTAAGAACTCATTAGATGGGTTTAA
This sequence comes from Acinonyx jubatus, assembly GCF_027475565.1. Taxonomy (NCBI): domain Eukaryota; kingdom Metazoa; phylum Chordata; class Mammalia; order Carnivora; family Felidae; genus Acinonyx; species Acinonyx jubatus. The sequence goes on along the minus strand of NC_069390.1, from coordinate 87,575,827 downwards.
TAAAATAATTGACACAGCTAAAGAGAAAATTGGTAAACTGGAAGACAGTTCAATAGAAAACATCCACATTGAAGCACACAGAGAAAAAGGAAATACACAACACAAAACATGAGACTTAGTTAAAAAGGTCTCAAATATGTCTAAATTGCCAACTTAGACATAAGGGAGATGATGAAAGAGAAAACAAGGCAAAAGCAATATCTGAAACAGAATAGCTAGCTAAAAACTTCTAAAATTCATCAAAATAGAGATTCAAGAAGTCCCACATACCTCAAGCAGGATAAAAAAACAAGTTAGGCATATTTTACTCAAAGTGCTAAAAAAGTAACTAAACACTTAATAGAAAAAGCAGCCAGAGAATAAAAGACAAGTTGACTTCAAAGATGCAACAAAAATGTGGGAGGACATTTCAATGAAAATGAAAAGATAAAGGAGTAAACCTTCAACATAGCAAGAGGAAAAAATACTGCCCACGAAGAATCCTCTAAAATCACCCATTAAAAAAGCAGGGGAAATAAATTATTTTCAAAGAAAAGCTGAACAAATTTACCACCAGGAGGGGTGCCTGGGTGGCTTAGTTGGTTAAGCATCTGACTCTTCATTTTGACTCAGGTCATGATTTTCGTGCTGAGTTCAAGCCCCTCATGGGGCTCTGCACTGACAGTATAGAGACTGCTTGGGATTCTCTCTCTCCCTCTCACTGCATCTCCCCTACCTGTGTGCTCACTTGTGCGCTCTCTCTCTCTCTCTCTCTCTCGATAAATAAATTTTTTTAAAAATTCTAAAAAAAATAAAAAATTTACCACCAGGAGACCTGCAGTAAAAGAAACAGAGTTCTTCTGATTGAAGGAAACTGATCACAGAACTACAAAAATTCATGAAGAGAACAATGAAGGAAAAAGTTGGAAAATGTAAGTAATGTTTTAAACTGACATAACACAATCATACCCTATGTATGAGATTTACAATACACATAAAAAAGCACATAGGAGAGACATGTGCAGTCGATCAGTATAGAAGTTCTCTACTGGCTGGGAAATAAAATAAGCCCTATTTTAGAAAAGAATGCAGTAAGTCAGATATATGTTGCAATCTTTACAATAATCAGTAAAAGAACAGTAAATAAATGTGTAACTAGAAAGTTGATAGAGGAGAAATCTGTTAAAATAAAACATACTTGGGGCACCTGAGTGGCTCAGTCGGTTAAGCATCCAACTTCAGCTCAGGTCATGACCTCGCAGTTTCATGAGTTCAAGCCCCACATTGGGTTCAACATACTGATTGCTTGGAACCTACTTGGGATTCTCCCTCTCTCCCTGCCCCTCCCTTGCTCATGCGTGTGCAGTCTCTCTGGGTCAGTCTCTCTCTCCCTCTCTCTCTCTCTCTCTCTCTCAAAATAAGTAAATACATAAAACAATAATAAAATAAAACATATTTGGGGTACCTGGTGTCTCAGTCGTTTAAGCATCTGACTCTTGATTTTAGCTCAGGTCATGAGATTGAGCCTCATATCAGGCTCTGTGCTGAACATGAAGCCTCCTTAAGATTCTCCCTCTCCCTGTCTCTGCCCCCCTCCCCTGCTTGCTCACTCTCTCTCTCCATCTCAATAAAAAAACAAAACAAAACAAAACATACTTGATTAATCCAAAAGAAAGCAGAGAAAGGAAAAATAAAGGCACAACTAAAAAGACAAATAAGAAAATATTTGCTGGTAGGAATTTAAATGATGCAGTCACTGTAGAAAACAGTTTGGCAGTTTCCCAAAATATTAAACAGAAATACCATATAATTCAGCAATTTTGTTCCTAGATAATGTAACCAAGAGAAATAAAAACATACGTCCACCATGAATTTATACGTGAGTATTCATACCAGTATTATTTATAATAGTCAGAAAATAGAAACAACCAAAATGTTCATCGCCCAAAGAATGAACAAAATCACCAAACCCACACAACAAAATATTATTCAACCACAAAACCAAAAAAGAATAAAGTGCTGATTCATGCTACACAAGAATGAACGGTTAGAACATGCTAAGTGAAAGAAGGCACAAAAGAACATCTAGTGTATGACTGCATATATGCAAAATATCCAGAACAGTCAAATTCACAGGGGCACAGAAAGTATATCTGGTAGTTGCCAGGGGCTAGGGAGAGGAAGACATCACAAATTACTCCAAGTATACCTCATTTTACTGCTCTTCACTTTATTACACTGCACAGAAACTGTATTTTTTACAAATTGAAAGCTTGTGGCAACCCTGTGTGGAGCAAGTACATAGGCACCATGGTTCCAACAGCATTTGCTCACTTCATGTCTCTGTTACGTTTTAGTAATTCTCTGTATTTCAAACTTTTCATTATTATTATACTTGTTATGGTAATCTGTGGTCTGTTATCTCTGATGTTATCACTGTAATTGTTTTGGGGTGCCACGAACCCCAAAGGTGGCAAACGTAATACGTGTATGTTTTTTGGTCCCTCCACCAACTGGCCATCGTGTTGACTGCTCCACCAACCAGCCATCCCCCATTCCATTTCTCCCTCTCCTCTTGTCTCCCTATCCCGAGACACAACAATATTCAAATTAAGCCAATCAACAACTCTAAAGCAGCCTATAAGTGTTCGAGTGAAAGACAGTCGAATGTCTCACACTTTAAATCAAAAGTCAGAAATGATAACGCTTGGTGAGGAAGACATATCAAAAGCCACGCCAAGCCAAAAGGTAGACCTCTTGTGCTAACCAACCAAGTTGTGGATGCAAAGGAAAAGTTCTTGCATTTCCTACTCAAGTGAACACATGGATGATAAAAAATCAAAACAGCCTTATCACTCATAAGGGGGAAATTTTAGTGGTCTGGATAGAAGACCACACCAGCCACAGCAATCTCTTAAAGCCAAAGCCTAATGCAAAGGAAAGCCCTAACTCTCAATTCTGTGAAAGCTGAGAGAGGTGAGGAAGATGCAGAAGAAAAGTTTGAAGCTGGCAGAAGTTAATTCATCTTACAGCCATCTCTGTAACAGTAAAAAGTGAAGCAGCAAGTGCTGATGTAGAAGCTATATATATAGCAAGTTCTCCAGAAGATTTAGCTAAGATAATTAATGAAGGTAGCTTCACGAAACAACAGACTTTCAACGTGGACAAAACACCCTCAAATTGAAAGAAGATGCCATCTAGGACTTTCACAGCCAGAAAAGAGAGGTTAGTGCTTTGCTTCAAAGGACAGGCTAACATACCTGACGACTTTAAGTTGAAGCCAGTGCTAATTTACCATTCCGAAAATGCTAAGGCCCTTAGGAGTTATGCTAAATCTACTCTGCCCTGTGCTCTACAAATGGGACAACAAAGCCTGGATGACAGCACATCTGTTTACAACATGATTTACTGAATATTTTAAACCCATTGTTGAGACCTACTGTTGAGATTCCTTTCAAAATATTGCTCCTCATTGACAATGCATCTGGTCACCCAAGAGGTCTGATGTAGATGTACAATAAAATTAATGTTTTCATGCCTGCTTATACAACATCCACTTTGCAGCCCTTGGATCAAGGAGTAATTTCATCTTTCAAGTTTTATTTTAAAAACACATTTCATAAGGCTATAGCTGCCATAGATAGTGATTCCTCTGGACCGATCTGGGAAAAGGAAACTGAGAATCTTCTGGAAAGGATTCACCATTCTAGATGCCACTGAAATGTTCATTTGACTCACTGGAAGAGGTCAAGATATCAACATGAACAGGAGTCTAGAAAAGTTGATTCCAACCCTCATGGATGACTTTGAGAGGTTTCAAGACTTGAGTAAGTAACTACAGATGTGGTGGAAATAGCAAGAAAACTAGATTTCGAAGTAGAGCCTGAAGATGTGACTGAATTGCAATAATCTCATGGTAAAACTTGAATAGATAGGGAGTTGCTTCTTATGGATGGGCAAAGAAAGTGGTTTCATGAGACGGAATGTACTCCTGGGGAAGATTCTGTTAGGACTGCTGAAATGACAACAGAAGATTATGAGTATCACATAAACTTAGTTGAGAAAGCAGCAGCAGGGGTTGAAAGGACTGACTCCAATTCTGAAAGGAGTTCTACTAGGAGTAAAATGCTACCAAACAGCATCACATGCAACAGAGAAACTGTTCATGAAAGGAAGACTGAATTGATGCAACCTTCTTCACTGCTGTCTTATGTTGAGAAAGTGCCACAACAGTGCCTGGGTGGCTCAGCCGGTTAAGCTTCCAAGTCTTGATTCTGGCTCAGATCCTGATCTCATTGTTCGTGAGTTCGAGCCCCACAGCTTGGGATTCTCTCTCTCTCCCTCTCTCTCTGTTCCTCTCCGGTTTGTGCTCTCTCTCTCTCTCCCTCTCTCTCTCAAAATAAATCAATAAACTTAAAAAAAAAAAAAAAAAGAAAGAAAAGAAATTGCCATAGCCACCTCAGCCTACAGCAACCACCACCCTGATCAGTCAGCAGCCATCTATAGTGCAAACATAACTTTTATATGCACTAGAAAACCAAAAAAATTCATTTGGTCCACTTTATTGTGGTATTCACTTCATTTCAGTGGTCTGGAACCAAACCCACAATCTCTCTGAGGTAGGTCTGAACTAATAAGTAAGAGGTATCTTCCTGAAATATTTAAGAACTAGATACTGGTGGTAGTTGTGCAACTGTGTGAATATACTAAATAACACTTAACTGTTTAAGAGAGTGACTATTATGGTATGTAAATTATACCTTAATAAAAAAATTAAATAGACTAAAAATTCCAATTAAAATAAGTAGGGGTGCCTGGGTGGCTCGGTCACTTGAGCATCAGACTGTGGCTCAGGTCATAATCTCACAGTTCATGAGTTCGAGCCCCACATCAGGCTCTGTGCTGTCAGCTCAGAGTCTAGCACCTGCTTTAGAGCCTCTGTCTCCTCCCTCTCTGCCCCTCCCCACTCATGTTCAGTCCCTCTCTCTCTCAAAATAACTAAACATTAAAAAATTATTTTAATTAAAGGGGGACATTTCATGATAAAAGTGTCAAGTAAACAGCATAATATAAAATTAACGTGCAAGAAATACATACATATTCCAATATATCAGCTTCACAATACATAAAGCAAAAACCTGAAAGAACTGAAAATAACCAAATCCACAACTAGTCATAAATTTTAACAGATATTTCTCAATGACTGATAGAATAAGCAGATAAAAAAAAAAATCATGAATATAGGAGATCTGAACAACCCACCTTTGCAACCTGAGCTAGGCTAGAACATTAAACCCAACAACTACAGAGTATGTATTCTTTTCAAGAGCATGTTAAACATTTACCAAGAGACCATAATCTAGAAAATGAAGCAAGTTTCAACAAATAAAAATAATTTAAATCATAAATGAATGATTTGTGACCAATACAGAATTACACTAAAAATCAATTACTAGGGGCACCTGGGTGGCTCAGTCAGTTAAGCATCCAACTTCCGCTCAGGTCATGATCTTACAGTTTGTGAGTTTGAGCCCCATATTGGGCCCTGTGCTGACAGCTCAGAGCCTGAAGCTTGCTTTGGATTGTGTCTCCCTCTCTCTCTCTCTCTGCACCTCCCCAACTTGCACTCTGTCTCTCTCTCTCTCCCTCTCTGTCTCCCTCAAATATAAATGAACATTAACAAAATTGTTTAAATAAATAAATATCAATTACTGAAAGATAACAAGAGGAGCACCGGGCTGGCTCAGTTGGGGAAACATGTGACTCTTGATCTGGGGCTGTGAATTCAAGTCCCCTATGGGGTACAGAGATTACTTAAATAAATAAAAAACTTTAAAAAAAAAAAGAAGGGAAATTAGAAATTCTGCCAGATGTATAGATATTATAAAACCTGAATAACCATGAGTCAAATACATGAAATCACAAAAAATGAGAAAATATTTTTATCTAAATGATCATAAAAATACAGCAGATAAAACATGGGATACTACTAAAACAGAGCAAATTTCAGGCCTCTAAATGCACATTACCAGAAATAAGACCAGTTGAAAACAAACGTACTAAGCTTCCATTACAAAAAGCTAGAAAAAAAGGAAATTATTCCAAGCAAAGTAGAAGCTAGAAAAAACTATTTAAACAAAAAAATCAGTGAAACAGAAATCAGGTGGATAATAGAGAAAAATCAAGGCCAAAAGCCAATTCTTTGAAAGATTAACAAAATGGACAATCTGTAGGAAGATTCATCAAGAAAAAAACAGGACATACGATATAAACAATGAAAAGAGAGTTATAACTAGAAAGTCTACAGACAAAATGGTGCTGAGGACATTACAAACAACTATATTCCAACATATTTGTGAACTTCATTGAAATGAACAAATTCCCTCAAAAACACAACTTACTAAAACTGAAACAAGAAACCAAATCATTTGAATAGTCTTACAGCTATTAAAAAAGCTGAATCTGTAAGAAAACTCCAAGTCCAAATGGATTCACTGGTGAATTCTTTCAAATATTCAAGGAATAAATAATAGCAATATTACATTCTTCCAGAGTATAAAAATAAAAAGAAGACCCCTTTCCAACCTGTTTCATGAGGCCAGGACAGTCTTCATAACAAAAGCTGATAAAGACATTAATAGAAAAGAAAATTGTAGGTCATGATTGTGAAAATAGCTGCAGAACCCCTAAATAAAGCAACAAATCAAAACCACCGGTTTACAAAAAGGATATACACACAGTGTCCAAGTAAGTTTAGTCCAAAAAGGAAAATGTTTTAGCATTCTAAAATCAATTGCTATAATGACCATATGATTAAAATAAAGGAATACAAACATCTATATCATTTCAACAGGTAAAATTTAATACCTCTTCACAGGTTTTCTGTGAATATAAATATAGATAGGTAGGTAGGTAGGTAGAGATGAAGGTTATTAAAATACATACACAGATAACATCATATTTAATGGTGAAATACTGATGCTTTCCTGATGACAAGCAAGGTCAAAAAGGTCGTGAACAAGACAAGAATGTCTTCTATACTTGATGTCTTAGTTTTTAAAACAAGCAAGAGAAGTCAATAAAAGGTAAAAAATTAGACGGGAACAAATAGAACTCTCATTATTTGAAGATGACACAATGTGTTCAGCAATTAGAGTAAGATAATTCAGCAAAATCACAGGAAACAAGGTCAAAGGCAAAAATCAAATGTATTTATATAGTAGTATCATACAGTAAGGCAAAAAGAAGCCAAATATAAGTGTACTATTTTCCACATAACAGACTACACAGAACTGAAAAATAATTACTGTTGCCATGTGCAACAAATGGATGAACCTCATAAATGCTGAGAAACAGAAGCCAGACAAAAGTACACACTATTCTTAATAAATAAGTGTATCAAATCATCATGCTGAATATCCTAAACAATATTAAATGACAATTATAGCTCTATAAAGCTAGGGGGAAAAGAGTACATTGTATAACTTTATTTATATTTATATATCATTATAATACATATTATATATTATATGTATAATTTTATTTATATAAAGTTCAAGGACAAGCAAAACCTACTGTGACAGAAGTCAGAATAATGGTTACCTTTGGGGCTAAAGTAATATATATTTTGACTGGTTTGTGTTTACATGGGTATATACATTTATATAAATTCTTCAAGCTATACACTCATTATTTGTGAATTATATGCAAGTTATACCGTAATAGAAGTATAAAATAAGAAGTTTATTGGTAAATATTACATATTTTAAAAGGTATAAAAATTGTTTATATTATACATTTTTGTGTTATATAACAATGAATCAACTCCATAAAAACTTAATATCTATTTATTTAATTGATCCTTTTGTTCCATGCTTTTTAAATTATGGACAAATTTTACCTTTAAAGTGATTCATTATAGTTCCATATCGAACAGAAAAGATAGAATGTTAAGATTACCAACCATAAAACCTAAAGAATCTAATGTTTTATTTACAAGAGTTTTCTGTAAAACCTCGGATTTGGACCTGCAGTATTTTCAAGCAAAAGGAAAAAGAGGAAAAAAACCACTTTCCTCAAATTGTGGGAACCAGCTTACCATCTCCCTCATCTAAAAAATATTTATATCTTTGACATATACTCACTTTATCTTTGTCTGAGTCTTACTGATGGCTTATGAAAAATTATACTTGACAGTGTTAAATTCCACAGAGAAGTCCACACGACACATTGCCTGAGAAGTGTTCCCTAAGGGACTGCTTACACTCAGGCATACCTTTTCTTGATCCCTGGAGTAAATTCCAAGGAGCAACAGAATTCTACCTTTCTCCTTCTATTCCCTTCATCTTTGTTTTTGTTTATTGATGGTTCTTTGCTAAGTTTGGTTCTGGTTCTGTGACACTTATGGCCAATAAACTGTTCCCCAATGGTATGGGAAATGATCGAGAAGTCTTTTTTATGGCCTGAGCACGCGGTGATATTTGACTGATAGAGACAGGCATCTCTACTCTATTGCAGACAACAGAGAATTTGGTCACGCAATTTATATCTGTTTGTGAAAGAACAGGCTTCAATTCCACTGCAGAGAAGAGCTTGTTCATATACCTAAAGTGGTGAGTTTGGTGTTCTTTTACCCATGGCTGAAGTAAGACTGAAGTTGCAAGGTGTCTGGGTATGTCTGTAACTGATAGTTACACCTATCAGTTATTACCTGTCGTCATAAAGAGTAATATATTTTCCTATTTTCGGGGGATATTAATACGTTAGATTATAAAGCTCCTTAAAATATAGAAGCTCTGTTCTGGTTAGTTTATATACACTATTAAGAGCTTACATAAACCCAATATTCCCAGAATTCCCAGAAAATAAAGAAACTGAACATGTAAGACTAATGGGGTCAGCTGTTTTGATGGTGAAACCAGAACAGAGATTTGCTGAAGCCAGTGGAATTGAGACGTGGTCACTTCCAACTGAAAATGCCAGATATGCTATAATTCTTAATAGATACTGTAATTTTATCAGACAAAAATCCTGTCCAATTCCTGTCCACTACACTCCCCACCTTATATATTCTTCCAAACTTTATGAATATATCTATTCATATATATAAATGTTTTCATATTATATTAAGAATACATCCACACTAAGTACAAAAGCAATGTGTAAATATGCTACTTTGTGTACAAAAATGGAAGAATACATTTATTCCTCTATTACAACCCACTTTTTGCATAAAAAAGTATCATATCTACACACCACTATGTAGTTGTCTAGTATTTCCTGCAGCAAACTTCAAATTTCCATGAGTTTACAAAGAGTTTCTTTGCTGTTGTTACACTGTATGATACTCCACTGTGTAGATGTTTCACAATTTATTTAACCAGTCCCCTACTGATGGGATTCTTGCATGATTTCCAATCTTTTGCTATTACAAACAATGCTACAGTATTCTAAACATGCCATTAATACATATGTGCAAGTATATCTGAGAGGCAAATTCTCCATAATGAAAAAATTCTTTTTATACATAAGCTGTTGTTTCTAGCGGGTTACTGGTCTTTTCTTACCTATTTTTAGGTCTTTATACATTAAAGAGATCAGTCCCTCATCTGTAATATGAGTTCCAAGTATTTTTCCCAGATTGTCATTTGTCCTTTTTTTGTAATGCAGATGTTTTCTATTTTATGTGGTTGAATTTCACAACTCTTTCCTTTGTGGGTTTTGCGTTTTAAAGAATAGCTCTAAAGCCTTCCTTGACCCCCCAAATGTTTTTTCCCTCGTATTCTTCTTTTAAAATTTTTGTGATTTCCTTTAATAAACATATCTTTAGTCATTTTAGAATGTGTTCTTGGTATGAGGTATGACTTCAATTTTTTTTATTTTCCACTGATGCACACCAAGTTTCCCCCAAGGTACTTACTGAATAGCACACACTGTCCCTATGGGTTTTTGAGAGGCCATTTTCACCATATCTAAGTCTTCCTATGTGTCTGAATATATTTCTAGGCCTTCCATTCTATCCCATTATGCCTTCTATTCAGGTACAGCACCACAAAGTTTTAATTATTGAGACTTTATAGTATAATATCTGGTTGTATTTAGTCCTTGCTTCTTTTCTTCTTCCCAAAGATCCTTAGTGAAGTTATTTAGCCAAGATCAACTTATTTTCAAAATCAATGTGTCTAGGTTTTAAAAAATCGTTATTATTACATACATTTATAATAAACTGATAATTTTTTAATGTTTATTTATTTTTCAGAGAGCATGAGCAGGGGAGGGGCAGAGAGAGAAGGGGACAGAGGATCCAAAGTGGGCTGTGCCCTGACAACCGTGAGTCCGATGTGGGGCTCGAACTCACAAACCATAGATCATGACCTGAGCCAAAGTCAGACACTCAACCAGCTAAGCCACCCAGGCAGCCCAATAAACTCACATCTTCATGATGTTGAATATCTCCAGCTACGAACAAGGTGTATCTTTTCATTTCTTCCAAATGTCTTTTATGTCCTTCAGTAATGTTTTATTTTTAATTCAAATATGTCAAATGTTAAATTTATTTCTGGGTATTTTATTTCCGTTTTTCTTAAAATTGGCACTTTTTCTTCCATTACATCTTCTAACTAGTTACTATCTGATGCACTATTATTAGCCCTGTTGTGCAGATAGGAAAACTGAAATGCACTAACACATCTCAGTCATTCCAGATGTGGCGAGCTGTTTTCTCCTGGAAGTTTCCACTTTACATCCTGAGGAAGACACTGAAATAAACCATTCACATCTCTAGAGACACACTAGACTGCCTAACAGACACCACAACACTCTGCCTCACTGAATGTTCTCTTCAGAAGTTTCCTCTCTAAAGCCATGGGAAAAAGTACCAGTAGACTTCCAATTCAAGACTGCACGTATGTTAAGAAAGAGATCTCTTTTCTCTCCAAGTCTCTGAAAAGCCTCTGAAAGCTAAATAAAAGGAAACAAATCCTTAACAGAATGGTATGGGTGGAAGCAGCAGGACAGAGGTCTTGATAAGCAAGTGGGACCACAGTGAATGGTAAACCCAAAGAGGAAAACAGGCCTAAGGAGGCTACACTCCCACTTCTCTCCACAACAAAAGAGGTATTTGCCCCTAAGGAATTAATAAAAACTGTAAAATCACTCTGTAAAGAAATTTAACCATCAATTAGAAGGACCAGGGCTCTAATGTGGGTGTCTGCACCTACGAGAAACTAGATGCATCATGGGACTACTAAAGAAAACAGCTAAGGGAAAGAGGCAAAGAAGGGCAGACATCTAGCTTAGTAGTTAAAAGCATAAATTCCATTCAGTCAGAAAAAATACCACATGTACACTAAATAAATAGTCACAAAGCTAAAGAAGACAATAACACAAATGTATTATTTACAGGTACCAGTGCATATGCTATGTCTATATAAAAAAAAAAAAACAAAAAACAAACCTTAAGAACTATTTCCCTACTCAGATTGAATTTGGAAGATTAAAGATTTTACTGGTGGCCTAAATAAACAGTATAAGGAATACATCAAATCAAAAAAATAAAAATGTAAAGAGAAATATATCATGATTAAAGGACAGATTAGGAAGACTTGATATGTAATAAATAGGTTCCACAATGAGACACTTATTGTAGATAGAAGAGAGGGGAAAATTAAGTAAATAATAAGTAATAATAAAAAGTTCTGTTCTAACATGAAAACTTGAATCTATGGATTGAAAGTCACTGAGCTCCAAGCTGAAGAACTAAGGATAAAATACATGTAAGTAAGGATAAAAAGACTGTGTTACAAGCATTCAGACAGAAAGTACAAAAAAAAAAAAAAAAAAAAAAAAAAGGCACGAGTACAGGCAAGAAATCAGAGTACATCATTCATGGAACTTATGTGAACAAAATACTCAAGAAAAAAAAAAGCCAAATGTACCAGAACAGACACATGAAGATGGAAGAGGATAAAAAGGAAACAACATTGGTCCTGACCAATGATACATATAATTAAATGTGAATAAATGACAAAAAGTATTAAAACATCTGAGCAAAAAACTGGGGTTTGGGGTGGGGTAAGATGCTGGTAAGTTTAAAAGAGTATCCAAAGGGGACTGAGAGAAAGAGGATGGAAAAGGATTCTAAAGATCTTGTCTTAAGAGGAAGAGAAGTAGAAAAGAGAACCATGGTAGAAAAAGACAGCACACCTGAGTGGAAGAAATTATTTGATTCTCTAATAATAAAGAAAATACATATCTGAATATAAGAGCATGGAAAGAGAAGCTAATCATTAATGGAAAGTAAAACTATAGCATATCTTCTAAAATTAAATGTCCAGAAAGGTTTTGCTTGTTCTCATTTTAATCTTGCTAGGCTATCACTTGACTGTTTTTTAAGGAAATTGACTATATTACATTTACAAACAATACTTTATATGTTCCAGGGGTTTTCATTTACTGAGTTTGAACATGCAAATGACTGTTTAAGGGAGTTTTCATGTTTCAGTAATATGCAAAGGTTAAGGAAAAATTGGTTTTTAAGGTTTAAATACACAACCTAATAGCCAGGAACTTTGACATACTTTTCTATCGTTTCTGTACTCTAAGGCCCTTCTCGAACATCAAAAAACTCATACAGGCAGGTAGAAGAAAGGTTTACCTTGGATTCCATCCCAAAGAGTTTAATTACTGAAATACCAAGAAAGCCCTGTACTAGCATGCCTTATGGTTAAGACAGATTTATTTCACAGATTATAAAGACAGCCCAAAGGCTAGACTCCAATACTGCATAAAATTTTCTGAGATTAAGTGACGTTCATATCAGACTTTGCTGATCATAATTAAATTTATTATCCTTGTGACACTGGTAAGAGTATGTTAGGTGAAAATTATACTTTATGTTGAAAGAATATTTTAAGGACTCACCTGTATTCTAGATCACACATTCAGGGTTATGGAGTAATACTCATCTTTTTTGGTAAGATACATTTTTTTTGGTATCATACATAACAGATTATTAAGGGCGAGATGCCTATGAGAAGTCACAGAGTATAAAACAGACCTGGGTTGTAATATAGGTATACATGTCATTGGTTAATTATTAATGCTACCTCTCTATCCTTCCAGGCTCATAAAAACTGAGGATCCCCAAATCAAAAAAATTTCTGCAGATGACAGAAGAACAGCCAAGGAATTAAAAGCAAGGAATTGTGAAATAGCTTTATAGGCCTCCAGAGAAATTTAGCCGTCAAAAGAAATCATTCTAAATCTAAAAGAAAAGTAAGAGCCTAGAAGAAATAGAATACCATATTCAAAAGCCATTGTTACCTATTAGGATTGCTGCAGTTATCTTCTAACTCACAGTATCATTTCCAATAAGGCCGAGAATTAATGAAGCAACCAACAAATCAAGTGCATGAACTATTATTAGTCATATGATGCTATAAACCAATGAAGACACTGCAAAATAAATTAAAACATGTTCACCAAACCACCTGGTTTAACTAAAGTTACAAGTTTCTCTTTTCACCTAAAATCACTTTATTACGGAGTTAAAGCAAAGATCTTATTGAAAGATCTGGGCATCTACAAACTGATTTTAAAAGCATGCAGTCTAGGGCCACCTGGGTGGCTCACTCAATTGGGCATCCAATTCTTGATACATGCTCAGGTCATGATCTGGTAGTTCTGTGCAGCCTGCACTGGGCTCTGCACTGATGGCCCAGAGCCTGCTTGAGATTCTTCCTCTCTCTCTGCTCTTACACTGCTCACACTTTCTCTTTTTCAAAAATAAATAATAATCTTTTTTTAAAAATGTATTAAAAACACATAGTTCTGAAGATGTGGTTCATTTATGCACTATATCATCTCTGTAAGTGTTTTGAACTATTATGTCATACTTGCCAGGCTATGTATCTGTCAGTAACATAATACTACAGAAGACTAAACTAGATTATATGACAAACATTTCTAATCTTAAATGCCAAAGAACCAGAACCCTTATGATAATGAGTTAGTAATAACTGCTAGGTGTTCTAGAGGTCATTACTTAAAAAAATTTTTTTTAATGTTTATTTTTGAGAGACAGAGACAGAGTGAGAGCAGGGGAGTAGAAAGAGAGGGGGACACAGAATCTGAAGTAGGCTCCAGGCTCAGAGTTGTCAGCAGCACAGAGCCCCATGCGGGGCTAAAAACCACAAACCATGGGATTGTGACCTGAGCCAAAGTCGGACCGGACCCTCAACCGACTGAGCCACCCAGGCACCCCATAGAGGTCATCACATTTGAAAGATCACATTATTATATGCATTAGTTCACTTTTATGTTCACTGAAAAAACTACACACATCACCATTGCTCAAAATCCCTCAAAGAAAGAATTTCAGAACTAAGATGTCAGCTTTAAAGTCTCTTAAAAGTTATCACTTACCAGAAAATAACCTTTAGCAGCTAAATGTTTCACTAAAGTCTTTCACTTTCAAGATCAATCACACCTGGGTTCAAAATTTTGCTCTACCATATACTACAATGTGGACTATGTGTGACTTTCTGAGTGATAATTTCCTCATCTGGAAAATGGGGAAAATAGTACCTATTTTATAGGCTTGATACACAGATAATTGACATCCTGTACATAACATATTTGGCTTAATATATTGCATATAACAACTCCAAAATTAAATTTTTCTGTCTTAAAATAATTAAAACATTTCTGCTTTTCCTTTTTTGCCTCATATTCCTTATTTACAAAAGGGCTCTTCCAATGATGTTTAAGGACTACTGAATTCTAAGGACTGTGACAATCTTTATTCTAGTTGAATTACTATTTTACCATAGTGATAATGGTAGAAAATAACTTCACTCTACAAATAAGAAATCAGAAAATGAGACATTTGTGAGTCAGCGGTACAAGTTTGAACTACTGCTAAGAAGGAGACTGGGCAACTCCCCACAGGGCTAGAATGTAAGAAAAAGTATCCTTTCTTCCAACCAAGTCTAAAAATAAATGCTATTCTAAAAGCTACTGGGACAGACATGAACACCCCTCCATGAGTATTTCGTCCTAACGCAGATGACAGCTGGGCAGCACCAGGAACCTACATTGTAGGTATGGTAGAACTTTATACTCTTATCAGACACGGTGTCTCAACACAATGCTATTTTTCTAAGAATGAATTTAAAACGTAGCTTAGAATCTATTCAGAGAAAAAGAATAGCACACAATCTTTTGCCCTTGCTGTGTGCGTACGCGACTGAGTGTGTATAAGTGGAAATTAACTAGAATGTAAACAATAAGGACAGTTTGATTTAATGTAAGATTTTAAAGAAACACATGAAGACTCTTCTGTATATTTTCTTAATGATTAAATTGCTTTTACTAAAACAACTCTAACATTGAGTCTACTATTTGGTTCTCCCAAGGCTACAGCTGCAACTCCTACCATCCAACCCTTCACCTCCGACACCCACACACATTTTTTTCTGCTAGGCATTTTAGCTGGAACGCGGCTGTGAATGTTGTAAAGGCACCGTGCCGCCGCGTTTCCTCATGTCTTACTGCTGAATAGGTGAGAAACACTACATGAAATACGGCCTTACTCAGATCTCTCTGTTGCGCTTACAAATAAAAATAAAGTAAGATCAAACCCCAAAGACCTATTTGGTCTGGGAGAGCCATGAAGCTATTCAGATATGAAATATCATAATAAAAAGGATCAATGCTTTGTGGTGTATCATGGTTTCCTAAAACAAAGCAAGTACTAACAGAGCTCAGCTTCTCAGGATGAAAATGCTATCACATAGGCTTGAGGAAAAGAAAAGTTCCATCTTGCACAGATTTGCTCTCAAATTTAACAATCAAAAGAAAATCCCAGATAGTCTCCTGTTGTCTAACAAGTAAATTGAGAATGACATCACCAAATCTAGTACAACAAAGTCCTGTTTCTTCCTTTGACTAATATCCCAAAATAACTTTTAAAGTTTTAATACCAAGTCAAACAGTTTTAACACAGACAAAATAAATACTTTATTTCTTCTAATTGTTCATGAGACACTGCCATATTGTAAGGAATTTGTGTAACATCAGCATATCTTGGGAGAGAAGCAGCTTACTCAAATAAGAAAGGACAAATAAAATTATGGGAAGAATGAGAAAGTTGATACAAAAATAAGAACTTCATATGCTAATAATTCATTTTCATACTTTGAACATTAAATTTTTCTTCAAAATTTAAAACATACTTGTTCATTATAACCACTGAGTGACAAATTTAATGTAGCTTATCAGGACTTCCTTATATTCAATCCCTTCTGTCCTTTATCCTAGACGTTATTTTTAAGTTTATTTATTTATTTTGAGACAGAGAGACACTGTAAGCAGGGGAGGGGCAGAGAGAGAGGGAGAGACAGAATTCTAAGCAGGCTCCGAATGGTCAGCACCCAGCCTGACATGGGGCTCTATCTGACAAACCATGAGATCATGACCTGAGCTGAAATCAAGTCAGATGCTTAACTGACTGAGCCACCTAAGTAGCCCTATCCTAGGCTTTAAAGATAAAGAAATTCTTTAACTTCAGAGAGACTCTTCTTGAACATTAAACATAAAGACAAGCTCTGGTGTAAATAATGGTATGTTCACCTACCCAAGTATGCACAGGTAAAATTATTAAAAGATGTTTAATTGCTCATGTGGGTGACAGTGAGAATATGTAGAACAAACTTCTTCAAGAGGTGTTTTAGTAACTCCAAAAGAATGAATCTGCTAATCATGTTCGGGGGAAAAAATGCCTTCTAAAATCTGTAACAGCATGAATAAACCAATGGTCTGTCTCCACAAGCTGGGGAAGATCTTTACCAGTACCACCAAACTTTGAGAACTGCTTAATGGGGAAGCATTTCCTAAAAATTTCAATTATGAAGTTACAACTAGAGATTGAAAACCAAGAAAGATTCGCAAGGGAGGAGGGAGGGGGAAGGGGAATGAGATAGAAGATCAGAGACAAGAGTAAGGATCAAACCCATGAAATAATTTGTACTTATAGTCAAAATGTTTTACT
The DNA here is from genome assembly GCF_027475565.1 of Acinonyx jubatus. Taxonomy (NCBI): domain Eukaryota; kingdom Metazoa; phylum Chordata; class Mammalia; order Carnivora; family Felidae; genus Acinonyx; species Acinonyx jubatus. The sequence goes on along the minus strand of NC_069390.1, from coordinate 87,558,798 downwards.
TGCATGAATAACGCAGCAAAAGCATCCACGCACATGCACACACACAAACATTCCAAGAAAAAGAGGAAGAAAAAATCTTATTACATTCAAATTCAGATCAAATCTATTAGGTACAAATCAGATACAGGAAGGAGTGGTAGTTCATTCATTATGAGTCTCTACTTGAAATTCCTGAAATGCTACTACAAAACCTGTCTAACACCTTCTCCTCCTGGTGTTCTAACAAGTCATTTAAAATGCATTTTATAAGCTCAGGGCATGTTGTGGAATGAAGAGAGCTATGTACAACTAGAAACGTCTTCTTTTCAGCTCCAAACCCTCCCCCCACAGAAAAGACAGTCCTACTAGAAAAGAGATTAAAACAGAAAAAATGGGAAAGAGGTGTGGGGTGGAGGGAGTGGCGGGAGGAACAAGGATGAGAGAGGAGAACTGCGAATTCCACAATTACCTGAAGTTGTCTTCCCTTTCTCCCTCTTCACTTCCAGACACCTGAGTTGGAATTTCAGAATCCAACCAGAAAACACTATCATCCCCTGAAGTGCTACTCTCACTTTCAGTCTCCATCTTGTATTCGAAAAATGTAAACCTCAAGGCATGGATAAAGAACACCACCAATGTTCAAGTTGTTCAGCTCTGTTTATGTACACTCAGGTGTGTGGCTGATACACAGTGATATGTGATCGTGCCGGGCCACAGTCTATTACGTGCTCGCTTAATTACAGTTGGGGTAAAGACAGGAAATCACATATAGCACACTCACCGCCTCTGAGTGCTGCACCTGTGACACCAGAGTCCCTCCCACTGCCTCAGGCTCTGTGACCTACATAACCAAACGCAAAACCCAAATGAAGGTGGTTTTTCCCTAATTTATTTAGTAACTATTTTTCTGTTCTCAAAGTTTCCAGTTAATAAGTTAAAAATAGGCATTTTCAAAGTGCAGGATGCTCTTATTTTGCTATCTCAGACTTAAGAAAGGTAAACAAAAAAGTAAAAAGGATAACATTTTATGTAAAAGTCTCCTGGGCCAACCACAATGAGAGACACACTTACAGACCTCACAGTTAAAAAGGATCACAATTCAGAGAGAAGGTAAGCCTGCCGTAGGGACCTGCAGGCCTTCTAATATTACATCCATCTTTCCTTCCCCTCAGTAATAACTGCCAGATACAACTTGCTCAGGTATCCAAAACGGGACATAACAGCCGGGCTTGTCCATAGCCTTTTAAAGAAAAATGAATAAATACCGTAAGTTAAAAGACATTGACTATTACATCAAATAAAGGCATGTGACACTTTTACACATCATTTAAATTGCAGATGCCCATGGGAGCAATACAATGACCTGCTGGGAAATGAGTGAAAAGTACAGCATCTGTAACACTGGCAACGACAACTGTTACTTAGAAAACAGCCATGTTGTTACCAACCACTGACATGTCAGATATTCATCTTTTGGCCCAGCAATTCCCTTTCTAGGAAACTGCCTTATTTTCACAGGTGGAAATAAGAACTGAACTGAAATATTCATGGCAGTCTACTTTATAACAGCAAAATAGAATAGCGAAAACAATCTAACTTGCTCATTAACAGAAAACTGGATAACCAAATTATGGAATACCCATCAAAGGGAGTGCTATACAGTTGGGTAAATGAGAAACACAAGGCAGCCCTATTGGTCATGATGTGAAACAAACCCTTAAGGCCCACCATTAAGGCAAAGAAGAGACAGGTAAAGGTGTAGAACAGTATATATGATTTGTTCCCATTCACATTTTAAAACAGGAAGGGGAAACACACATGGCTAACATGTGCAGAATATGTAGAGAAGGACGGCATGCGATCTCCGAGAGAAAACACAGCTAGACAAGAAGAATGAGAGGGAGACAGGTTTTCACTGTACCATGGGCACACAATGCTTGGAAAATAATAACTAATTTTAATATAGTCTTTATATCCCTCAGCAAACAATCCAATTTTTAAGTATTATTTTAAATCAGGTCTTTTTTTTCCTCCTAAGCAGTCCTAACTGCTTGAATCTGTTTCATGAATCCAACTTATCTTTCCTTTTAATCATTTATTTTGTTTTCATTACTGTCATCGATTTGCCTCACTTCCTCAAGTCCTTTTAAACATGAAAACATGAACTGGAAGCAGTATTTTTACACAGAATAGTGAGGGCAGTCTGAGCAATACAAGCTCACTCAGGAAATCTTTGCTAGTCCTGCCGCCACTGCAGAACCTCCCCAGACACCCCTGCTGCAGTGAGCCTTCAATCCCACCAACCTGACCTATGCACCAAAGCCAACCTTCCACAGGCCTCACAGGTTTTAAGTTGATTTATTTACTTATCTCTCTCTGAAAGAGAGAGAGAAAGAGAGAGAGAGAGAGAGAGAGAGAACGCAGGGGGAAGGGCAGAAAGAGAGGAGGACAGAGGATCTGAAGCGGGCTCTGCGTTGACAGTGAAGAGCCCAAAGCAGGGCTTGAACTCACCAACCTAGAGATCATGACCTGAGCTGAAGTCAGACACTTAACCAACTGGGCCGCCCAGCACCCCAGGCCTCACGGTTTTGCCTCTACTATCAGGAGTCTTAAAAAAATGGTTTTAACTTCAAAATCAACATGCGTTCTGTTCCCTTTGGTAGCTAATGAAAATCTAGCAGAAACATAAGGTAGCAGGGGGCATGCAAGGAACAAAGTGGAGTCAATCACTGGGGCTACCAGAAGCTGAGGAGGAGCCACCTTCCTGAAGACTACAATTGCTTTAACCCTTTTTCCCCTGATCGGCTTAAAACCTGAAACCTTATCAGGCTTCACTTTCCCAACAAATTTTAGTGGGGCACAAGTCTCTGACCTACACCACAGGAGTCACCATCAATAGTTTAGGCTGAGTTGACTCTCTATCTTCTACTGACCAAGAGGTAAGGAAGAAAAGGGAAAGGGGAGCTCCTAAACCCATTGCAACAAGAGGAAAAGCAATTCTAGCCACAGTTTAAGAATCTGAAATTAGAATGCGTTTTATGCAAGAAAAAATTTTTAAAGTGGCTTATTTTTCTAGCAGCAGTTAAGTAGTAATAATAACAGCAAACATATACTGGGTATTTTCATGTGCCAAGCAATGTGCTATGGTTCTTAGAAACTTAGTTATAATTAATTATGTAATTCTCACAGAAGAAGCTATTTATAATCCTTATAGGTGAAGAAATTGAAGGTTAGGGTAATAATTCATCCAGGGTTACTCAGTTTATAAGTGTGCATTAAAAATACTTTTTAAAGTCTAACCACCAAGGGGCACCACAGTGGCTCAGTCAGTTAAACATCCAACTCTTGGTTTTGGCTGAAGTCACAAGTTTCAGCCCCACGTCGGGCTTCATGCTAACAGTGCAGGGCCTGCTTGGATTCTCTCTCCATCTCTCTGCCCCTCCCCTGCTCACTCTCTCTCTCTCTCTCTGTATAAAAATAAACATAAAATAAATAAAATAAATCTAACCACCATGTAAAATGTTATTTGTATGGGAAGAATATGTGGTTTTCCTTCTGGTCCACATTCAGCTCATTAGCCTGGCTGGCTTTAATCTCATAGGTTATTTTTGCTCTTTCTTTTCTTTCTCTCTTCTTTCTTTCTCTCTTTCTCTTTCTCTCTCTCTCTCTCTCTCTCTCTCTCTCTCCTCCCTCCCTCCCTCCCTCCCTCCCTCTCTCTCTTTCTTTCTTTCTTTCGGGAGGAGGGGGGGAGACACTGACCTGCATTCATTTCTACACAGCATCCCCCACACATTTGGGCTGACTACTAAAAAAGAGTGCAGGTAGGAGATCACACAAAATGGCAGCAGAGCAGCAAGAGGACTGAGGACTGAGGTCTTGATTTCAGTGCTCCTTTTCCCACTCTTTAAGTTATAAAGTTGTTTTTCTCAAATCGCTTCAAAACAGCACACAGTGGGGTGCCTGGGTGGCTCAGTGGGTTGGGTATCTGACTTTGGCTCAGGCCATGAGCTGGAGCCCTGCGTCAGGCTCCGTGCTGACAGCTCAGAGCCCAGAGCCTGCTTCAGATTCTGTGTCTCCCTCTCTCTCTGCCCCTCCCCCGCTCATGCTCTGTGTCTCTCTCTCTCTCTCTCTCTCTCTCAAAAATAAGCAAACATTAAAAAAAAATTAACAAAAAAAAACAAAACAGCACACAGCACATAGCCAGAAGGTCAATATCCCCTAAACTGGGCACCAAGCTTTGTCCACAGAATGGTTCACAATTATGACTCTAAACACAAATATACCGAACAGACTCCAGAAACTTATATATTCTCAATGTGAATAGCATGTGTCTAGGTATTATCTACATCTACATATATATATGTATGTATGTATCAAATAATTCTTTGGAAAGAAAAGTTAAGCAAGTATCTTCCTAAAATATTTGCAATTGAAGATTTTCTTCCAAATATAAGAAGCACAATCCATAATAGACAAATGTCATCCATCATTAATCATTCTTATACTAGGTATTCATTCAAAATTTCAGATTATTTATATATTTAAATTGTTTTTCTAACCAATCATAGGTGGTTTGTAGGTTTCCTACATTGAAATAATTAACTTCAAAAGAATAACTATTTTCTTACTTATTACAGAATATTCATGTATTCTGGATCATCATACAGAGATATCTGCTTCAGTTTATAATATATCTAAAGGGCAAACAATCATGAATATGTTATTTTATTAAAATTTATTTAAATAGAATAAATGTTATTTGTTTATAAATAAATTCATTTCATTAAAATAGCTAAAGAATACAATTAATTTGATATGATCCTCAATTGGTCACTTGAAACATAACAGAAAAAGTCTATTTGGCTGGAAAATGAAACATACCATGTCAGAGCAGGTTTTGCCGCATCAGAAATATATATTCAGAGATCTGTGAACAACTCTCCAACAAAAGCTAAATAAAATTTCCAAAAAATGGATACCTTAACAATATATCATCCCTGTTACAAGAATACATGCATTTAAAGGTATATGTTGTATTTCAAAAAGCTGTTTTATGAAGCTAAAAATATTTTTCAGTAGAAATGTAAATCAGACATTGGTTCAAATCTCAACATGTCACTTATAAATAGTGTGGTTTGAGGTTAAGTAGCTTAAATTGAGTCTCAGTTTGGTTTGGTAATCTCTAAAAAAGAAATAATAACATTGTAAGGTTGTGTGGATCAGAAATAATGCATGTGATGAAACTATCATACTGTACAGTGAAGATAAGATCCTCTGTAAATGACAGCCATCAAGCTCATCATCACTGACACCATTTAGATGTTTTTATTGTTGTAATTATAAAAACTGAGAAATAAGATATTTAATCTGCAAATATTTGGCTTTTTTTAGTTTTATCACTTTATAATCACCCTTATTTAAAAGAGAGTAGTAATCTCACAAATAAAAGGAAACAAGTCTCAACTAAGATATAATTTTCTACTTATCTGAACCCCTTTCATGAATGTGAAGGATGGAAAATCAAAAATTAGAACAGAAAGCTCATATACTCCCTTCATGACATTAAAACAAAGATTACAAAGTACATATAAAATTCGATCAAAGACAATTCAGCATGACATTTCCAATCTCCTTAACAAGTGATGTTAAGTGGAAATTTCCCAAGTGTATGCACAAATTCTCTCGAAATTTAACTAAAATCATATACTGTTTTTAAATTATGTTCTGTATCTTTAGCTAAACAAGCAAAGATTAAAAGCATAATTTTGGGGGCGCCTGGATGGCTCAGTAAGTTAAGCATCAGACTGGCTCAGGTCACGATCTCATGGTTCCTGAGTTCAAGGCCCACGATGGTCTCTCTGCTGTCAGTGTAGAGCCCGCCTCGGATCCTCTGTTTCCCACCCTCTCTCTCTGCACACTCTTGCTCTCTCTCTCTCTCTCTCAAAACTAAACTTTTAAAAATAAATAAATATTGAAAACATATTTTGTGGTATTAAGGTTTAAAAATGTGTAATATTTCTTATAATGTATAACTCTACCTTCAATAAATATATAATCTCAGACTACATTTTCACTGGATCAGTAACTACCATCAATTGTTACATGATCTAGAATCTTCATCTTGTGTAAATACTGGCTAAAGAAATATACTATGACAGTCTACTTAATCAGACTTCTTCAACATAATTTTTAACCACAGTGCTATATATAGTCTGTTTGGTATCAGTAACTTGAAAAAAAAATCTAGAAACACTATATACAGTAGATTCCATTATTATAAGAAAAATTGTGTGTGTGTGTGTGTGTGTGTGTGTGTGTTTGTGTATGGCATAACATTATATACATATAGCTTGGGAGATCATATAACAAAAATACTGTGTGATTTTTACTTTCTTTATCTACAATTTTGCTAATTTTTAACACAAAAGTGTGTTAGCTGTTTTGGTTAACTCATAAGTTAAAAGATCCATTCCATAGTTTCTTCTCTTGAATACTTGAGAATTATTACCCTAGAATATACCTCATCTACCCAAGAAATCAACAAAATTTTAAAAATGCTTATTGAATACATATGAGTGAATGACAGAAAAATTTACATCCCAAGCATAGGGAATATAAAGTTCAAAAATAAATAAAGTCAGTGTGAATAAATAAGGCAATCTTTTTATACAGACCAAGGCAAATCTAAAATGAAGAGAAAGATACATAGATTTATATTCAAGTTTGAATGACACATTAATTAGGGATTGAGTATCTGCCAATTTCTTCCAATTTGGCTGGAACCAGACAGTAATATTATAATCTGTGGTGCTTTTCATGTGATGTGTTCAAAAGATGTAGTGAATGCAAAGTATATCTTATGATGTCTCAAAAAGTACTTCAAAATAATAAAATTGTTTCTTAAGTGTCAATTCAGAATCTTCAAATTATATCACTGCTCCCTTGAGGTAAGATAAGCATGTTTAGAAACTGAACTAACTTGTTATTTACTGATACGCAATTTATTAAGCTGTTTCACAGTTATAAGTAGCACTCAAGTTAAATATACAAAGCAACTGAAAACAATTGCTAAGTACAATTTCTGAGTACCCATGGTTTCCATTTAGGAAATCATGTTGGAATTTTATTAATTTAATGAAGTTCAGATGATCCAAATTCCTCTGTGCTTATCACCTATGTGAACTCAGGAGTTCTATTTCCTCATCTGATCAGAATAACCATCCCCAATTGTATCGCAATTGAAGTGATTATATGAAACAATATATATAAAGTATCCACCAAAACATTTGTGAATAATAGGTGCTAAACAAAACCGAGAGGTATAATAAAAGAAAGATGTTTCATGAATCTATGTTTTAGGTCTACTAAAAAATGTTAAACTGCTTCAGAAGAATTAAAATTCTCATGAGACAAGGACTCTTTTTTAAATTAGTAATATATCATCATCTCACCAAAAGTGATTAGCCAATAATCCATTAATATCTTCAATACATAGTCAATGTACAAGGCTTTCCAACTGCCATGAACCTTTTTTTAAAAAACAGTTGGTTTTTTTGAATCAGAAAGTCCACACATGGTATTTTAGTTAATAAGTCTCTTGAGTCCCTGGTGATTTAAAGGTTCCCCCCCCCCCAAGCCTTTATTTTTGTTGTACATCTGTTGAAGAAACCAGGTCCTATATATTCTCTAACACTCAGGATTTTGCTGATTATATGCCAACAGTCTGGTTCTACAGGCTCCTCTAGCTCTCATATTTCCTTTACAGGCATTAATTCTTAAAAGCTATGTGGAATGCTTTAGTTTGATATTTTCTGCCTTATTTGCCAATCTTCTAAAATAAGTATTAATCAAATGAACAAATACTAAACAAACAAAATGATAAAATGATAGAAATGCAAAGACAAAAGTAACCAAAGGCCATTGATCATACACTCTTGCAATAAGGTATTAGTGGAACAGCTACCCAAGGCAATGCACATTAAGAGGTTTCAAGCGTTGGTTGACTTTTACCTAAATGGGCCCTTGCATCTTCTACTGGCATCTATGATATTTCTATGTCTCCTGCGACATGATCTACTGAGTTCACTGGCAATACCTGTACACATCTGAACCTATGACTACTAAAACTCAACCCAGTATGTTTGCCATTAGTCCCTATCATTTTTTTTAAGTTTCATTTTTATTTTTTCTTATTTTTTTAATGTTTTTTTTATTTATTTTTGAGACAGAGACAGACAGAGCATGATTAGGGGAGGGGCAGAGAGAGAGGCAGACACAGAATCTGAAGCAGCCCCCAGGCTCTGAGCTGTCAGCACAGAGCCCAACGCGGGGCTTGAACTCACGGACTGTGAGCTGACCTGAAGTCGGATGCCCAACCGGCTGAGCCACCCAGGCGCCACGTCATTTTTATTTATTTTGAGAGAGACAGAGACAGCACAAGTGAGGGAAGAGCAGAGAGAGGGAGAGAGAGAGAATTCCAAGCAGGCTCTGCACTGTGGGGCTCAAACTCACAAACTGTGAGACCATGACCTGAGCCAAAACCAAGAGTGGAACACTTAATTAAGCTGACTGAGCCACCCAGGCACTCCAGTCCTAATTACATAACATAACAGCTGTTATGGACTACCCTTAAAAGAGAGCACAGAAACATTATCATTACTCCTATCTGGGCTGTAACTAAAAACAACAGATACCCTAGAATAAACTATCAATTAGATGAATAAAGTTGAAATATGGAAATGCACCATTACCTAGTATACTAAATCTAGTTCATTAACTTTGAAACATTTGAAATTAAATAATTACTAGGAATCAAGAAGTCAAAGATTTACCTATAACAGGCTGCACATCTTAGAAAACACTAATTCATAACAGAGATAAACAATAAACCTTCATGAGCTTGGAAATCTCACATGTTAGTACAAAATAACATAGTTTGTGGAGAACTAGACCATCTCCTCTCCACCAACCCCAAGAAAACACTGTTACTATTTGGCCAGTGTATCAGAATCTAAGCATCAAAGAACAGTTAAGACAGAGAGAGAGAGAGAGAGAGAGAGAGCGCAAGCAGGGGAAGGGCAGAGAGAGGGAGACACAGAATCCAAAGCAGGCTCCAGGCTCTGAGCTGTCAGCACAGAGCCCGATGTGGGGCTTGAACCCACAAACCGTGAGATCATGACCTGAGCCAAAGGCAGACAGACACTTAACTGACTGAACCACCCAGGTGCTTGAAACTAACAAGTTCGTAAGTGAAAAAATGGAAAAGACAATTCATCATGCACTGGTTTTTCTGCCAGCATCAAACAACCAGCCAATGATTACCATCCACTCAGTCATTTTTCAAACATAAAACACAAAACAGATACCAGCACCAAAAAAAAAAAAAAAAAAAAAAAAAAAAAGTCACTTAAATACAGCAGTCTACTATTTTCAAAGCATTCTGACATATTTCAAAGCAAATGGCAAAGAGGAATTAAGCCAAGGAAAGGGTGGAAATTTTATATTTAAAACACAGATTTTAGGGAACTTTTAAAAGAAAAAGCATTGGGGCGCCTGGGTGGCTCAGTCGGTTAAGCGTCCGACTTCAGCTCAGGTCACCATCTCACAGTCCATGAGTTCGAGCCCCGCGTCAGGCTCTGGGCTGATGGCTCAGAACCTGGAGCCTGCTTCCGATTCTGTGTCTCCCTCTCTTTGCCCCTCCCCCGTTCATGCTCTGTCTCTCTCTGTCTCAAAAATAAATAAAACGTTAAAAAAAAAGTTTAAAAAAAAAAAAGAAAAAGCATTGAGAATTGAATTCACTATAATTTCCCCATAACTACACAGTCAAATATTAAAGAAGTTAATAATATATAAAGGTGCAACACATTCCAGGAAATTAATATGCAACAAGAAAATATGGTCATAGCATTGTTTTAAAACTAAGGATGTTCCCTTCAACTGCGTCTTTAAGACAGAAATTTTCAATCCTTTTTTCTACCCCCAAAGAGTTCAAAAATATGTGCACATCCATTAACAAAGCTGACGCATAACCTATTTAGAGATTTATTTTGATCAACAACAATTTAAAAGCAAATTATCTTTGAGAGTGTCATGCTTGTTGAGCATTCAAACCGTAAGGTGAAAATCATTTTAATTAGAACTGAATTTCATTGAAATTGGCAGCACAAAAGAAGTTAGTTTTAAAGAGGGATGGGGAGAGAGCAAGGGCTAGATGAAATGCAATCTCTGGTCAGCTAAGGGCAAAATATGAGGGTAAAAATGAGAACGGCAAACATACAACTCCTTAAAAATTCACAGATGAAACTGGCATAAAACATTAACCAGATTACCTGGGGATAATAGTAAGGGTACTCAAAACGTTCTGGATATAACACGAAGGTGTCAGGATGCTGAACTGCACAGACCCAAGCTATGAGTCAGTACGGGAAGTAAGCCTTACGTTGACTAACACTTGTGTTAGGCAGTCATTTCTGAATCAGGAACATTCACCCAACTGAATATCCAGTGTGACAGTAAAGAAGAATTTGGCCAGAGGCAACTTTCTGCTGAAAAGAATGAAGGACCAGAGAAACATCTGTGTCAGGCAACACACACAACTTGAAATAACTATTAGCACGTATAAAAAGTGTCAGAGATTCCACTATTTTCAAAGTTAGGAGAAATCTTAAAGACTACCTAACCTGAAGTTTAGTAAACTAAACTCTAAAAATTCATGCTTCCTTTTCTCCCTTACAACTGTATAATAAATTTTCACACACATACCATTTTAATTCTGATACCCACAAAAACCTACTGGTGTGATCAAGAAAACAACACTGTCTCTGTATATTACATGTGAGAAAACTGAGGCACGTCCAAGTCAAATAATTTATAAGTGGTATTTCTCTTAGGTTTTTTGTGAAGGAACAGCTAAAATGTCTCCTCCACTAAAAAAATTTTCAAATTGTGTCCCAGTCCAAAGTATTTTCCTTTCTGCTGCCCTGCAATATTTTCAAAAACACTTTCAAATTACAGGAGAACTTTCTAAAGTACAAGAGAAATGGGCAAAGAAAGAGTAAGTGAATTGTCCCAAGGATGGAGGTAGGAGTCTGACTCCACAGATTATCACTACACTGTTCCCCAAAATGATCACTAGATACAGTCTCTTCTGCTAGAACACATTTCTGTAACATGAATTAGATCATAGCCAGATTATACGTAACACTTTTTTTCCCACACATTAATGTTTTCAGTCAGGTACACGGAGTTTAACAGCAAGTTCAGTACCATACGGTGGATGTAACAAAATGCAGGGGATGACTGCACTGTGCATAACGCCCGTGTCCATTCACGCCACTCTGCTGCTAGTTCAACTTAGTCCTATGCTACCTCTGGTATGCACAGTACTTCCTCATTTTTGCATGCTGTGTCCTCATCTCTGTAATTCAGCAGCCTCAACACTTCATTACACCTCTTTCCATCAAGCAATCATCACCTTTCTCTAAAGATAAAATTCTATACTTATGGTAGTATTTCTTAACTTACAAGCAGTTTGACATTATCTTTTTAACTATGCTTTTATTATGAGAATTATCGTTGCTTTTATTAGTACTCTGGATACAAAGGTGTACAGATTTTGAATGATTTGTACAACTCTATTTTTACCAGACCTTTTTAGTGCATGATTTGTAAAACCACAAGATTTTTCAGAAACACATATATCACATTATAGCAAAAATTGTATAAAAATATTTTAAAGCCAATATCGTCATTTACTGTATACTCCTCTGGGGCCAGTCAGATCTCCCACGTCTTACTGCAGAATAAAATTGCTGCCATCAAAAATACTGAACATCTAACAGAACAACAGAACAGCTAGCTATTCCCTATGCATCTCAATGTCTTCTATGCAAACCAAAAGCCAGGAGCTCCTCAGTGATGTAAGAGAACTACACACGCATACTATGGCTGGCCCCTACACTTGACTGGACATCAGAATCACCTGAGTTGCTTAAAAAAAACCAGGTTCCCCCACCCCCATACAGACCCACTGGATTTCCAGAGACCAGTTCCTAGAATCTGTACTCCTGTAAGTGCAGAAACCCTTCAGTTGATTCTATTTATCTGACAGCCCAGTTGCTTATGATCAGGTATTTACAGAAGAAAGAAACAAGCATAAAAATTACACACCCCCTTGGGGCGTCTGGATGACTCAGTGGGTTGAGCTTGGGTCATGATCTCAGGGTTCATGAGTTCAGGCCCCACATCGGGCTTGCTACTCTCAGTGCAGAGCCCGGATCTTCTGTCTCCCTCTCTCTCCACCCCTCCCCTGCTTGCACTCTCCGTCTCAAAAATAAATAAACATTTTTTAAAAATTACACATTCCCAAAGTGATATGCGTTTACTTTCTGAAGCGATCAATAATTCAAGCAAAAGAAATACCATTCCTAAATAAAGAGTATTAAAACTGTATAAATGGCCATTTTTAACCCTGTAACTTGGAATTAATTCAAACTGATCAATTCAAATACAGAAGGGCTGCTCATTAGTTGTGATTATGAAAAGGCTAAATGAGTGGTACTACTAATGTAACCACCAACTACATATACCCCTTGCCATCTGCCTCATAAGGAAATCAGGCCCTCACCGCAGGAAATGGAAGCAAAATCATGGGGTTAATAACATGTAGCAAGTTTTATTTTCTTGGCACAGAGCTCCAGCAACCTGCAGGAAACAAAGTCACCACCTTCTGACTCTTTTATTTTGAAATTCGTGGGTCTACTGGGGCAAATTGTTCTCAGTAAGGCTGTACCAATAACACTTATGCTATTCTAACCATACCACTTAACTTCCCTTAATTTATACTTATTTCTCCATCAACATTTCTTAAACGCTTGCATGAATCTACCTCAACTGGTATAGTACAACAGTAGACAACGTGGTACAAATGTAAACACTCTAGGTGACAATTAGAACAAGGTGCGCTTGTACAAAATGCTCTAGGAAAGTTCCTGTCATGCTATATACTTAAATTTATGTTCTTAAATATCTGTGACCCAGAACACTTACACAAAGGCAACAAAGTTTTAATTTGGTGGCTAAAAGAAATTGTTCATTTTACAAATAAAGAAACCTTATTTGTACTACCAGACATGATCAACTTGGATTTCAAATTTTATTTTTATTTGGTCTTTACCTAGTTGTTCCCCAAAATACATGTCTTATTTTATTTTACAAATAGTACATTTCAAACAAAATAGAGTCCACCTAAAGAATCCATGAATTTTCATTTGTTTAAGCCTCAAGTTTTGACTCACTTGATAGTTCTGCTATTTGAAATTTAAATGATGAAAACTGAGATACAGGGTAATCAAGAGATGCCTCTCAGGCACTAACATGCTGCTATGCTCAATGAAATTCACATTTCACTGAAAATGGACAAAATCACTGCTTCAGTTAAACGAGAAAAATACCCCAGGAGGTATTTTATCTGTCACAAAGGATGTGGTTTACCACCTATAGCAGCTCAATTTTAATCTTCCATTTGTCAGAACTACTTGCCACAGGCAAATGACAGTATCTAATATACTGAAATTTCTTGCAACCGACAGATGCTGTAACAACAACAGAGAAAAGCAACTGATGCAAGAGTCCAAAGTGTGTCCTCATAACACACAAAACCCTGACTAAATAACGTATTGCAGGACATGTCAAAAATAATATGCCCTACCTCAGTTGCATTAAATGGATTCTGCATTATTAAAACATAAATATTAGACTAAAACTCGTGAAAATGTTCCCTTATCTTGAATTAAATTTTTGTGTTGCAGGTAACATTTTTTTAATAGTGTCACATTTTCATAATGCTACATGAGCCATTTACAAACAGATTCACTTCAAACAGATACAGTGCTCTGTAATAGCCAAAATATCAAAGCTTAGATAAGGACACTATAGGGATGATAAATTGAGGTGGTCAATGAGGACAGGAAGAGACAGAGTTTGGCGGGGGGAGGGGAGCTGTTAAATGACTTTTTTAAATAAAAATTATAAAAGTCCTTAAGATGAAAATCTCTCTCTTATGTATCTTATCTTGTCCATGCTTGTTGCTCAAGAAGCAATTTTTAAAAGAAAACTATAGTAGTACTCTTCCCTGTAATCCATAACCTCAGGCTAACCGTGAGAAAAAAAAGTCAGACAAACTCAAATTGAGGGACATTCTACAAAATAACCTACCAGTACTAATCAAAACTGTCACGGTCGTCAAAACTATGGGTAGTCTGAGAAATTGTCACAACCAAGAACTGCCTAAGGAAAAATGATGACTAAGGGTAATCTGGTATCCTGGAAGGGGGGGGGGGGGGGAAATTAGGTAGAAACTAAAGATTCAAATAAAGTATGGACCACAGATAATAATTATGTATCAATATTGATTCATTACATATAACAAACGTACCATACTAATGTAAGATGTTAGCAAAAGGATATGCAGTTATTGGGAACTCTGTATTACGTGTAACTTTTTGGTAAATCTAAAACTGTTCTAAAAATTTTTTTTGTAAGAATTCTGCTGTAAGTGATAGAAAACATAACAAACTGGACTGAACATAAAAGAAATGTACTGGCTCATGTAACTGAAAATGCCTAAGGAATGGTCTCACTTTAAGTACAGAAAGATTCAGAGGATTCCAATGTTTTCAGGAAAGTGTCTTCACTTGTTGACTTTGCCCTGTTCTCCAAATGTTGGCTATAATATTAGGTTTCAGATACAGTTTTGCTATAACATTTGTTTTGAAAATACAAATTTGTTCCAAAGTGATCGATATATTACGAAACAATTTGAACACAGCGTGAATTTTGCATTTGTTCACACATGCTTTCATCTGCTAAAAGAACTAGGTCAGGAGTTGGCAAACTTTTTCTGTAAAGGTCCAAATAATACTTTAGGCTTTGTGAAGCATATGTTCCGTCACAACTCTCCCTCGGTAGAAGGAAAGCAGTCCACAGGCACCAGCACGAGGGCATGAATGTCTTCAATAAAACTTTATTTACCAAAACAGCAAGGGCCTTACTTAGCTTGTCAACCAGGGTTCGGGTTAGGTGAGGGCAGAAGGCTGCACTCAGCGGAACCTAGCCCTTTTGGAACACAGAAAACACATCTGACCAGGAGGACATGCCACACCTACCCACATGCGGTATTGCGCCTTTTCAACCAATTATTGATCTGCCTACTCCCACCATTTCACAGCTCCCAAATTGCAGCCCTTCCAATCACATGGTAGCCGCTGTCCTGCACAGCGGTGACCGCCGCTGTCACCACAGATTCAGTTTAACTGAGCTATCTAAGATTATTTACCTACACTGTGTCCAAAAAAGTGTACTTGTGCCTTCTGCTCATGGACTTTAACCTCGCAACAGGAAGATGGAATCCCTATTTGATACCTAAGTAACTAAGACTGGGGTGAGGATTCCCAAAAACTCAAGGGCTATTATAAAAAAATAATAATTGGGGCGCCTGGGTGGCTCAGTTGGTTGAGCGTCCGACTTTGGCTCAGGTCACGATCTCGCGGCATGTGGGTTCGAGCCCCGCGTCGGGCTCTGTGCTGACAGCTCAGAGTCTGGAGCCTGTTTCAGATTCTGTGTCTCCCTCTCTCTGACCCTCCCCCGTTCATGCTCTGTCTCTCTCTGTCTCAAAAGTAAATAAACGTTAAATAATAATAATAATAATAATAATAATTTAAAAAAACACTTGAGAAAAACAAGTACAATAGCTACAGAATAGCACGGCTTAGTATGTGATTCATTTATGCAAACTCAGTAATATTTATGCAGCACTGGATAGGATTTCAAAGAGTTGAAAGACATGCATTTTTAACAAAACAAGCTTCCAAAAAATCTGTCTCAGTGTATGTCACCTGGTACTCACTTGAAAAACAGCAAATCTGTTCCATTACTAGGAAAAAAACTGTGATGAATTTAGTGAAGATAGTATGCTTTTATTCTGTTCTTTAGAGTAAACTTAAAGGGTTTTCAAGGATACTTTTAACCAAGTATTACTTTCACCTTGTGCACTGACTTCAAAACTAACCTATGGATTAAGTGCAGCTCACGGATATTGAAGTAAACAAAGGTTTCCAAAGTATACACTCTCAGAGTTTATAAATCCAATTGCAACTTGCTTAAGTCCGATCAGGTAGATAATACTTTTTCTCATCAAGACTATACATTGATTTTAAATGTCAATATGCGGGGCATCTGAGTGGCTCAATCAGTTGAGCATCCAACTTCGGGTCAGGTTGGTGGGTTCAAGCCCCGAGTCGGGCTCTGTGCTGACAGCTCAGAGCCTGGAGCCTGCTTCGGATTCTGTGTCTCCTTCTCTCTCTGCCCCTCCCCCATTCATGCACGCGTACTTTCTCTCTCTCTGTCTCTCTCTCTCTCCCTCTTTCTCTCTCAAAAATAAAACATGAAAAAAAATTTTTTAAGTCAATATGAAATGCTTTTTAAAAATTGCCTGCCTTGGGGCGCTTGGGTAGCTCAGTCATTTAAGCATCAGATTTCGGCTCAGGTCATGATCTTGAGGTTTGTGGGTTCCAGCTTCATGTTGGGTTCAGAGTCTGGAGCCTGCTTCAGATTCTGTGTCTCCCTCGCTCTCTGCCCCTCCCCCACTTGTGCTCTGTCTCTCTCTCTCTCTCTCAAAAATAAACATTAAAAAAATAATAAATAAATAAAATAAAAATTGCCTGCCTTTATGAATTCCACTCAAGTCTTATCTATAAATTACCTCCCCAAACTCAACAACTTTTTTCACATTGCTATGCCTTTGTATGTAATATTTAGCCCCTCTCCTTTGAATAGCCTTTCACCCATTTGCTTGGTAAACAAGGACTCATCCTTCAAGACTCAAGCAACACTCCTGTGTGAAGTCCTTCTTCCCACTGATTATCATTGTTTGTTTTTTTTTTAATGTTTATTTATTTTTGACAGAGAGAGAGAGACAGAGCATGAATGGGGGAGGGGCAGAGAGAGAGGGAAACACAGAACCCGAAGCAGGCTCCAGGCTCTGAGCTGTCAGCACAGAGCCTGACGCAGGCCTTGAACTCATGGACTGTGAGATCATGACCTGAACCGAAGTCGGATGCTTAACCGACTGAGCCACCCAGGCGCCCCTGATTATCATTGTTTTATTCTGATTAATGATAATCTTTCCAGCGTGTGCTCAGTAATCATGATGCTTTTGGAAACAGACAGACACACATACACATACAGACTTTATCAGGTTAAAGCAACAGCCATACTATTCCTTTTATAAAGACTGGATGTTGAATTTTAACAAATGGTTTTTCAAAACGAGATTTTTCATTTGATTTATTTATATGGTGATCTACAAAAGGAAGGATTTTGCTTTCAAGGATGGGAGGAGGGGATAATCACATCTTGATCATAGTGTATTTTTCTTTAATGAGTGTTGGATTCTACTAATATTTAAAGGATTTTTACACTGGTAGGCATTTGTGAGACTAATCAATTCTTTGTGCAATCTTTGCCAAGTTTGCTAGATCTTTTAAAGACTGTTAAACTCTCCCTTCTTTTTCTCTTCTCTGCCAGCATTCTATTTGAATGGCCCTGGTATTACCCCTTTAGTAAAGGTGTAGTGGACTTCCTCTCCAGTACCATCCAAGTCTGCTGGCTTAGAGTGGCAAGTTTTTCTATTTCCTCTGTAATCGCTCTGCTTCAATTTTCTCTCTTCCAAAGTCGGCTTGGTAATTAAAACTTTCCTAGAAATATCATCCAATTCATTCAGTTTCTTGTATCTATCTCATCAGAGCTAAACAAATCTTACCGGTCCTTTACGTTTTTTATGTGTCCATGTCGCTTTCCAAATGAAACTTAACAAATTAATTATTTCATTGTTTTCTAAAATAAAACTGCTCTTTAACTTCTCTAATTAGATCATCACCTACTGAACATGTTACTTAACTTCTCAGGGCCTACATTTCAGGAATAACAGCTCCTGTTTCACAAGGCCACTGGGAGAAAGAACTAAATGAGCTCAGGAAAGTGCTTAGAACACATCCTCGCATTCAGGGCACTCTATTAATTTC
The DNA here is from genome assembly GCF_027475565.1 of Acinonyx jubatus. Classification (NCBI taxonomy): domain Eukaryota; kingdom Metazoa; phylum Chordata; class Mammalia; order Carnivora; family Felidae; genus Acinonyx; species Acinonyx jubatus. Next base: position 87,540,739 of record NC_069390.1, on the reverse strand, counting down.
TGCCCTGATCTCTGAATTCATTTCCAATTGCTACTGTAACAAATCACCCCAGACTTCGTGGCTTAAAGGAACACAAATTTATCTGATAGTTCTGGAAGTCAGAAATCCAAAATCAGTCTCACTGAACTAAAAGTCGGCAGGGCCACTCCCTTGAGGAGCGAAGAGAATCTGTTTCTTGCCTTTTACAGCTTCTACAGGCCATCTGCATTCCCTGGCTCATGGCCTTTCCAAAGATCACTCTAACCTCATGCTTCCATCACATCTACTACTCGCTCAGATACTGCTGCTTCTGTCTTATAAGAGCCCCTGAGAAAACCTCGGGCCCACCCAGATAACCAGGATAATCTCCCCACGTTAAGATCCTTAACTGAATCACATCTGCAAAGTCCCTTTTGCCGCATGTAATCATGTGATACAGGTTCCAAAGACCTATCCCTGTCCTAGTCCCTAGAATTTGTGAATGTTATTTTACTTGAAAAAAAGGATCCTTGCAGATTATGATTAAGGATCTTGAGATGAGGAAATAACCCTGGAGGGGCATCTGGGTGGCTCAGTTACGTGTCTGACTCTCGATTTCAGCTCTGGTCATGATCTTGCAGTTCGTGGGTTTGAGCCCCGCACAGGGCTCTGCACTGGTGACACAGAGCCTGTCTGAGATTTTCTCTCCCTCCCTCTCTCTGCCTCTCCCTCATTCACTGGCACATGCATGCCTTCTCTCAAAATAAATGAATAAACATTAAAGAAAAATAACCCTGGCTTTTTAGGTGGTCCCTAAATACCACTGAAGAGAGAGAGATTAGACACACAAGAGAGGAAAAAGTGATGGGACGACAGAGGCAGAAGCAGCCACCAGAACCAAGAAAAGATGAGGAACCAGTCCTCCCCCAGAGCCTCTGGAGGGAGCATGGTTCTGCCCATACCTTGATTTCTGAGAGAATAAATTTCTGTTACATCACCCAGTTTGTGGTTATTTACTGCAGCAGCCACAGTAAACTAACACATTCACGGGACACATCTGAGAGGCTAATATTTAGCCTTTATTAAAACCCCTTCCTTTACTGTCTTTGGATATATTTTGAGTATTTTCCCTCTCCTTAAGTTAGGTGGATAATTCACTTATTCTAATTATTTCTTGCTTATTAATATGGATATGTGAGACAAATAATCCTCCCTTATATGCAGGTTTAGCTAAACCCCATCAGTTCTAGTACATTTTGTTTCCACTGTCCTTTTTTCTTTTTCCTTCCTCTTTGTAGAGCTGTTAATTTACAAGTAATAGTGTTTTTGTGTCTTATATGTTTTTGATTGTTAATTTCTTTTATTGCAATGTGATCAGAGACTACTAGTCAATTATTTCTATTTGGGGGGATTTCTTGAGGGTTTTTAAAGGACCCAGTATATGGTCAGTTTTGAACAAAGTATATTGATTGAACAAAGTTCAATAAATTTCAATTAGATTTACCTTATGTTAATTGCACTTTCCTAAATCTCTCTTTTTTTTTGTCCACTGTTACCTCCAACATGTTTCCACTTTTCCTTAATTCATAGTTTTGGTTTTATGTTTGTTAATGCTGTTATTTGAAGCATAAATAATCAATGTGTACACTTTATCATTACAAACCTTCTTTGTCTGTTTTAATACTTTCTGCATGGAATTCTACTGTCTTACACCGAAACCTATATTGTTTCTTGTTAGCTACTGCTTCAAGTAATCCAGAAAATTTTCTTCTCTGCTCTGAAAACAAAGCAGTCATGAGGAAGTAACATTTGCCATACTTAAGTTTAATGAAGACACTGATATAAAACAGTGGTAAAAGTAGGTCACCTTTAAAGCCATGTCATACCCAGAGTTACACCATGCCAAAATCTAACATTGCATGAGCAGTAAGAAAATATTAAATGTTAAATCCATTAACATTTTTAAAGTTCAGTATAAAAGACATTTCCATGGCACCTGGGTGGCTCAGTCAGCTGAACATCCAACTCTTGATTTCAGCTCAGATCATAATTTCACGGTTGGTGAGAACGAGCTCCACATAGAGCTCCTTGCTGTCAGTGTGGAGCCTGCTTGGGATTCTCTCTCTCTCCCTCTCTCTGTCCCTCCCCAGCTCATGTTCTCTCTCTCAAAATAAATAAACTTGAAAAAAAAAAAGACATCTCCTTTCTACAAGCATTTCTAAAGCTATCTTCTTTTATAACCATGTGTAAATATGCTCTGCAATTTATATACTGTGAATCATATAACAGTTACTTCTGAGATATCTATCTTCACTAGAAATGTAAGACTCAAAAACAAAAAAAAAGGTAAAAACTTTCAGTGCTATTTCCCATTTCTGATTTCTAACTAATTTCAATGAAATTAAAAAGATTAAGAAAACAAATACCATACAGTCCTTAAGGATTATTCTGACATTTAGTTATTTATTTTCTTTTTTTTTAAGTTTATTTATTTATTTTGAGAGAAAGAGAGAGAGCAAGCATGAGTGCAGGAGGGGGCAGAGAGAGGCTGGGGAGAGACAGAATCTTAAGCAGACTCCATTCTGCAGTAAGGAGCCCGATGTAGGGCTCAAACCCACAAACCGTCAGACACTTAACCAACTGAGCCACCCAGGAGCCCCGAATTATTCTGACCTTTTAAGTAAATACTCCAGTCACAGAAACAGTGATATACTTATCACTGGGGTCATCTTTGCAAAGTGGTAAAAAATATTAGCTTGGGAGTCAAATCTGAATTCAAATCCCAGCCCTGCTGATTATCATGGGACCTCGGGCAAGCTATTTAGCTTAAACTTCAATTTCCTTATATAAAAAATTGGATTAATACCACCTACTTGATAAAGACACTGGGAGAATTAAATATGACAATATAAACAATAGGCTTGGCAATGTACCTACTACATAGTAAGTGCTTATAAACTGTTGTTGTGAAACTCTCAAGTAAAACATCAAGACCGATTCTGACATCTACTTCTAAAGTCTTCTGACATTTACAAAGTATTAACTTTATGTCCGTTCAAATTCATATTACATGACTTTAAACACACTGTGAAGAATTAAATATATTAAATAATATCTACTTACTATAAATCTGGTACTGAAAATATAGGCAAACTTATCCATGGTATCCCACTGCTACAGAGCGGAGCACAAACTTCTTTACGTGGTATACATGACCTGGCCTTTGTATATCTGTCCAACATGGCATCTTCTGTCAATCAACCATAGCAATGATTTATAGTTCTCCACCTTTACCATGCTGTTTCTAGTTCTTTACAGAAGTGGTTCCCTATACCTTATACACTCCATTCTCTATCTCAACCACACACACACACACACACACACACACACACACACACACACACACTCACACATACCTCTACACACCTGGCAAAATTCTATTTGTTCTAAATGAACTCAAGTGTCACCTCCTTTAAGAAGAGAGACTTCTTTTACCTGACTTCCTCAGATAAAAATTTATATAAACATAAATGGTGATAACAGAACTATAAATGGTGGCAAGACAGGTAAGATAGAAGGGGGAAGGATAAATACATACCAAAGTAAAGACAGAGTGAGGGAGAAAGGGCTCAAAGAAAAGTTTCGGAACGCATGCATCTGAAGCACAGGAAGAACCCTTCACCTAATGCCATGTAACAAACACTATTCAGGATTACAACTCCTAGCTAATTTAAAGGTAAGGCCTAATAATAACACGAGGTGGATATTGTACCAGGAAGCAGACTCCAATATATTTGGCATCTAGCATGTTTACTAGAAAGTGCTAGTGGGATCAACATCTGTAGCAAGGAAAAGGAGCCCAAATTAAAAGGGAGAGGTTAAGAAAGAGAGGTTGACTTTCACGGAAGACCCAATGAAAGCTGCAGCCAACCCATGGGGAGCACTAATGTGACTCTTCAGAACTGAGGAGGGGCAACATGGACAACTCTTTATACCCTGTATCAATCAGTCTTTTCGCCACACTAGTAAGTGTTACTGAAACAACACACCAAACAACAAACCAAACCAAACTGCAAACTCAGATAATGCTCTTAATAATTTGATAACTGGATTTTAAAATTTCTTTTCAGGGACGCCTGGGTGGCTCAGTTGGTTAAGCGTCTGACTCTTGATTTCGGCTCAGGTCTTGATCTCAGTTTTTGAGTTCAAGCCCCACATCAGGCTCCATGCTGTCAGTGTGGAGCCTGCTGGGAATTCTCTCTCTCCCTCTCTCTCTGCCTCTCACCTGCTGGTGCTCTCTCTCTCAAAATAAACTGTAAAAATAAAAATAAAAATTCTTTTCACCTTTTAGGTGGAGCATTATTTCAAATAGAAATGCCTTATTTTGGGGCTCCTGGGGGGTCAGTCAGTTAAGCGTCTGATTTCAGCTCAGGTCACGATCTCATGGTTCATGGGTTCGAGCCTGGCATCGAGCTCCAAGCTGACAGCTTAGAGTCTGGAGCCTGCTTCAGATTCTGTGTCTCCCTCTCTCTCTGCCCCTATCTCACTCACGCTCTGTCTCTCTTCTTCAAAAATAAATAAACATTTATAAAAATAGAAAAAAAGAGAAATGCTTTATTTTGAAAGCTGTATATTTTCCTACCAGAAATAAATATAAATCTCAGTTATATATGTACAGAGAACTATATATAAAATTGTTTTATCATAGTGTATCCATGATGATTAGCTAGTTGTTTTTAATTATCAAATATAAAACTGGTTAAAGATTTACAAACAAAACCTATCTTTTCTTTCTAGTCTTATTGTTTTGAGTTTAAACTGAGACACCCTTCCTGAAACTTTTCTAGTATTCCTGTCCTCCAAATGGTAAATAAGAAAACTTAAACCTATTTTCCAGCTACATGTTTCTGAAGTCTGTTATGCAATCTAAGCTCTACTTAGGAAGCACAAAAGAATGGAGAATTAAAGTCACACACACCAGCAGAGATTATGTTCTTAGGCAATTTCTCAGACACTTAATCTCTATTCTTTCAGGCCAGAAATACAATTTCTCCAGTAATTTTCAAACTTTTCTGATATTTTGATAATTTCAATAACATTAACATATTATTTATAAATTATTAAGACTTGTCTCAAACTTTCTCAAGACAGACCACAACTTTATTTTTCTGCCATGTAACTAATAATATTCTGTCTCCCAAAGGGAAAAAGGAAGGTGAGAGATACGCTCCTACTTACAAATAAAAATACTGAAAATCCCAAAGCTATTACTATTCCCATTAACTACCCATCCACACACACAATGCTTATACTGAATCACACCAAAATTTAATCTGCTGCAAACACAGGGATGCATAACCACTTTGTCACGAAAAAACAAATCCTAACAATCCCATTTTCAAACACAGTTCTTCACCATCCTAAAGTTCATGGACAAACAGTGAAAAGGGATTATACTGTGGGCAAATGAGGTTTTTGAAACTACAGCACTTGCATAAATTGCTTAAGAAAACTAGATTGGGCAGAGCAGATAATTTCATGGTAAATATGTTTTTCCTTTAACGAACATTCCCTAGAATAAATTACCTTTTTTAAAACCAGAGTTATCATTAACCAAGATAATGTGGCTTAAACCCCTTTAACATACTTATTCACCATGTGGTGGGTCCAGGAGAGGACAGGGTGGACAAAACACAGAAAAAAAAATGCAGAAGATCAATTTTAGGGCAACAGAAAGGCTCTGTATATGGCACAGGTTAGAAGTAAAAGAGAACGGCAAATGGGACTACCAATAAAGATATGTGTATAAGCTCTGGGACCCAGGGCAAACGGAAAAAAGTTATTTTAACCTTGGTGCCACAGTAACAACAGAAAATAAAAGGTCACCTTTCCCTTCTGGAGAAAACAGAAAATGACTATTATTATCAGGAGGTTATTAACTCAAAAATATACACAGCTTGCCAAACAGAAAAGCCTAAATGTTAGCGGAGTAATGTAGCTTATGCTCAATAATGGGTTAAAACTGAGTATTAGGGTAGAATTCTGGAGTGTCCCTTTCAAAAGCAACACAGACAGGAGCAGGTATAGAGAAAAGCTTCAGTGAAGTTACTCCCTAGTCCAAACAAGCCTCCTGCAGGTATTCAATTGAAATGAAATTGTGAACTGTGGTCAATAATTAACCACCCCCCCCCCCAAGAATTTCATACTCAACTCTTTTGTTTTTAATGCAAATAGTACAAATGTTATCAAATTTCTCCAACAGCTGCACATTTTTTAATAATCATATACTTATAATTGATCCTTGAACAACACAGGTTTGAATTTCATGGGTCCACTTACTTGTGGATTTTTTTTCAATAATTGCAGTACAGTATCATAAATGTATTTCTTCTTCCTTATGGTATTTTAAATAAGATTTTTTCTCCAGCTTACTAATACAGTATATAATACATATAACGTACAAAACATGTGTTTACTGACTGTTTATGCTATTGGTAAGGCTTTCAGTCAACAGTAGACTATTAGCAGTTAAGTTTTGGTGAAGTCAAAAGTTATTTGTGGTTTTCGACTCCGTGGGGTTGATGCCCCTAAACCCCCGCGATGTTCAAGGATCAACCTAGAACTGCCCAACACTGCCCAACACTGAAAAGGTGAGAGGAGAGGAGAATATTGATTTTACCTTGCCAGAGTCAAGTTTTCTCAACATGAAAAGATGTAAATTTCACATTAAACATATATCCTCTCATCAGATTCTAGTTTGCCTTAACGCAATGGACCATGAACCACCTGCATCACAATCATCTAAAAGGCCTCTAAAAATGCTGGTTTGTACGACCAATTCTACAGCTATTAAATGGAGACCACAAAATCTGCATTGTTGGGGTGCCTGTGTGGCTCAATCAGCTAAGCGTCCGACTCTTGATTTTGGCTCAGGTCATGATGCCAGGGTCCTGGGATCGAGCCCTGCATTGGGCTCCACATTCCACATGGAGCCTGCTTAAGATTCTCCCCTCCCTCTCCCCGCCTCTGCCGATCCCCGGCCCCTTCTCCCCTGTTTGCGTATGCTCTGCTCTCACTATCACTCTCTAAAAAAAATTTTAATTTTTTTTTAAATCTGCATCGTTAACAACTTCTAGATGATTCCTTTACAGTCTGATCACTGTTTCTGCCTAGAATCCATAATGGTAATATACTGAGCCAAGTTATATTTATTCATGCCTACAATTATTTAACACAAAACTGAACTAAAGAGTACAACAGTTCTCAAACCTAACTACACATTAGAATTATCTAGGAGCTTTTAATGTCTGAGACCCATCAACTAAACCAGATTCTCTAAGGATAGGGTGAAAGGACCAGTATTTATTAAAAGCCTCTTACCTGATTTTGTTGCAAGGTCATCTTTAAAATCCACTCACTCAAATAATACTATACATTCTCACTAGGGGGAGAAAGGTATATATAAAATAACTGAGGACCCTGATGCTTCAGACGCATACTTTCCCCAATCTCATATAAATAAAATTTTAAAATTACATTACTTACCAAAAAAAGTCTACGCAAAACCTCTATTATTTTAAGGAGTCAAACGCTTCTGGATGAGAACAGTTTTTAAAAGGCTTTCCAGGGGCACCTGGGTGGTTCAGTCGGTTCAGCGTCCCAACTCTATTTGGGCTCAGGTAAGATAGAGCCCTGCTCTGTCCTGACAACACAGAGCCTGCTTGGGATTCTCCTTCTCCCTCTCTTTCTGCCCCTCCCCTGCTGACACACGCCCTTTCTCTCTCAAAAATAAATTAAAAATAATTTTTAAAAACGATTTCCAGAGAAAATCATCACATATATTGAAGAAAGCATGATTTTAATGTCAATAATACATCATATACTTCATGTATTAGTGAACAAGAACAAATTTTAAAGACCTACATTTTAACTTTGCTCCCCTACTAAAACCAAAATAAATACATTTTGTGATTGTCATTACTGTGTGTGTGCTTGTTTTTAAAAGTCACAGGCAGCAGAGATGAGAAGAACAGACCCCTGTTTCAAGCTAAGTCCCGGAAGCTAGGGTGCTCTGTGCATTCCATCCGCAAATCTATTCACGCTTTAACAATATCTAGTAGTGTGCTGCTTCTTCTTTGCAAAATTTAATATACAAACATATCACCTGGGTATTTTGTTAAAGTGCACATTCTGGAAAATAAATAAATAAAAATGAAGATGCAGATTCTGATTCAGTACAGCCAGAGTGAGGAGATTCTGTATTTCAAATGGATGTACCCCTTGATTAGCAAGGGTCTAATGCAATGATGCCCTGTCCTATCAAAATAATAAAAATAGGTCAAATTAGTTTACATAATACTTTTTATTTAATCTAAAATATCCAAACTATTACCAGTTCCACTAGTATTCCATATTTTTAAATTAATAATGATATAACTTTTTTCTTCTAGCTATAATAATTATAAATCTGTGTTGAAAGACACACAATGAATAAAGAATAATTTGTACGAAATAACAGCACAAAGGAAGGGGAGAAACAGAAGCTGTACAGAAGCAAAGTTTTGCTTATTAATACCAATTAAGTTGGTATTAATTCAAACTAGATTGTTATAAATTAAGACACTTAATTATAATCCCTAAAGCAACCACTAACAGAATAACTCAAAAAATACTGTAAAATAAAAGACAAGTAAATTCAAATGGTGCACTAGAAAACACCTAACAGAAAAGAATGTCAGAATGGAGGAAGAGGAATAGAAAAAGACATATACAGAAAATAAGTAGCAAAATGGCAGATGTAAATTCTTAGTAAAATACGTTAAATATACATAAATTAAAAACTTCAAGGGTGCCTGGGTGGCTCGGTCGGCTCAAGTCATGATCTCGTGGTTCATGAGTTCGAGCCCTGAGTCGTGCTTCTGTGATGACAGCTCAGAGCCTGAAGCCTGTTTCGGATTCTGTGTCTCCCTCTCTCGCGGCCCCCTCCCCCAATCACATTCTGTCTCTGTCTCTGTCTCTCTCTCTCAAAAGTAAATACACATAATAAAAAAACAAAAACAAACAAAAAAAAAACTTCAACTAACCATTCCATTGGCAGAATGTTTTTTTAAAAAACATGATCCAACTATATACTTTCTACAAGAGACACACTTCAAATATAAAGTGAAAAGATGGAAAAAGTATTTCATAAAAACAGAGCTGGAACAGCTATACTAACAAATTAATATTTTAAGAGAAAAAAATTGCTACTAGAGACAATATTTTATAACGATAATAGAGTCCATCTGTCAATAAGGTGAAACAATCACAAACATACATGCACACAAAATTCAGGAAGTAAAAACTGACAGAATTGGGGCGCCTGGGTGGCGCAGTCGGTTAAGCGTCCGACTTCAGCCAGGTCACGATCTCGCGGTCCGTGAGTTCGAGCCCCGCGTCAGGCTCTGGGCTGATGGCTCAGAGCCTGGAGCCTGTTTCCGATTCTGTGTCTCCCTCTCTCTCTGCCCCTCCCCCGTTCATGCTCTGTCTCTCTCTGTCCCCAAAAAAATAAACGTTGAAAAAAAAATTAAAAAAAAAAAAACTGACAAAATTGAGAGGACAAACAGGGAACACAACAATACCAGTGGAGAGTTCAATGCCCCACTGTAAGTAAGTGTCAAAACAACACTTACAAGATCAGAAAGAACAGAAGGCTTAAACAACATAAACCACCCTGACCTAACGGACATCTATCTCTGGGATATTTCACCAATTAACACCGGAATACTTGAATGCACATGAACATTCCACAGGATAAACCATATGTTACGCCATGAAACAAGTCTTGATTAATTAAACCCAATGGAACGAAACTAGAAATTAAGAACAGAAAGACATGGGAGAAATTCACATATAAGTGAACATTAACACAATCGTAAATGACAAGTAGGTCAAAGAAGGGAAATTAGAAAATAACTGAAAGTAAATGAAAATGAAAACACAACAAACCAAAACCAATGGAATGCAGTGAAAGCAGGAGTCACAGAAATTTACAGCCATAAATGCCTGTATTTTAAGAAGTAGAAAAATTCATGGGGTGCCTGAGTGGCTCAGTCGTTGAGCATCCAACTTCAGCTCAGGTCATGATCTCACGGTTCCTGGGTTCAAGCCCCATGTCAGGCTCTGTGCTGACAGCTCGGAGCCTAGAGCTTGTTTCGGATTCTGTGTCTCCCTCTCTCTCTGCCTCTCCCCTGCTCGCACTCTGTCTCTCCCTCAAAAATAAACATTTAAAAAATATATTTTTTTAAGTAGAAAAATCCCTGATCAATAACCTAACCACCTACCTTCAAAAACAATGAAAGAACAAACTAAACCCAAAGCAAGCAGACATGAAATAGTCTCAGATACCAAACAGAAAAAAAAAAAAAAATGAAATAGGGATGCCTGGGTGGCTCAGTGGGTTCATCGTCCAACTCTTGTTTTCAGCTCAGGTCATGATCTCACGGTTCATGAGTTTGTGCCCCACATTGGGCCCTGGCTAACAGTGCCCAGCCTGCGTGGGATTCTCTCTCAGCCTCTCTCCTTCTCTCTGTCTCTCCGTCACTTGCTCATGTGCGCTCTCTCTCTCTCAAAGTAAATAAACTAAAAACAAAAAAATTTTTTAATGAAATAGCAGAAAAACTGGCAAAACCAAAAGTTATCCTCTGAAATGACCAACAAAATTGATAAACCTTAAGCCACTATTGGCTATAAACCATTAAGTACTACACATAATTTTACTCAATAGTCACAGGCACAAAGGTACATGTGGCTACTCCTACTTCACACAAAAGTAAAGTCAGGTTGTTTAATTATTACATCATTTACCCTGGGACAAAGAACCAGGAAATAGAGAAGTCAAAATTTAAGCCATGTGTTCTTTTCATAATGCTGTACTGCCTGAACTAGTTTTTAGATTTCTGAAAATCTATAATCTAAAAGCATTAAAAAAAAATACAGTTGTATTAAGTTCTTACTTTTGTCAAATATAAGCTTTGAATTATAATGTTCTTTTGGCTTAAACTGGGCATTACTACAAAAATGGTCTTCAATAACAGTATGACTTCCCATCCTTAGAAAAAGTGTGTCCTGAAAGAAGGCCTTAGAGATCAGTATAAATGCACAGGCGCAAATTAGTTAAGGCATCAATCGCATGTAAGTGGGTATTTGGGAAAAGACTATCACTCTTACTTTAAATAGTTCTTCTCAAATCATGTTTATAGTAATTTGATTCATAAATCTTTTAAGAAAAATTCGTTCCTAATTAAATCTTACACTATTGGCTCAATTATCAAACATTCTGAATTACCAAAGAGCTAATTAATACTGTTTTCACATTGTGTTATGATAAAATCTGTCCCCACCAACACCACAAAGCAACCCCAATGACTATGCATTAACTACAAACTGAGAGTTGACGTCTGCAGAAAGATAGCAAGGACACAAAAGGTAGTGTCATGGACATGCTATCAGCAAGGTTTGGGGCCACAAGAAAAAAATCATGTATCTGAATCCCCTAAAAAAGTCAATTTTTAAAAATTAAGTCACTAAAGGATTTTAATTTTTATCACCTTGACTAGACAGAACACAGTCTGCATGTTAAGAGACATGTATTGTAACATTAATACGGCGAGATAACAAACAACTAAAATATCTTAATCTGCTACATGAAATATGCAACTAGCTGCTACTAAAGCAGTAGAACATCAGGTGGCACTCTTGTAAAAGAAATAATTACTATAACACACAGGCTGAGAACATGGGCCTAAGATTTAACGTTACTGGTTGGTTGGCCCATCCAGATTATTTTATAAACCATACATCGACAAAACTACTTAATTTTTTCCCCAAATGTATATCTTTGAGGAAATGCTTCAAATGCTACTGAAAAAAAAAATCACTGTTTGGGAAACTGGATAAACGTCTCTCTTCTTCACTCTCCCTAATGTCTCTCATTTGAGTTTATAGTTAGGATGCATGTAAAACATACAACGAATATGCAACTGTACTCCATAATGCATTTACTGGTCATTCTGATTACCTTTTTTTAATTTGGTTACAAAACATCTTAGGGAAAAACATTTTTGTTAGGCTATGGGCAGGAAAGCAAATAATCATTTAACAGACATTTCCGTCTTCCCCAAACTGAATTTGTGACATCAAATTAAACTAGAATATACTTTTTCAAAATAACATTTCTCATGAGTAATATTTCACAAGCGTGTGCCTGAGAGTAAAACTTTTTGAAAAACAAGATTAAAATATCTTTGAATTAAATGATTTCAACAGAAACTATCAAATACTCCAATCAATTCGATGACTGGCTAATTTGTAAAATATAAAAATCTATCAAATAAGAGATTAGAACTTAATATGGTGTTCAACATTATGAATTTTTCATAGTTATATAGCACATAAACGCTTTCTAGCTCTTGTGCAAATATTTACTCTTCCAAGTTGATGCTATTTTATGTGAGAAACTCCTCCTAATATGTTTGTTCATTTTTGAGAGACAGAGAGACAGAGTGCAAGTGGGGGCGGGGCAGAGAGAGAGGGAGAGACAGAATCCGAAGCAGGCTCCAGGCTCTGAGCTGTCAGCACACAGCCCTACGCAGCTGACAGCTCACAGCCTGGAGCCAGCTTCGGATTCTGTGCCTCCCCCTCTCTGCCCCGCCCATGTTCATGCTCTGTCTCTCAACAATAAATAAATGTTAAAAAAATTATATAAAACTTTCCATTTTAAAAACTTAGAAAAGTCCTGGTTCTGATAGTGGAGTAGCTTGAATATTCCCAACAGGTTAAAAACTTATCAACTGTGGGGGCTCCTGGGTGGCTCAGTAGCTTGAGCATCCAACTTCAGCTCAGGTCATTATCTCCCAGTCAGTGAGTTCAAGCCCTGCATCAGGCTATCTGCTGTCAACATAGATCCTGCTTTGGATCCTCTGTCCCCCTCTCTCTCCGCCCCCCCCAACTCTCTCTCTCTCTCTCTCTCTCTCTCTCTCTCAAAAATAAACATTTTTAAAAAAAGGACTTTCAGGGGCACATGGGTGGCTCAGTCAGTTATGTGTCCAACTTCAGCTCAGGTTATGTGTTCAAGCCCTGTATCAGGCTCCATGCTGACGGTGCAAAGCCTGCTTGGGATTGTCTCTCCCTCTCTCTGCCCTTTCCATGCTCTCTCTCTCTCTCTCTCAAAATAAACAAAAAGTTCAAAAATAAATAAAATGAATTTTAAAAAAGAACTATCAACTGTGGACAAAATTCAAGACAAGTACTTTTTAAAAAAGACTGGATAGGGATTACAGAAGAACATCTAATGGAGGGATATATGGGTTTGGCCCAGTCATCCCAACTAGAAACAACATTGAAGGATTATCCCGTTTCAGAACCCCCCACAGGGTCAGCTCAAGCCTTTCTAAAGATCACCTTGGCCTAACTTCTCCCTCTACCCGTTTCTTCCTTTCCTTCCTCAGGTGTTGATACTAATAATATCCTAATAAACTTCCTTCCCATTAATCTCTGTCCCATAAAGTTTGCTTCCCAAAAGAACCCGACCTGCAACAGTAACTGAAAGTCAGCAAAACTAGCAGGGATTCAACCATTTAAAAAACAACTGTACTCACAGGTGAGATCACATAGATGGGCTTTTCCCCTGAGAGCATGTCCCAGTTCCCATGATATGGGAGTGTGTAGAGTTAAAGCAGAAAGCCACAGTCTTATTTGTTTGACATATTAAGTGACAGTTTGGGGTCACCAAAGTGAGTGTAAATTTGAGGATGGAAACTCCAGAAAAAAAGAGTGCTACAGAGGAAACCTACACTCTAAAAATAAGCTCAATTCACATTCTTGGCTGACTCTTTAACTCACATGTGCAAGAAAAACTAGAAAGCTAAAAGAGGCTGAGTAAGGTATCTCAGCTGCTGCCCACCATAGGAAAAACAGAATTTTCTAATTGAGCCAAGCCAAGCCAAGCCAAGTTAACTACTGGGTAAACACCTCAGGCTTTATAATGCGTATGTTAACAGCAAAGACAATGTCCCAGGATTAAAGAAGTTCCCTCAGACTAAGGCAAAACCAGTCCAGGCTGGCACAGTATAAAACCAAGGTACTGAATGTTCAATGTGATCAGCCAGTAATTCAAATGCCTACTAGAAGCAAAATTAATACTCAGGAAAAGATAACAAAAGACAGGCCTTCTATGATGCATCATCCATAATGACTAATATATAACAAAAAAAAAAAAAAAATGACTAAGCCATAGTAAAGAGAAAAGCTGTCAACAGAAAAAATCATGCAATCACCCAGATATTGGAATTAGCAGGTAGGTTAAATATAAATAGACCAAATACTTTAATTAAAATGAAGAGGTGCCTGACTGGATAAAAATGCAAGACCCAACTGTACATTGCTGAAAAGTAATACACTTTATTAATAAAAGCAAAGTGTTGGAAAAGGTCATCAAAAAGACATGAATACCGATTGACCCATGAGCTGGGCCTAGGCACTCAGATGCTCCTCCCCCCTCCTTGGAATGTGGGATCCACTTGGCTTTCCCACTCCCTCAGGCTGCTCCAAGGACACAGCCTGGAGACAGTGATGTGGTACTCAGAACACCTACATGCACGATATATTTGACTAAACCCAGTTAAGGCTTCTTTATAAACTTTTAAAATTTGGCAGGCAAGTGCCAGGATCTATTTATCTTACCGCTGCCCAACTCAAGCCTTGTATGTAAGTTCTCTTTGCTCATTAAAACTGTCACCTCCCAGGGCACCTGGGTGGCTCAGTCGGTTGAGCGTCCCGACTTTGGCCCAGGTCATGATCTCCCTGTCCGTGAGTTCAAGCCCCGCACTGGACTCTGTGCTGACAGCTCAGATCCTGGAGCCTCAGATTCTGTGTCTCCCTCTCTCTCTGCCCCTCCCCTACTCATGCTCTGACTCTCTCTCTGTCAAAAATAAAACATTAAAAAAAAATTTTTTTTTTTAAACTGTCACCTCCCAACCTGGAGTGGCCTACCTCTTTCTTGGGTCTCTTCCTGCCCTCTGCCTAAGGGGACGGGTTTCAGATTTTGCCTGGGAAGCTCCAAAGAGGGTTGTAAACCAACACAAAGATAGGCTAAGAGTAAAAGTTGACTGGCTGAACAGTCAACATAGCAAGCCAAAGAAAAGCTGGCTAAACTGTTACTACCATAGTCACTATAAGACAAAGTAGACAGACTTCAAGAAAAAAAAGTATAACCAAAGGTAAAATGGGACATTTGCAAATAATAAAAGTCAACTCATCAGGAAAATACAGCAATCATAGATGTATATGTTCCAAATAACATAAATTCAAAATACATGAAGTAAACACCAATGAAAATAAAGGGGAAAACAGACAACCATATAATAACGAGGATTTTTTAATGTCTATTATTTATTTTTGAGAGAGGGAGGGCAGAGAGACAGAGAGAGGGAGACAGAAGCCAAGGCAGGCTCCGAGCTGTCAGCACAGAGCCTGATGTGGGGCTCAAACCACGAGCCAAGAGATCATGACCTGAGCCAAAGTTGGATGCTTAACCAACTGAACTACCCAGGTGCCCCAATAACAAGAAAATTTAACAACTCTCTTCCTCTCTAGAAATCCTGGACAAAAAAACATTAAGGATACAGAAAATCTGAATATTATTAAATCAACTTGCTTTAACTGACAATCAGTAACAATACCTAGAAAAGACTCAAATTTATCTAGAAATTAAGCAACATATAAATAGCAAATGAGTCAAAGAAAAAATTAACAAGAAATTTGAAAATATTTCATAATAAATGATATTAAAATATACTACATCAAAACTTGTAGGATGCAATAAAAATAGTGTTTAGAGGGAAATTTAGAGCTTTAATGCTTAAAATAGAAAGAAAATGACTTGAAATCAATCATCTGTTGACCCATAACCTAGAATAAGCACAAGTGAATTAAACTCAAAATTAGTAGAAATAAACCATAAACAAAGATAAATGAAATAGTAAATAAAAAATCAGTAAACCTTTAAAACCCAAGATTAATAAAAGTAAAAACCACCTCACTGAACTGATGTTATACTCCAATAAAAAGTTTCAGGGAGCCTGGGTGGCTCAGTTGGTTGAGCATCCAATTCTTGATGGGTCTTGAGTTCCATGCTGGGCACAGATCCTACTTAAAAAAAAAAGAGTTCAAGGGGGTGTCTGGGTGGCTCAGTCGGTTAAGCATCCGACTTCGGCTCAGGTCGCGATCTCACTTTGTGAGTTTGAGCCCCGCTTTGGGCTCTGTGCTGACAGCTCAGAGCCTGGAGCCTGCTTCGGATTCTGTGCCTCCCTCACTCTCTGCCCCTCCTCTGCTCACACTGTCCATCTTTCTCTCTCAAAAATGAATAAACGTTAAAAAAAATTTTTTTTTTAAAGTTTAAGGGGCGCCAGGTGGCTCAGTGGGTTAAGCATCTAACTCTCAATTCAGTTCAGGACATGATCCCAGGGTTGTGGGAGGAAGCCCCAAGTCAGGTTCCGTGCTAAGCGTGGAACGTGCCTGAGATTCTCTCTCTCTCTCCCTCTGCCCCTCTCCCTGGCTCATACTCTCTAAAATTTAAAAAGACATTTTTTTTTTTAAGTTTCAAAAGCAAAGACAACTACTAGCTATGTGGTAAATGACATTTTTTCCTAACTGACTTAAGTGCACTGGGTCTAAAAAACTGGGCCTTAGAAGGCTGTCTACTTCCATCAAGAGTGTAAGTGTCCTTTTAGGCCCACTACAAAGAAGATACCCTTAACGGCCCCTAAACGTATAAAAAGGTGCTCAATTCTCATTAGCCTTGAGAAAATGACAACAAAAAACATAATAAGATACACCCATTACATGGTTAAAACTGAAAAACTGACAATACAAATGCTGGTAATGATGTAGGACAGCAGTTCTCAAAGGACAGCTGAGGATCCCCAAGAACTTTTCAGGGGTCTATCAAAAGAAAACAATTTTCATAGTAACTTATTACCTCTTCACTGTGTTACCATGATGGGTAACAAAGGCGGTACAACCATGAACAAAGGCAGTGCAATAAACTGTAGTATTAAGTCATTGTATTCTTCACCAATGTGCACTCACAATTTCAAATTGCAAAGTCTACCTTCCTTTAAAATTCTTTTTTAAATTTTTTTAATGTTGATTTATTATTGAGAGAGAGAGAGAGAGCAGGGGAGGGGAGGGGCAGAGAGAAAGAGAGACAGAATCTGAAGCAGGCTCCAGGCTCCAGCTGTCAGCACAGAGCCCAACATGGAGCTTGAACTCAGGAACCATGAGATTATGACCTGAGCTGAAGTAGGATGCTTCATTGACTAAGCCACGCAGGTACCCCTAAAAATCCTTTTTTGTTTAATGTTTATTTGTTTTGTGAGAGAGAGCATGTGCAGGGGAGGGATAGAGAGAGAGGGAGAGAGAATCCCAAGGAGGCCCCACTTTCAGCACAGAGCTCGACAAGGGGGCTTGATTTTATGAACCATGAGATCATGACCTAAGCTGAAATCAAGAGTCAGACGTTTAATTGACTGAGCCACCCAGGTGCCCCATACTTTCATTTAAAATTCTTAAAGAAAACAGCAAAAATTATTAATTTTATTCAGTCTTGATCCTGAATCCATATCTCTCTATATAATATTCTATGTGATGAAATGGAAAGTGTGTATAAAGCACTTTAGACTTCAAAATACAACAGATGATTATGTTTAGGAAATCATTATAGTGATTAAGATACAAGATGAACTAGCCCCATTTTTTCATTGAACACCGTTTTTATTTGAAAGAACAGAGGACAAATTACAGTTACTCAAACTATGTTATCTGGCAGATATTTTCTCAATAATGAAGTAAGCCTGTCACTTCAAGGAAAACAACTGCCAGCATTCATGGCAAATGATAAAATTTGAACTTTCAAGTAGCTAGATTTGGGGAAAATCTGTATCTGATATCGTGAGCCTGACAGCTTTTCTGATGAGATTAATGACTATATGAATAAATGGTCTCATGAGACCAAAATCAAGGTGTCAACCAGGCTTAATCCCATCTGTCAGCTCTGGGAAGATTCTTCTTCCAAGCGCATTCAGGTTGTTGCACAAATCCAGTTCCTTGCAGTTGTAGGACTGAGGTTCCCATTTCTTTGCTGGATGTCACCCAAGGGCCACTCTCAGCTTCTAGAGGACACTCACATTCTTCATCACATGTCCCCTCGCTTTTATTTCTGAGCCTGCAATGATGCACGTAATCCTTCTCATGCTCTGAAATCTCTCTTGGCATCCCCTTCTGCCACCAGTCTGAGAAAACTTTCTAGAAGGGCCTGTGTCAGGGGCACCTGGGCGGCTCAATCGGTTAAGTGTCCAACTTTGGCTCAGGTCATGATCTCGCAGTCCGTGGGTTCGAGCCCTGCACTAGGCTCTGTGCTGACAGTTCAGAACCTGGAACTTGCTTCAGATTCTGTGTCTCCCTCTCTCTCTCTGCCCCTCCCCACTTGTGTTCTCTCTCTCTCTCTCAAAAAAAAAAAAAAAAAAAAATTGAAAGGGCCTGTGTCATTAGATCGGGTCCATTCAGATAACATCCATATTTTAAGGGCAACTGACTTGAGACTTTAATCACATCTGCAAATACCCCTCATATGGAAAAAAAAAATGTCTCTTCATAAATCATGCTGGAAAAACTGGAAAGCTACATGCAAAAGAATAAAACTGGACTACTTTATTACACCGTATACAAAACTAAACTCAAATGGACTAAAGATCTAAATGTGAGACCTGAAACCATAAAACTAGAAGAAAACATATGCAATAATCTTATGGAGACGCTGACTTTAGCAACATATTTATGAATATGTCTCCTTAGGCAAGGGCAAGAAAAGCAAAAGTAAATTTCGGGGACTACACCAAAATAAAATGCTTTTCCACAGCAAAGGAAAGCATCCGCAAAACAAAAAAGGCAGCCTGTTGATTGGGAGAAGATATCGGCAAATGATACAACTGATAAGGAATTAATATCCAAAATATATCTAGAACTTACACAATTCAACACCAAAAGAACATTCCAATTAAAAAAAAAAAAATGGGCAGAGGACCTTAACAGACATTTTTCCAAAGACATACAGATAGCAAACAAACACATAATAATTGTGTCTCACACCAGGCAGAATGGCTAGTACCAAAAAGACAAGAAACAGGTGTTGGTGAGGATGTGAAGAAAAAGGAATCCTTGTGCTCTGTTGGTGGGAATGTAATTTGGTGCAACCACTGTGGAAACAGTATGGACGTTCCTCAAAAAACTAAACATAGAAATACCATCTGATCCAGTAATTCCACTACTGGGTATTTACCCAAAGAAAATGAAAACACTAATTCAAAAAGATATCAGCACCCCTATGTTTATTGCAGCATTATTTACAAAAGCCAAGATATGGAAACAACCCCAATGTCCATCAACGGATGAATCACAAAGAAAATGTGGTATATAAATATATATACACAATGGATATTAATCAGCCTTAAAAAAAATCATCTTGCCATTGTGACAACATGGATGGGCCTAGGGGGTGTTCTGCTAAGTGAAGTAAGTCAGTAGCAGAAAGACAGATACCACATCACTTCACTTATGTGTGGAATCTAAAAAACAAAACAAACAGACTCTTAAATGCAGGGAACAAACTGCCGGCTGCCAGAGTACAGGTGAGTGGGGAGATTGGCAACATAGGTGAAGGGGATTAAGAGGTACAAACCTCCAACTATAAAATAAATAAATCACAGAGATGAGAAGTATAGCATAAGGAATGCAGTCAATAATACGGTAACAATGTTTGGTGACACAGGGTGACTACCCTTATTGTGAGCATTGAGTACAGAATTGTCAAATCACTATGTTGTACATCTGAAATTAATATACACTGTAGGTCAACTATACTTCAATAATAAATTTTTAAAAACTCCCTCTGAACAGTACCTAGATCAGTGTCTGATCGAATCATCAGGGGAAAGGAATCAAGGGCTGGGGGGTGGAAATCATCGTTAGAATGTTGCCTGCCACACTGCTCACAAGCTGCTGCTAGCCAATGACAGAGTGCCACAGGGATATAAAGGCAAGCCTGTCCCTAGGAAGCATGTGGTTCCCCTGAGAAGTGACCTGGGCTCAGTGGTACCCCATCAGCTTTAACAGAACTTTAGAACTGCACCACAGTCCGGGCTTCTCCTACCCACCTTTCTTTTCTTCCCTGTCTCTTCCACAGGGGTCAAATCTGCATAGATCTTCTTCCAGCTGGAGGGATGGAACAGTCCCTGATTGGGGTATGGATTATTCAAACATACAGATTTGTCAAAACGCATCAAATACATACTTAAAATATGTTATGCTTAATATTTTACTATATGTAAGTTATACAAAAGAAAGGAAAGAAAGGAAAGAAAGGGAAGGAAGGAAGGAAAGGAAGGAAGGAAGGAAGGAAGGAAGGAAGGAAGGAAGGAAGGAAGGAAGGAAGAAAGAAGAAAGAAAGAAAGAAAGAAAGAAAGAAAGAAAGAAAGAAAGAAAGAAAGAAAGAAAGAAGGAAAGAAAGAAAGAAAGAAAGAAAGAAAGGAGGAAGGGAGGGAGGGAAGAAAGAAAACTATGCTAGGGGCACCACGGTGCCTTAGTTGGTTAAGCATCCAACTTTGGCTCAGGTCATGATCTCATGGTCTGTGGGTTCGAGCCCTGCATTGGGCTGTGTGCTGACAGCTCAGAGCCTGGAACCTGTTTCAGATTCTGTGTCTCCCAGTCTCTCTCTGCCCCTCCCCAACTCACACTCTGTTTCTCTCTCTCAAAAATAAACATAAAAAAAATTTTTTTAACTATGCTAAATAATTATCAATACTGTTTAAAAAAAAAAAAAAAAGCCCTGAGCCTTTAATCTTTTGTGGAGACATGCATTAAGCATTGAAATAGTTACTGACTGGGGTGCCTGGGTGGCTCAGTCAGTTAAGCCTCTGACTTCAGCTCAAGTCATGATCTCACGGTTTTTGAGTTTGAGCCCCACATCAGGTTCTATGTTGACAGCTCAGACCCTGGAGCCTGTTTCAGATTATGTATCTCCCTCTCTCTCTCTCTCTCTCTGCCCCCTCCCCAGCTCACACTTTCTCTCTCTCAAAAATAAACACTAAAAATTAAAAAAAGAAATAAAAGAAAGAAACAGTTACTGATTAAATAATATGATGGCAGAGATTGCTTCAAAATAATCCTGGATGATAGGAATAACTCTGAATAAAACAAAATTGGTCAGGGGCACCTGGGTGGCTCGGTCAGTTAAGCATCTGACTCCAGACTGCAGCTCAGGTCATGATCTCAGAGTTAGTGAGACTGAGCTCCGTGCTGGGCTGTGCATTGACTATACGGAGCCTGCTTGGGATTCACTATCTTCCTCTCTCTCCCCCTCCCCTGCTCTCATGCACTCACACACTCTCTCTCTCTCAAAAACAAGCATTTTTTTAATGGTCATATAATAGTCTATTGAAGCTAAATGAGAAATAAAAAGCAAAAAGATACTTAACCAACCTAACCAACACTTGGCAGTGAACAAGAATTCTAATACACAATTGGTTTGCGTACAAATTGGTACACCCTCTTTAAAGATAAATCTGTCTAGGGGTGCCTGAGTGGTTCCGTCGGTTAAGCACCGACTTTGGCTCGGGTCATGATCTCGCGATTCACGATCTCGCGATTCGAGCCCCATGTTGGGCTCTGTGCTGACAGCTGAGCCCGGAACCTGCTTCAGATTCTGTGTCTCCCTCTCTCTCTCTGCTCCTTCCCCACTCGTGCTCTGTCTCCTAAAAATAAATAAACATTAAAAACAAATTTTTTTTTTAAAGATAAATCTGTCTAAATCTACCAACACTGAAGTTATATGTACTCTTCAACCCAGCAATTTACTTTTAGGATACCCTAAAGAACTCACCCATGTGCACAAGGAAACATGTACAGGGCTGTTGAAGGCAGCACAATCAGCAAAAAATTTGCAACAATCTAAGTATCTTTGAATGAGGTAATGGATGAAGTAACTGTGGAATATTCATACAAAATATAAACAACCAAAATGAACAATATCTTTGTATATTAACATGGATGATATCCAAAAAAATGATGAGGAAAGGGGTGCCTGGTTGGCTCAGCTGGAAGGGCATGTGACTCTTGATCTCAGGAGCATGCCCCATGATGGCCATAAAGCTTACTTAAAAATAAGTATTTTTTTAAAAATGGAATACACTCATTTATTTTTTTTAAATGAGAAACATGCACTTGTTACATAGTTTTAATACACACTAAGTAATGCTATATATTATTTTTTTTTAATGTTTATTTACTTTGAGAGTAAGCGCACACACAAAGCAGGGGAGGGGCAGAGAGAGAATCCTTGCAAGCAGGCCCTGTGCTGTGGAAAGAACTCCTCATCACATGAACTTCATGCTTCTCCAAAGGGGAGCCTCTAACAGCATAACTGGGTTCTATAAGGGGAAAAAAGCCAAAGGTAGTTATTCCTAATTGTGATTAACCACCTCACCATTCTCTTAGTTTTCTAGGTTTTCAAGTAGGACTTCACAGGTTCCCATCACTGGAGTGGATTGAATTTCAGCCCCCAAAAAGATATGTCCATGCCCTAATACCCAGACCCAGTGAATATCACATCATTTAGGAAAAAGATCTTTGCAAATGTTAGTTAAGGATCTTGAGATGAAATGATTCTGGAGTTAATTCTAAATGCCATGACAAGTGTGCTCACAAGACAGAAGAGGAGACCAGAGCACAAAGGACAAGTCTATGTAAAGACAGAGGTGATGACCAGTTATACAGCCACAAGCCGAGGAGTGCAAAGAGCTACCAAGAGCTAGAAGAGTCAAACAATCTGGGGTACCAGGTGGCTCCGTTGGTTAAGCATCTGACTCTTGGTTTCAACTCAGGTCATGATCTCACAGTTTGTGGGATCATGCTTGGGGTTCTCTCTCTCTCTCTCTCTCTCTCCCTGCCCCTCCCTGTGTGCTTGCCCTCTCTCTCTCACTTTCAAAAAAAATGAATAAAGTTTAAAGAAAGGGAAGGGAAGGGAGGGGAAGGGAGGGGAAGGGAGGAGAGGGGAGGGGAGGGAAAGGGAAGGGAGGGGAGAGGAGGGGAGAGGAGAGGAAGGGAGGGGAGAGGAGGGGAGAGGAGGGGAAGGGAGGGGAGAGGAGGGGAGAGGTGGGGAGAGGAAGGGAGGGGAGGGGAGAAGGGAGAGCAAGGGAAGGGAAGGGAAGGGAAGGGAGGGGAAGAGAGGGGAGGGGAGGGGAGGGGAGGGGAGGGGAGGGGAGGGGAATCAGTAAGCATCAGGTCATGATCTCATGTTTCTTGAGTTCAAGCCCCACATCAGGTTCCACGCTGACAATGTGGAACCTGCTTGGGATTCTCTCTCCCTCTCTCTCTGTCCCTCCCCTGCTCACATTCTCTCCCTCTCTCTCTCTCAAAATAAATAAATAAACTAAATTAAAAAAAACAGTAAAACCAGGAGTAAGTGATATTATTGGGGTACTGAGTCTCTGGTCACAAGAAATTACAGACATCTGAGCGTATGTACAACAGGATGTGATTTGCAAAAGCTAATCTGGTTAAAATGCTACATTAAAAGATGTGTTTAAACCTAACGTCAATTTATGAATAAGTTGTATCTTATCGATTCTAATTACACAGAAACAAAAGTAACTGGATTACGCAGAAATTCTGACAGTTAAGCTCAACTACTTTTCCTCAACCCACATCTCCAAGGCTGTTCTGACCAGCTCGCCCCCAGTTTCAGCGGGGATGGCATGGCCCTGACCCCACTGATGCAGACTATGTTTTGGAAATTCCAAGCCTGTATCCCCCTAAAAATCCCAACTACTGTATAAGCAAATCCTGTTGCTTTCTCCGCAAAACGTACCCTGAGTTGCACTGTTTCTCTCCCGTCCTCTACAAGCTCAGCGGAAGCCATCACCACCCTTCACCTGGACCAGCTGTTGCACCTCATCCACCTGCCTGTTCCCAGTCCTGCCCAGACGGGTCTGGTAATCATTAGCAAAGGGGTAGTGAGAGTGGTATTTCCAAAATCTAAATACTCGCCTCATCACTCATCACTCACCTATTTACATTTCTGATGGCTCTTCACTTCACTGTCAAGCTCCAGCCCTGCCCATCTCTCACTTTCCCCTTGGTCCATTGCCTTCCAACCACAGTGGCTTTTTTGTTCCTGCTGCAGACCACGTTCGTCCCTTTCACAGCGCCTCTGCACTACTACCCCCAGAGTTCCAGATTGTGACCCAGCTGCCTCTTCACCCGGGCCTCACCTCAGAAGTCCCTCCTGAGGCCATCCGGGACCACACTGACTAAAACAACCCTCCAATAACTTGCCATCACTCTTACCTCTAATAAGTAGAAATTGGCTAACGACCCCATCACCCAACTCACAACACTCTTGTCTATTCTTTACACAACACTGCAATATTTCTGAAATTATCTTCTTTTACTTATTTAAGCAGAATGCAGATCCTATAAGAGCAGGAGTCCTGTCTGTATTCACAACACACGGAAGCAGGAATTTGTTGTGGCACAGGCACTTTGGAAAACAGATTGGCATTGTTTCCTGAAGTGGGACATTCACATATGCTATGATCTAACAGCTCATTTTCCTAAGAAAAACTCTTGCACATGTACAACAGAAACAAGTCTAAGCGTTTTCTCAGAAGCACAATTCACCAGTAACAAAACAAAAACTGGGGAACAACTAAAATGTCCACAAACAGAAGACCACATAAATAAATTCTGGTTAACAGTCACAGAAGGAAACATACATACAAGATGAATAAATTCTAGTGACAAGTGAAAACAAGGATAAATTTTAGCAATGTAATATTAAGTGGAAGAAATCCCCAAGATTAAATAGAGCATCATATTCTTTTCATAAAAGTTGACACAATGAGTTTTTTAAAAAATATTTTTAGAAATACATAAATGCAACAATATAAATTAAAAAGGAAAGGAGGTGAATAATGTACATAGGAACCACTACTTCAAATGTTTACAACTAGCTTGGGTTTTTTTTTCTTTTTTTTTAATTACAAAAACAATGTAATGAGGGTAAAGTACAAAAGACACAGTTCAGAATTTCAGGTTTGCCCCCGTCCCAGCACGACAGGAATACAAACCCAGATCACAGGTTCAGTGACACAAGTTTCTCCCAGTAGATGCCAGAATGCTGCCCAGGACAGTTCAAGTTTTTTGCAAGCCCTTTCTGGAGAATGCTATGATGTAACGTGCAGCAATGCATGATAGCAGATTTAAAAACTACATAATTTTAAATAGAAAAAAAAAAAAAAAAAGTCCTGAAATGAACTCTTTACCTCTAGCAATAACACACTGGCTAAAGACTACCCTCCCTACTTAGCTGCCAACATTCTTCTTTACTCTTTTGGAACCTGTACAATATTTCTGCCTGGAAGTTAAGAGACAAATGACTTTCAAGACCAAAGTATTTATGGAATCAAGACAATAATGCAACAACCTAAAAGTGTAACAGGCACTGGTTAAAAAAAAAAAACTGGGATATGGTCACTCAAGAGAATATCAGGCAGTCTTTAAAAAAAAAAAGAGGGGCGCCTGGGTGGCTCAGTCAGTTAAGCGGCCGACTTCGGCTCAGGTTGTGATTTCGCGGTCCGTGAGTTCGAGCCCTGCGTCAGGCTCTGTGCTGACAGCTCAGAGCCTGGAGCCTGTTTCAGATTCTGTGTCTCCCTCTCTCTGACCCTCCACCGTTCATGCTCTGTCTCTCTCTGTCTCAAAAATAAATAAACGTTAAAAAAAATTTAAAAAAGAAAGAAAGAAAGATCAAGGAGACACTTTATATAATGATACAGAATTCTGTATTATGTAAAAAAAAAAATTTCAAGATACAGAAAAATGCATACAGTATAACACTGCTACAATTTCTGTTTAAAGGAGGAAAAAGAAAATATATATACAAAAAATAATTATACTCAAAATATCTAGGATGTAGGATGTATTGTAAATTCTTCTATTTCTTTTGAACATCTGATTATTCAAAAAATAAATTCTATATATTTTTAAATAAGACTATAATGCACACCAAATATATTCCAAAGAGCATTGGTATTTTTCCAAAGAAAAACTACTCCAAGGTAGCTATTCTTACCTTCCTAGTTTTGTATATTCACAAACCTGGATGACAAAAATATTGTCTACTGTTCAGTGGTTCTGATCTTATTTGAAGCTTTTCAAGGATTTTAAATTAGATTTCATCAAGCTAACGTGAACAACTCCTTTCACATTTAAAATGCTATTATCTCGGGGCGCCTGGGTGGCGCAGTCAGTTAAGCGTCCGACTTCAGCCAGGTCACGATCTCGCGGTCCGTGGGTTCGAGCCCCGCGTCAGGCTCTGGGCTGATGGCTCAGAGCCTGGAGCCTGTTTCCGATTCTGTGTCTCCCTCTCTCTCTGCCCCTCCCCCGTTCATGCTCTGTCTCTCTCTGTCCCACAAATAAATAAAAACGTTGAAAAAAAAATTTTTTAAATGCTATTATCTCTCACCTATATGTAAATTAGGTTGGCTTATTTTTCTTATTAGCCCTTCTTTGTGCTTGAAAAGATTTATATCTATTATTATCAAAACTGTACCAACAACCAGTATCAATTCATGTCCCATCTTTTGATTCAGTAGCAAGACAGTTCATATTTTTAAGTGTAAAAATAATTGGCCTTATTTGGTTTGGGGAAGAACTGTGGGTTTTTTCCCCCCTTAGGTGTTAGGTAAATGAGTATTTATGTCTAAAATGACCTGTCATTTCCTTCATACACCCAACCACATACTTCAAAAGTGGAATGCTGGTTGGACTTCTTGGTGTGGAGCATGTCAAACTGTTAAATTTTAAACCAGATAATGAAGCCCAAAACTGACCATCTTCACATTACTTCTCAAAATGGAAGTACTATAGCAAGTGCCAAGGAAGAAAAAGTTAAAATGTCACATCTTCCTAGGGGGTCAATTTTAAACACTGTTATATTTATACAAATTTCAACATATTATGGTGTGTTCATTCCAAAAAGTCATGTGGATTTTAAGATAAATATGAGGGGCCATTGGGTGGCTCAGTCGATTGAGCGTCTGACTTCCGCTCAGGTCACGATCTTGCAGTTTCTGAGTTGGAGCCCCACATCGGGCTCTGTGCCGACAGCTCAGAACCTGCAGCCTGCTTCAGATTCTTTGTCTCATCTCCCTCTCTCTCTCAAAAACATAAAAACATTAAAAAAAATTTTTTTTAAAGATAAATATGAAATTTGATCTACATCTAACATTAGGTGTACCTCAGTAGAAAGTCTGTGATTAGCCTACCATCAGCTGATTTTATTCTAAATGAGAAAAAATGTACACAAATAAGAAAACAGGATTCTAATCACAAGGTACCTATTTTTTTTTCCAGAAATTTGCATTTAATTTGAAAGCAGTTAAGATAACAAATCAACTAAAATGTCTAGTGTATTTAAAAATAGTCCCTATTTTGGGGGCGCATGGGTGGCTCAGTCGGTCAAGCATCCGACTTCGGCTCAGGTCATGATCTCGCGGTTCGTGGATTCGAGCCCTGCATCAGGCTCTGTGCTGACAGCTCGGAGCCCGGAGCCTGCTTCGGATTCCCTGTCTCCTTCTCTATCTGCCCCTCCCCCACTCGCGCTCCATCTCTCTGTCTCTCAAAAATAAATAAATGTAAAAAAAATTTTTTTTAAATATTCCTTATTTTGGCTCTCAGTTTTCATTAAGTCCTTGCTGTCTGGACCACCGCTAAATGGCGTAGAAATATTTACTGACTTGACAGCACAGGATACGTGACATTCAGCAGAGGAGTAACGCCAAACTAAAGAAATAACTTTTTCCTGTTCCACTACAGTGGGTAAGTTTTCCTTGTCTCCTACCTCGGAATTCCTTTAAGGACGATGCTTGGCGGCTCCAGCCTTTCATTACGCCATCTCTTCAGTAACTGCTGATGCCTTCTTCAGTGTAGCACATGTACGCACAATGCTTAACGTGCTTTGTAGAATAGGAACACAAGGTCCTTATTCTTAACACCTTAAAAGCAGTAATGGTGACCAACCAGCTCTATATGTGTAAAAGAAGGAAAAATCATTTTCACACAGATGAAGCACACGTTCTGCTTGCAGGCTGCAGCTGCAACCTCTATTTCTTTCTGTCAAGTTTTCCCAGATAATTTCCTCTAGGCAAACACTGGTTGTTACCTGCTAGACTGCTTTCCCTGCTACCGCTTTCCAGTAACCTAAGGTTTTGCACAGTACTATGTCTCGAAGGGCATTTTTGTTGGAGCAGCCTCCAGCAGTGCACCCCTGTGCAGCACTTCAAAGAGCAGACCATCAGAAGGACCCAGTACTTGCATTTACCTTTGCACAAGTCTTCATGACAATTTGCACAATTCCAACCCAGCATATCCAGCTTATTCTAAGGCAACTTTCAAGTTAACTGCCCCTTAAATTATTTCTTAAAGGTCTATCCCATTTTCTGACCCACTGACTCTGCTTAACCGTAAATTTCCACATTTCTCTACAAAGTTAGAGCAGAAAAGGGGGTAGGATATCAAGAAAGAGTCAAAGGAGGTTTCTAAGTATTTTCTACAAGTAATGACCAGAATAGTGCTATTAACTGCTATATCAAATAAGTGGTAAATAACTGAACATTTTCTGTATCAGTCATTATTGCAGCGTTGTCTTTCTAAGCCCATTATGTACATCTTATTGCCTTCTTAATTCATATTCAGAGGACTCGGGAGAAATAATGTTTTTTCTTATTATTGCCTCTTGGTTCATTAAAATCTATACTTCATAGAATGAAGCTACTTATCTCACCTGAGAGATGCAAGACCATAAAAGCATCTGAAGAGTAAAGCCACAAAATGTTAACAACAAACAGCTTGCAGAAGCATAACAAAATTATCTGATAAAGTTGATATCTGTGACTTGAAAACTTCAATATGTGATTTTATTTTACTGAGCCATATTGTGCACTTGGCTTCCACTAACATCGATGAGATGAGTGAGCACATCCATAGTATACTTTTAAAATGCAATTACAGAGCTTCAAAAATATAGATCTCAAAAAGGTTTCAAGTTTTTATTTCACTTCCAGTTAGTTAACACACACTGTTATATTAGTTTCAGGTGCACAACACAGAATTCAACACTTCCTTTTACACCACCCTGTGCTCATCACATAGATCTTAAAAGTTTTTAATCTTTAGGGGCATCTGGGTGTAGGTCAAGCATCCTACTCTTGCTTTCAGCTCAGGTCATGATCTCACAGTTCGTGAGATCAAGCCCCACACTGTCAGCACAGGGCCTGCTTGGGATTCTCTCTCTCCTGCTCTCTCTCTGCCCCTCCCTCACTTGCTCTGCTTCTCTCTCAAAATAAATAAATAAACTTTAATTAAAACTTTTAATCTTTACAAGCAGAAATTATGGCACTTATTAATAACTTCTAATATTTTTTTTAAGTTTTGTTTTAATTTTTTTTAACATTTATTTATTTTTTGAGACAGAGAGAGACAGAGCATGAACGGGGGAGGGTCAGAGAGAGGGAGACACAGAATCTGAAACAGGCTCCAGGCTCTGAGCTGTCAGCACAGAGCCCGACGTGGGGCTCGAACTCACGGACTGCGAGATCATGACCTGAGCTGAAGTCGGACGCTCAACCGACTGAGCCACCCAGGCACCCCAAGATTGTATTTTTAAGGAAATTCCATACCTCACATGGGGCTCAAACTCACAACCCCAAGATTAAGAGCTGCACACTCCACCAACTGAGCCAGTGAGGCATGGCAGCCCTCTAATATTATTTGATTAAATAATTCATTAATTCAAAATATATCTGCTTTTTAAAACAAAAAATGCAAAACAAATGGACTAGATTTTATAACAATTGGATGGATTTAAAACATGTTAGGTAATACCATCAAATATCTTTGGAAAACTAGAAACAGTATATCAAAACAGTCAAAATACAAAAACATATACACTCAGCAGTCCATGTACATAAAATTTTAATATAATATTATTTACCATTATGTACCAACTATATTATACAGTATCTTATCTAATTCTTTCATCAACCCTGTTCAGTAGCTAAGTAATACTATACCCATTTTATTCATTAGAAAAACAGACTCAAGAAAAGTTACATATTTTCTCTCTCCCTTCCTCTCTCTGTCTCTGCCTCCACCCCCACGCATGCACACATGCTCTCTCTCTCTCAAAATAAATAAATAAACATTAAGAAAGAAGAAAGAAAGAAAGAAGAAAGAAAGAGAGAGAGAGAGAGAGAGAGAGAGAGAGAAAGAAAGAAAGAAAGAGAGAGAGAGAGAGAGAGAGAGAAAGAAAGAAAGATAGATTAAATAACTTGTCCAAAATCACAATGGCAGTCAGAGAGAATTCAAATTTAGGACACATCTAAGATCTTTGTTTTATACACAAGGCATGCTGGGTCTCTTAGGGACACTGAAGATCATTCTGGTATGTGTCATGTTCATTTCTCCCTCAATCATTTAAGTTCAGTATAGTTCTCTGATATCTGGAACTGAGACCTTGAACATTTGTCAGAACTTGGTCTGGAGGTGAAATTTACTTAAATTGAAATCTTCTAAATACATACCATAGGAATTTAAAAATGAGAGTTACAAAATCAAATAGTAAATAAATTTGTAAGAATCAAACAATTTTTGCCAGCTCTCAAGTTTGGCACAATGTCACAGGAAAGATTAACTTACAGGTAGCGTGAGAAGGAAACTTCTTCCTTTAATGCCACCAAACACTACTTCAAGCAAAAGCTATTTGGATATCATATTACAATTCTATTATTTCCCTAGTTGCTGCTTTTTTTTAATATTTGTATTTTTATTTTGCTTGTTCCAGCATGTAGATGGAACATAAAATAAATATTGATGACAACAGCAGATCTCAGATTTAAAGAAATATAAATCTCCTTTTGTTTATAAAATCATTCATCCACTAAACAAGTATTTACTGGTCACTTATTATGTTCTTTTTTTTTTAATGTTTATTTTATTATTTGAGAGAGAGACAGAGCATGAGCATGAGCAGGGGAGGGCAAAGAGAGAGAGGGACACACAGAATCCAAAGCAGGCTCCAGCTCTGAGCTGTCAGCACAGAGCCTGATGCAGGGCTCGAACTCACAAGGCTTCAAGCTGTGAGATCATGACCTGAGCTGAAGTTGGCTGCTCAACCGACTGAGCCACCCAGGTGCCCCATACTGGTCATTTATTGTGTTCTAACTAGTGGCAATACAAAAAATACAGTCCTGCTCTCTTGGAGTTTACATTCTAGTGGGGAAGACAAATGTTTTTAAAAGGTATACTTTTGGGGTAGTGATAAAAGCTTTAAGCCTGTTAAAGTGAATGGAGACAACCTAGGACTGCAGCTTCACAGAGAGTAATGAGAGAAACCTCTGTAAGGAGGAAACCTATGTACAGAGACGTGAATTCTTAACTGGGTGAATTATGTAGATATCTGATGGCTCGTGTGCATTGGGTGAATGGAGTGACAAGAAAGAAGGCTCCAAAAACGGGGCCCGACCGTGGAAGGATTTTCAAGCTGTGCTAAGAACTCCTGAAACAGGGAGCTACTGACAGGTTTTGTATAACAGGAACATGACTTCCTGAATTAGTCAAGAGAATTAATCCGGCTGTTACATAAAGACTAGTCCAGGGCAGGGCGCAAATCAAACATGGAGACCAGTTTTGGATTATAGCCGTGGGCTAGTCAAGGAGATAATGGTGATTTACACCAGAATGGTAGCAATGGACGAAAGTGAGAAATGGCCTAGTTCAAGATAGATCTTGAAGGTAGGGACAACAGAATTTGTTGATGTAGTGGTGATGAGCTAGGGAAAAAGCAGAGTCACAGTTGACTCCAAGGGTTTTGATAACTCAAGGTAATTTTCAATTTTCTCAATTATAGCTCTAACCCTAATTTTTCCTGTAAGTTTGGGTAAAATCTATTCACCCTGAATCTCCCATCTTAGAGGCCAAACAACCATGGAATTTATTTATAGTCCCTGCAAACTCTAAGGACACCAAACACCTTTATGTTAAAGAATTCTTTCTAAGGGCACTGCATGGCTTCGATGGTTGAGTGTCTGACTTCAGCTCAGGTCATGATCTCACAGGTTCCTGAGTTTGAGCCCCACATGGGGATCACTGCTGTCAGCACAGAGCCTGCTCCAGATCCTCTGTCCCCCTCTCTCGGCCCCTCCCCCAACTTGCACTCTCTCTCTCAAAATAAATAAACATTAAAAAAAAAATTCTTCCTTCTGACTCTTATACCATCTCAAGCATAATTCACAACAACCAAACTAAGTAAATGGCACCTTCACCCTTTCATATCCTTTCTTTTCCATCTTCTTATTTCTCAAGACCCTATAAGAAAAGTTACACAGTGAGGAAGCAGTGAGTGAAACTCCAGTGATCGTCATTCTTCAATGATTTCCCAGGCAACTAGGTTTGCTAATCACTCTGTGCTCCAGCACCACCACCACAAGCCCACCAGTGTCACTGACAGGTGCTTTCACACACATTAAAGATTACTCTGATACACAGACGGATGAGATTTAAAATAATCAACTGCCTTTTCATAGAACTTACTTTAAACACACATACACGTACACACACACACACTTAACAAACACAAGATTTTTCAACGGCACAATAAAATGTTATCTTAAAAAAAAAAAGAAAAAAGAAAAAAAGCCTCAGCATATCATACACCTCACTGTGACATAGACTCACTGTGCTTTCCTGTGTGGTCTTTCTACCTCTAGCCTTTGCCCTTTTACAGAATAAAATTCTTATATAGCTAACATTTTTTTTGTGAATGCTTACTCTGTGTTAAAACATGTAGTAAATGCTGCCCTGGACAATCTCATTTATTTATCAGGACAGTCTCTAAGTGCTACCATTATCCCCATTTTGTAGGTTAAACTCATGACTGACCACACTAACAACCAAGAGTGACAGAGCCAGGAGATGTCCCAGGACTGATGCTCATTCTCTTAACTACCATTACGCTAACCACCTCTTAGTCCACTTTAGGATAACCTTCCTAAAATACAAGTTGGATGATATCAGTTCCTGTTCAAATAAAACACCACCAAGTGCCTCCAAACACCTACAAAACAACGTCCACACTCAGCATGTTGTTAGCCTTAACCTCATCTCCAACATCCTCATTCCCCACACTATTGCTGGCCATTTTCCAAATATGTTCAATACTATTCCCCCTGTGTCTATTCTCACATTAATCCATCAAATCATCCACAATCTGTGGAAACCAAGCCATCTCTCTAAATCAAACTCAAATGCCACACTTCATGAAATTATTTTCCAAAAATCAAGACATACATGCACAATTTTTTTTAAATAATAAATTTTTTCCACTTGGAGATCTCATAGCATTTTGTCACTTCTCATGCAGCTGTCATTTATTTCTATCTTGTTTATACAAATTTTTTCTCTCACCTCTCAGACTATAAATTCCAAGGGAGGGACTTTTTTTGTAATCTTCATTTCCTACAAATTATCTGCACATAAAATGTTTGCAGAATTAAATCTGGCACAAAACCTTATGTTTTTAAGGATGTGGGTCCCACTTGCCAACTATACTTGTTGCGCAATGATCCCTATCTTAAAATTTGACTTTCAGCTAACCAAAACCCATCAAATGCTCGATCTATTACTTAGCTCCTAAACTCTAAATGCATCCCCCCCCCCACTTACTGCTAACAATGGTTAGTCAACAAATCAAACCTTCCTTACTAAAAAGGTAAGAAACATGATACAGACAAAAATAATTGGACACCATTCGGTTTGTGAAATATTCTCTACAGATCTCATTTTATATTCTCTATTTTTCCATGTATGAACAACACATTCTTGAAAACACAGCTACGAAATACAGTTTAAAGACAAGAACTGTAATGATAGTGATAGTTTTTTATAAAGCTAAATAACTTTAATATTAGTAATGTAAACTAATACCTTGAAACACCACTTAAATTCATTACGTGCTATCAGAAGTAACCTTTTTTTTTATTTTTTTAAATGTTTTATTTATTCTTGAGAGACAGAGACAGACAGCATGAGTGGGGAGGGGCAGAGAGAGAGGGAGACACAGAATCCGAAGCAGGCTCCAGGCTCTGAACTGTCAGCACAGAGCCCGACGCGGGGCTCGAACTCACGGACCGCGAGATCATGACCTGAGCTGAAGTGGGCCGCTCAACCAACCGAACCACCCAGGCGCCCCAGAAGTAACCTTTTTTTAATGATATAACAGAAGAAAGTTTTTCTCATTATAATTTAAATGCCGCCTTTAAAAACTGGCAAACATAACTCCACTTGGAACCCTGAGGCCAACTATTTCCACCAAGTGGCACACTGCTGTCAAGCTCTCTTGATCACCCCCAAAAGTGAACTCCAGTCTTCTTAGTGCTGCTCTTCATTTCCCCCCACCACGATCTCCCCACAACCCCCACCCCCACCTCTGCTGACTACCTCCTCATCTCTTTCCAGGGATCCTTCAGGAAACTTGCTCCCTTATAAATAATTTCCTTACATTGTAAACCTCTCTGCAGAACACATCCCTACTCTGACAGAAGGTGTTCTTACCAGGCAAATTTCCAGGTGAGCATGAAGCATCTAGCACAATAGCTATTACTGCATACTCTGCGGTCAGACTGCCTGGGATTCCATCTCCAATTCAAACATCACTAGCTATGTGAACTTGGGGAAGAAAAGTCTAATCAAAGCACTACTTGCCATTCCACAACATGTCCCCCAAATTTCCTGCCTCTGTAAATTTCTACTGAATTGATCACTCCATAATTGTGCCATCCATCCTTCAGTGGGCCCATTCAAGTCATTTCCTTTTCTACAAGTTTTCCTTAGATCTTCAACAAATTCCCATAGTACCTAATTTACCCTTCTTGCAGAATACTTATATTGCCTATAAGTACACTTTTAGATGATAATCCTTAAGGACATAGTCTATGTAATTTATCTCTGAATTTCCTGAGACACAACATATTTGTGAACCAAACAGGATGTAAATAATCTACTTGGCCATATTAATTTCTTCTCTCCCTCTCCCAAACCCCAAATGCTTGAGCATGAGATTTATATTTTCTTTTATGTTTTTTAGTCATTACAATCATGAGAAACCACTGCGATAAATCCGTCCCATCTTTAATAAAAACTGAAAAAGCTTCGTAGTCTGCAAAAACCCAATTTTGTGTAAATTTTGAACACTATCCTTAAGCAACATTTCGGCAGAGGAAGGAGAAAGGAATGTTCCTGAAGAAATCTGGGAAGCCAAAAGAGAGCACAATGCATAGTTCAAGCCAGCAGTTAAGAATACAGATTTAAGGGGTACCTTGGTGGCTCAGTCGGTTACGCATCCGACTTCAGCTCAGGTCATGATCTCACGGTTCGTGGGTTTGAGCCCCATGTCAGGCTCTGTACTAACAGCTCAGAGCCTGGAGTCAGCTTCAGATTCTGTGTCTCCCTCTCTCTCTGCCTCTCCCCTGCTCACGCTCTGCCTGTCTCCCTTCCAAGAATAACTAAACATGAAAAAAAAAATTAAAAAAAAAAAGAATATAGATTTAAGAGACATTCCCGAGTCTGAATTCTGGTTCCACTATTTACCACAACTGCAGCTTTAAGCAAATTATTTAACTTCTCTATCTCTTTATTTCCTCAACCATAAAATGTAGCTACTGGCACTACAAGTTATAAGGAATAAATGAAATCATATATACAAAAAACCTAAGTGGGTACCTGGTATACAGCTTACATCAGTAAATGAACATTAGAAGAAAATTTTTGTTTTAATTAAGGGACACAGGTGCACAGGAACTTGCACCTCATTAAAACTTCACTTGATTTTCTTTTGTATAGAAAGGTTAAGAAAAAAATGAAATCTGCAGAAAGTGTTAAGATAGTCAATCTTGATGCTATACATTGAACAAATAAACTGGATACTCTACTGGATTTAGCAAAAATAAAGTCTATGTAACAAGCTCTTACAAAGAAGCCCTTCAAAGTCATAGCACAATAATTTTGGCTGAATTATTCAATAATAAAAAGGCCCAGTAACAAACTAAATCCAAGGTACTACCTTTTTAGAAAAAGACAAAATAAAAAAAAGTGGTCATTGATACCCAAATGATTTAAATAATGCAGTATGATACATCAAGTACTACCAGTAAAAGCATAATATTTAGAAATACAGTAGTAAATATTAAGGAGAAAAAAGCCAAAAGAGTTGAAAATCGTTGCCTCTATAGAACAGGAAACGGAGGCCAGATGGGGTTAAGTTAAATGGGATGAGATAGTGTCAGGAAACTGCTGTTTTTCTTTAAAAGTCTCATGGTAGTATGGATTTTTAAAATGATGTTCTTGATTTGGTTACTAAAAATACAAAGTAATTATAAAGGAAATTTTATTATTTAATTGTTTGACAGCAGGACCAGGGATGGGTGAGCAAGCAAGGCACCTATGATGTAAAATTTTAAGAGGCATCACTCTCAGCGTCAAGAACTTGCACATACTTGCTGGTCTCCAAGAGTGAGTACCTCCTTCCTAGCCTTGTCCAGTACTAGCCCAGTACTAGCATTTTAATAACTCAAATATTACAAACAAACAGTTGAGGGAACTGAGGCTGTTACAGTTAGTCATTGTATGAAATAAAATACACTGTGCAATACATAATAGACTTCTGCAATTATTTCTAACTATCTACAAATATGTATTAAAAAAATCTAGAATGATCTTCCTGAATATTAATGACAGTTGCACCTGGGAAGTAAGATTCTTCTGGGTAGTGAGATTTTGGATATACCCTCTATACCACTAGGTTTTTTTGTTTTTTTTTTAACAGGCATATGTAATTTTTTTAATAAAATAAAGTGATTCTTTTATGCTTTTAAAATAAAAAAAAGTTCAGGGGCGCCTGAGTGGCACAGTCACTTAAGCGTCCAACTCTTGATCTAGACTCAGGTCATGATCTCAGTTTGTGAGTTCGAGTCCCGCATGGAGCTGGGCGCTCATGGTATAGAGTCTGCTTGGGATTCTGTCTCTCCTCTCTCTGCCCCTCCCCGCCTGGATGCACGTGCTCCCTCTCCCTCTCTTTTTAAAAAATAAAATAAAATAAAACAAGTTCAGCTCCCTACCCACCCCCACTAACAACACACACGCACGTGCGTGCACACACACACAGACACACACACACAACACACACACACATTTTCCCATGACAACGTAATTTACTTCAGGCTTCATCTGCCACATCTATGGACATGACTTACAAATCTGTATTTTTAACATCTCTACCGCCCCCAAGTCCCAACCCCCCAACTGCCTCCAAAGGAGCAACTGAATGTTTAACTGGCAACTCAAACAAAATAAATCAAGTAAAACATATCATTTGTCCACATACACTAGCTCACCCTCTTTTTCTCCCAATGTGCCTTAGGAATAAGTACAGTAAGTCCCCAAGTCATTCAGGTTTAAAATCTAAAAGTCATCTTTACCTTTTACCTCTCCCTTACCCCATACAGAAAATTATGACTGCTGTCCCACCACCGTGTTTGACATCTAATCTACCTTTCGTTCCTACAAACACATACCAGTTCAAGCTTCATGATCTATGCTCTGAAATACCAGTTAACAATCATTGTTCAAGTAAATATGATACAGTTTACTATCCTCAATACAAAGCACAAAATATGGCAGAGAATAAGTGAGCAACACATGTTTTTTGAATGAATGGGAAACAAAAAAAAAAAAAAACTAGTCGTCCCATTTCCCTACTTCCACTTCTCCTACAACCACAAAATCATTTTGCAGTTACCCAATATTCCCAAAACAGAGCTCTTATCAGGTCACAAAAGCCATCATTTACCAGTGTTATGTAAATAAGATAAAAACTCCTCAGTTTGGCACTCAAATCATTCCAACATGGGGACTCTTCCTCCTTCAGAGCCTGGAGCCTGCTTTGGACTCGTGTCTCCCTCCGTCTCTGCCCCTTCCTCTCTCTCAAAAATAAATAAAACATTAAAAATTTTTAAAGTTATTTATAATATCTTTATAAATATATATTAGAATCACTACCAAGTGAATTTTAAGTTCCTTGAAACAAAAACCACAACTTTTATTTACTCATCTCCCACTGTACCTAACAAAATGCCTGGCACAATTACATAAAAGTCTCCAGGAAATGAGAGACCTGTGCATCAATAATAATAAAACACAAACAGTAGCAGCAGAGCCAAATTTGAGTGCTATATATCGGCCAGATACTACTTTAAGCTATATACATATATAGTTTCATTTATTCCTCACAAGGACATGAGGAAGATACTATTATTATCTCCATTTTACTGATAAGAAAACTGAGGCAGAGAGATAACTTAATCAAGGTTTAACATCATAGTATTCTTCAATTGTATAGATAATTCTGCAGTTAATATTTTTCTATATATAGCTAGCTCCTTATTTCAGACTACTTCATCAGACTCTAAAAGTTATAACATTGAGTCACAAAGTATAGATGTTTAGACGTTTCTCATACTTTTAAAATGTTCTTGTAGGAGCGCCTGGGTGGCTTAGTCAGTTAAGCATCTGACTTCTGCTCAAGTCATGATCTCACAGTTCATGGGTTTGAGCCCCACATCAGGCTCTGTGCTGACAGCTCAGAGCCTGGAACCTGCTTCAGACTGTGTGTCTCCCTCTCTCTCTGCCCATCCCTGCTCACACTCTGTCAGTCTCTCAAAAATGAATAAATGTTAAAAAAAAAAAATCTTTAATAAAAAATAAATAAATAAATTTGAAAAATAAAATGTTTTTCTAGGGGCTCCTGGGTGTCTCAGTCGGTTAAGCATCTGACTCTTGGTTTTGGCTCAGGTCATGATCTCATGGTCTATGAGTTCAAGACCCACATCAGACTCTGTGCTAACAGCACAGAGCCTGCTTGGGATTCTCTCACTCCCTCTCTCTCTGACCCTCTCTCACTCTCAAAATAAATAAATAAACTTAAATTTTTTTTCTAAGAGGATTAACCATTTTATAAAGCCACCAACAATGTATAAGGGCAACAATTTTACTGCTACTTGTCAGCCTAGCAAATCACCATTATTTTCCCATTCTCCTGGTTCAAGTAGGCAAATAATAATAGCATAACTCTTGATCTTAAATAAGTGTACCTTTTTGAAAATAAGTTTATTTACTTAAGTAATCTCTACACCCAACATAAGGCTCAGATTCACAACCCCAAGACCAAGAGCCACATGCTCCACTGGCTAAGCCAGCCAATGGCCCCTTAAATAATTATACTCTTAAAGGTTTATGACCAGTGTTTTGGGGTTGTTACTGTTATTGTCATAATTGATGTTTTAAGAGACACTATATGCCTGAATAATTTTTTAGGAGTTACTTAACAGTATTTACATAGATAAAAAGAAATCAAGCACTTACCTCTACTCAAACATTCACTAAACCTTTTACAATATCCCATTCATTCATTTATTCAACAAACCTTTATTGACAGCCCACCAGGATTAGTACTATACTAGTACCTGGACATAAATCAATACAATCCCTGCCTTCAAAGGGAACACAGTTTTTTAAACATCAGAGTCAATGTAAGCTTTGGTGACTTGGTTCACAGATCACAAACTGACTTTAAGAGGGGTCACTCTGAAGTCAGTTTTAGTACTGATTCCAACTGTAAGTGTTTAAATTTCACACAGAGAAACACCCAAATATGGCAGAACTAAAGAAGGATCAAAGAAGTTCAACTAAAATGTCATCAAATAAAGAAGTCCAAAAATAAGTTTTCAGTTAGAAAAAGTAATGGCTGGGACAAAACAATCTATAAAAGCATGGCTGGTACACAAATTTGAGTTCATCAAATCTAAAACCATCAAATTAGTAGGATCCTTTGTTGATGAATAAGATAAATTAAGAAAAAGGTGTAACTTCTATTTCCTATGATATGAAATTAAATTATGAAAACCAATACCTCAAAATGTAATAAATAGAGGTATAACATGAACCCAAAGGTTCTGGGGGGAAAACTGACACAAAGCTGTAAATCAATCACTGCTCAAAGAAACAGGGCAATACTTAACCTTTGAAGTACTATCAGAGATGAAAGCCATGCTTTCCCACAGCAGAACTATTTTTAACTGTAAATCACTAGTGGCAATCAAACACTAAGATTAAACCTTTGGTCTGATCCATTCTAGCAATTTCTAATTCAACCCTCTGGCCCTACAGGCATTTCAAACTAATTTTTCAGGGTGATCAATCATAACAGTGGAATGGATTTTTAAAGGGGCCTATCCTTTGCCCAGACGGTTCTCTTCTCAAACTCATCTCTATCAACACCATGCTACTAAAATGAGTCTTTTATAAGAAAATATATATCATAACACCAATGTTTGGATTTGGAACTTGATAATGGCTGACTTCATTTTCAGCTCTAAGGGAGCATTTCTCCCACTAAGTGCCCCCTTTGTTTTCTCCCCAGGTCTATCTTCTATCGAAAATATACTGATATGCTAGGGCTGACTTATTGATCATTCCCCTACAGACCTACCAGTGCTTTGCATCTAGCAAATAGTTAATAAGCTATATGAAATAGATTTAAAAACAGCAATAAAATGCTTATTCCACAAAATCTCAGCAGTGACTAGAAAATTATCACACAAACAATCCATGGTGAAAGACCTAGATTTCTGTACATTAAAAATGTAAATGATCATAGGATCACCCCACCCCTCTTGGGGCATAAGCCTCAGATAACTCTGTCTGCTCTCTCTTCTGCTGCAGACCAGAGGAAGGAGGGTTCCGGTTCAAGATGGTGATGTGAGAAGATCCTGAACTTACCTCCCACAAACACACAGTCTACAGCTACATATGGAACAATTTCCTCCTTAAAAAAAATGAAATCTGGCTAAGTGATGACTACAGATCAAGAAATTGGGAAGAAAACCATACCAAAGCAGGTAAGAGAGGCTGAGACACAATCTCACCAAAAATCCCACCTCTAGAGCTATGGCCCACAGCCAACAGGAATGAAGAGTTCAAACTCCATATGAGACACCCCAACTTTTTAGACCTGCTCTTGACAAGCCAGCATAACAACTAATTTTGAAAAACAAGAGGGCGCAAATCCTGAGACCCACGAGACAACAGTGATCTGAGAAACTGTTCTTACAGAGCTCATAGTTGTAGACTCACCTGCCCATGGTCCATCTCAAAGGCAGCCAATCCTGATCCGAATGAAAGTGAAGGAGGCTCACATGCTTATATTAAAAAGCTCAGCCTGAGGGGCCAACCTCTAATTTAACACACATCTTGAAACCTGTTGGAACACGTTCTAGAGATGGAGACCAGTGGGTGCCATTTTCACGCTCACCCTTTGCCACACTGTATAACACCAGTACCTCCAGAAAGGAGCCTTTACATGCATCTGGTGCCCTGATTTCTGTGGCTGCTCCCCAGGGGAACCCTCTCAATCACCTGGCTCCAGAGACCTGGGGAGCTTGCATTCCTCATCACATGGGACTTTAATAATCAGTATCACCCAAAAAGGAGCTTATACCCCTTGTCTAGCACTCCGATCTTTGCAATTGCTCTCAGGAGATACCTCTACATTGCTGGCTTTGGCAGGAAGTGGAGCTTATGCTCAACAGTTCCCCAGGACAGGGGCACCTGGATGGCTCAGTCGGTTGAGTGTCTGACTTCGGCTCAGGTCATGATCTCGCAGTCCGTGGGTTCGAGCCCCGTGTCGAGCTCTGTGATGATAGCACAGAGACTGAAGCCTGCTTCGGATTCTGTGTCTCCCTCTCTCTCTGCCCTCACTCCCTCACTCTCTCTCTCTCTCTCGAAAAATAAACAAAGATTACAAAAAAAAAAAAAAAAGAGTCCCACAGGACTAGAACCAACAGAGTTATTTTTTTTAATGTTTATTTATTTTTGAGAGAGAGAGAGAAAGAGAGAGAGAGAGAGAGAGCATGAGCAGGGGAGGAGCAGAGACAAAAGGAGGCAGAGGATCCGAAGCAGGCTCCACGCTGACAGCAGAGAGCCCAATGCAGGGCTTGAACTCATGAACCATGAGATTATGACGCTTAACAGACTAAGCACCCAGGGGCCCCCCAACACAGTTCTTAAACAACTACCATCCCAAGGACACAGCAAGAGATAACAAACTCAGGAGCTCTGTCTTTCTGAGGAGACCTATTAGCTAATTATCATGACGGTGGCCCAGGGGATAGGCTTCTAATTAAACACACATCTAGGGGCTTACCATAATCCTTTCCAGAGACCTTGGAAGGAGAACACTATCTTCACACTCACCCTCTACCACGCTCCAGAGCTCCAATGTCTCCTGGAAGGGAGTTACACATGTGCTTTGTACCCAGTTTTTGCAGCTGATGCCCAAGGCACACACCCCTCATCGCTTTGGCTCTAGTGGCCAGATGGGCTTGCATTCCTGGATCCCACAGGACTGTGGCAATTGGACGGGGGAAAAAAGAAAAATACATAAAAGGTCTCCAAAACGAAAAGGAAAAAGTAAAACTCACTATGTGCAGATGGCAAAATACTATATACAGAAAATCCTAAAGACGCCATTAAAAAAACTGTAAAACTGCAGGATACAAAATCAACACTCAAAACTCTGTTGTATTTTACACTAATAATGAACTATCAGAAAAATTAAGAAAACAGTCCCATTTACAATTCTACCAAAAAATATTAAATACCTAGGAATATATTTAACCAAGGAGGTGATGAAAGACGCACATATTAAAAACAAGACATTAATGAAAGAAACTGAAGACGACACAACAAATAAATGGAAAGATATTCCATGCTTATGGATCAGAAGAATTAATATTGTTAAAATGTCCATACTACTCAAAGCAATATATAGATTCAATGCAATTCCTATTAAGATTCCACTGGCATTCTTCCGAGAAATAGAAC
Organism: Acinonyx jubatus; assembly: GCF_027475565.1. Lineage (NCBI taxonomy): Eukaryota > Metazoa > Chordata > Mammalia > Carnivora > Felidae > Acinonyx > Acinonyx jubatus. The sequence goes on along the minus strand of NC_069390.1, from coordinate 87,497,641 downwards.
AAATAATCCTAAAATTGTATAAAATCACAAAAGATCCCAAATAGGCAAAGCAAACTTGAAAAAGAAGAACAAAGCTGCAGGCATCACACTTCCTGATTTCTAACTATATTACTAAGTAATCGCAATTAAAATGGACACATAGATCAAAGGAGAATAGAGAGCCCAGAAATATACCCATGCATATCTGGCCAATTAATTCACAACAAAGGTGCCAAGTATATAAAACGGGAAAGGACAGCCTCTTCAATAATTGGAAAAATGGGGTAGCCACATGCAAAAAAATTAAACAAGACCGTTTTCTTTTGCCATTCACAAAAATTAACTCAAAATGGATTAGAAACTTGAACGTGAGCCCTGAAACCATAAAACTCCTAGAAGCAAACACAGGCAGCAAGCTCCCTGACATAGGTCCTGGTGATAATTTTTTGAATCTGAAACCAAAAGTAGCAAAGGCAAAAATAAACAAGTGGGACTAAAGCTAAAAATTCACTTCTGCACCGCAAAGGAAACCATCAACAAAACGAAAAGGCAACCTACTGAATGGGAGAAACTAATTGTAAAACAAATATCTGATAAAAGGATAAAATCCAAAACATACAAAGAACTAATACAACTCAGCAGCAAAAAAAACAATCCAATTTAAAAATGGGCAGAGGATCTGAACATTTTTCCAAAGACATACATACAGATAACCAACAGGTACATGAAAAGATGCTCAATATCACTAAATCATCAGGGAGATGCAAATCAAAACGACAATGAGATTATCACTTCATATCTGTAAGAAGAGCTATTATCAAAAGGACAAGACGTAACAAGTGTTGGCTAGAATGTGGAGAAAAGGGAACCCCTTATACACTGTTGGTGGGAATGTAAATTGGTGTAGTCACTATGGAAAACAGCGTGGAGATTCCTCCATAAATTAAAAATTGAGGGGTATCTGGGTGGCTCAGTCAGCTGAGCGTCTGACTCTTGATTTTGGCTCAGGTCATGATCCTAGGATCATGGGATCAAGTCCGCATCAGGTTAAACCCCTGCTTAAGATTCTATCTCTCCCTCTGCCCCTCTCCCCTTGCTAAAACGCAGGTACACTCTCTAAAATTAAAGAAAATTTTATAATTAAAAATAGAAATACCACATAACCTGGTAATTCCATTTCTGGATAGTTATCCACAGAAAACAAACACACTAATTCAAAAGGATATATACACCTCCATATTTGTTATAGCACTATTTACAATCACCAAGATATGGACATAACCTAAGTGTCCACTGATGGATGAATGCATAAAGAAATTGTAATACACACTATTTCCATAAAAAAGAATGTAATCCTGCCATTTGTGACAACATGGATGGACCTTGAGGGCATTATGCTAAGTGAAATAAGTCAGAGAAAGGTACTGTATTTTCTCTCTTATATCTTAAAAAATTAAAAAAAGCCCAAAGATACATAGAACAAATTGGCTGCAAGAGGAGAGGGCTGTGAGGTGAATGGTTTGTTTTTGTTTTTACTTAAAGAAAATGAATAAAACTTTTTTTTTAATTTAAAAGATGTGCAGACATAGTTGTATTCATTATTCAACGCTGGGTATGTGGCAAGTTGCCAGGAGTCATGAGATTTTAAAGTGATTAAATTCATTCATAGGTTTATCTTCACGTGCATTCATGCTTCCTGTTTGATGACTTCAAAGTAACCTATGGAACTTTTTTTAAAAAACTTTAAAGAGACCTCACAAACAACGTACAATAAAGGAGGAGAAAAATACAACTATTCTGACAGTACTTCCTCCAAAAGAAAAATGCATCAAATTTTACTGACCCGCCCTCAAAAATATTTATCTTTAAAAATCACTTCATTTCATCTTCCAGTTCTACATTAAGGGAAGAAAAAGACTTTCTTTTACAACATACAAAAGGTATGATATAGCAATTTTCCATCTATCTTCAAAGGTCATTTTTTTAATGTTTATTTATTTAGGGGGGGTGGGTGCACAGAGAGAGAGAGGGAGAGACAGAATCCCAGGCAGGCTCTGCAGAGCCCAACGCTCCCAGTGCAGAAGCCAATGCAGGACTCAAACCCATGAAACGTAAGATCATGACCTGAGCCAAAACCAAGAATTGGACACTTAACCGACTTAGCCACCCAAGTGTCCCTTAAAGGTCATTTTTAACACATTAAAACGCTGCAATATTTCTAAGGACAGCCTTTACCTTCTAATAAAAATGCTTTCAGAAAAATAAAAACTTTTGCAAGAACAAAACAGGAAGAAAATTACATTTTTTAGAGTATTTCTTACAAATAACTTGGAAAACTAAAAGTATTTGTGGGAAGGAAGTGCAAAGGACTAGTTCCTCTGTAGCTCCTAAAGTTAAACTGAGCCAATGGAAATTTTCCTTTTAATCATTTATTCTATCTTCACTTTAAATGAACCATAAACATGTTTAATAAAAAGCAAATGAAGAAACCAAACATCCTCCTTCAAAATTATTTACATCCAATCTGATCAAGACATAGAATCCAACTGAAAGGAAACTCTGAAAGCTTATCTCAGCCAGCCTATCTAACCATGTAGAGAAAAACCTATTTTTCTGGAGTCTGTGTAAGCCTAACATCCCATGGTATCTGCCTCACAGTATTTTACACCAAGAACGATTTCTTGGGATGAGATTCAAAGAGCACTTTTATTTATGTCTTGGCCCTCATTATTTTGATTACAGTATTATTTGAAAATTTTTTAATTTACCTCTAACCAAAATCTAATTAATCACTCTACTGGGACGCCTGACTGGCTCAGTCAGTAGAGCATGCAACTCTTGATTGCTACTCTATCACGCATGGGGCATGCGCGAGTTCAAGCCCCACGTTGGGTGTAGAGATGATTTCTAAAAAAAAGAAAAAGAAGGAAAATCATTCCACTGTGCTCCACCAGTATCGCAACAACTCCTATACAAAACATCGTTATAAATGGTATTCTACACCTAAATCACCCCTCTTACCCTTTTACCTAGGCTAACCAGAACACTCATGGCTTCTTTTGTTGTACAGTTGTTGTCTGTACTCTGTACAATCAAATGCTACATATAAAGCTCATAGTACAGCACATGGAATGTGAGTCTTCAAGATACTGTTATCCCTATTACTCATTTCTCCACATACGTCCAAAAACCTGGCTGAATTTTCCCTCCCCTCCTTTTCTTGTGTCTCCACCCCCAGACCCCCTCCCAAACAGTAGCACTGATGACTTATGCTAAACTATAACATGGTTTTTTCTACTCTATCTTCACTTAACCATACCCACCCTGCACTCAGCTTTACTGAGTACCTACTGTGTACCAGGAACTGTGCAACACACATTTGGTGAGTAAAGCTGCCATAGTCTCTGCCCTCCTGGAGCTTGGAGTCCACTTCTTCTCTCACATGGTCATTTAGTAAAACAAAAGAAAAGGATAACACAATACCACTCAGATTAGGTCTTACAACAAATGATGTAGTGCAAGGATGACAATAATATACTGAATTAAACAAGGAGATCAAAAGGACACAGTCAAAAAAAAAAAAACATTAAAAACAAAACAAAATTTTCTAGATGACCTGTAATGAGTCAAGGAAGTCTATGGCAAGTTAAAAACACAAGGACACTATTAAGACACACACACACACACACACACACACACACACACACACACAAAGAACACTGACCACTGATCAATCTACAAGTTAGAGTATAAGGTTTCACTAAGAAGACAGTATATTCCAGGACATTTTTGGCTTTGTAGGAAAAAAAGTCACATAAAAGAAAAGAAAATATATATACTAGAGTGGAAATTAACTCAAGAGGAAAGGATTCTAAAGAATTTCCCATATTTATAAAAAGCAATGAGTTGGCATTAATATTGAGATTTTTTTATTACTGGTAGATAGATACTCAAGAAAAGAGGTACTCACAGCCAGATCACAACTGCAGACCACTAGCTGAGACCCTGCCGCTGACTCAGAGTCACACAACCAAAGTGGTTTCCCAAAGCATGCTCATTTTCCACCACATGAAAATCTATCCCAAACTGGTTTTCAGTGTGGCATTTTTCAAGGGCTACAATTCAAGACAGAGACCATAAGAAGAAATGTAGCCATAAATGATATCAAATTTATTCGTTTGAGAAATGGGACTAAAAAAGGAAACAAACGGAACAGAAACACTTGATATCCACCAAAGCTCTGAGTCGTTTAAAAAAAAAAATGCGCTTTTTTTTTATGAAAACATCTAGAGGCAGCGCTACTAGAGGCGGCCATGTTGGCACTTCTGAAGGCCAATGTGTACCTAGGATTAGATCCCTGATTCTCCACTAGTCGTTTAATTTCAATCAGTCTTCCTCTTTTAAGCCTGTGATACCTCCTCTGCAAAACAGGACAAAAGCAAATGTTTGTATTTCAACTGTACTTCTAATAAAACATGTGTAAGAATATAATTGTTAGTCGCTTTAAGAATTTTATGGTGGTGTCTATTTTCCATAATTATCTTATGCCACTGAAATATAACCTCTGAAATTAATGAAGATATCTCATTTTACATATTGAATTACTACTAGAAGACTTTTATTATCCTGAAATCCTGAATACCTTTATTTCTTAATACAGATAGTCATGATGAATAAAAACAATTTATCTACAACACAGCTTTAAAAACTAATCAGGTTGAAGCTGTGGGGAATTATATAAACTCTACTGAGAAAACCATGTTACTGCGGACTAACAACTGGTTCATACAGAACACCGAAGCTCCATACCCGCCTCTTCTTACCATCAGAAGTGAAATACCAAACCCCTTTGTTTTGCTGTAATGAATATTCTCACTTTCTATCCTGTAGCAGAGTTATTTCTAAAACTATCATGTTATAAGCTCTTCAGCTGCCCAATTCTTGGATAACATTTGTGTTTTCGCTAATAGTTTCATGGTATTTTTCTACTGTTTTGAAGAGTTTTAACTATGATGTCATTAAAGAAAAAAACAAGAAGGAAATTAACCTGCGTGTCCACCAAATGTGTGCCAGACACTGTAAAACTACCCTACATAGGTTATATCTCATTTAATCTTCAAAAATAATCCTGTGGGAAAAATAAAGCACACTTCCTCACCCCCCACCCCTGCCAAGGTCACACAGCTAGTGGAAGGCAGAACCAGGATCTGAATCAAGGCAATTTTTACTCCACAGACTATGCTGCTATTACCAGTAATTTCAGCTTCTTAAAAAAAAAAAAAAAAAATCGAACTGCTTTTTCTTATTATTAAAATCCCCGCTCATTGCCAAAATTCTGACAAGTGCAGAAAAATGCAAGAAAAGTTAAGAACTGTGTGAACTACCTTCCAGAGATAACCACTGCTTATATCTTAGAGAATTTTTTTTCTTTATAGTATTGAATCTTAAGTTTCAGGGCTTTTCTTAAATTCTTTACTTTAAATTACAAATTAACATACAAATATACTCTCATTGTTAAAATCCACGTAGGAGTCAAAGTATGTCTTTTCCTATCTCCAACTGCAGTCACTGCTGTTAATAATTTGATGAACCAGAGTTTTTTTCTATGCCTGTACATGCCTATATATGAATATAAATGATTCATTCAGTGCATTTTTATAAATATCTTAGTTTTTTCTGTGCATGTGTGCATTATTCTACAACTTGCTTTTTTGCATTTAATGATCTTTCCAGGTCTGTATATAAAGGTCTGACTCATGGTTTGTTTTTGTTTTTAAAGTTTATCTATTTGAGAGAAACAGAGACAGCATGACTAGGGGCGGGGCAAAGACAGCGGGAGAGAGAGAGAATCCCAAGCAGGCTCTGCACTGTCAGCACAGAGTCTGATGTGGGGCTCAAACCTACCAAACTGTGAGATCATGACCTGAGCCGAAACTGAGAGCTGGACGCATAACCAACTGAGCCACCCAGGCACTCCTGACTCATGTTTCTAATTGCTACCATTTGACAGAGCTCAACATCTTATAGAGTTCTTTATAACTCTCACTTTTATATCATGATTTTCCCTTGCTATTAAGTCTTCAGAAAGAAATTTTATAAATGGGTAACATTCCTCTATATGGATACATCATAATGAACTATTTCTTTTGTTGGACATTGTGACTTGCTGAATTTTCACCATTAGACGTAATACTACACTGAATATCTTAGGTTAAATCTTTCTACCCCTCAGAAAAATCTCACCACTTAACATACCACCAGCAGCGTATGAATTCTTTTACATTATTTTTGCCTTCTGAAGAGTCACTTATTCAAGAAACAAAGGTTACCAAGTCATACTAAATGCTAAAATCTAACCTCACCTTTGGCTTAGATCCCAAAATACTAGTTTAAACTAGCAAGTTGTGATTTCTTAGATATTGGTAAAGAGAATTCTACAACAGTAGACAAGACAGTTGATCCTATCTTGATGAGGCACCACTAAGTAACTCCAAAGCTGATGGCGGTAAGATAATTAAGTTAGCAAAGACACCAATACTTTTATCTGGTTAACAGACTCCTTTTCTCAAGCATCTCTCCTCCCTTAATGAAATATGATATGCTCCAACAGTCCTGACTGTCAAATACAATTCTGTTAAATGAGTCATTTTTCCATCAGCCTACATCACAAAATCTTGGAACAGTTTCACGAAGAAGAAAATGTGCCTCTGAATGTAAAAACCACATGGCACACAAAAGTAAACTTTTAAAAATAAGTGGAATATATGAACACATGAAAATATATTCATGAAAGGACAGATAATGGCGTCTACTCCTCTTAAGCTCAATGTTTAAACGCAACTGCATTTTAAAATTATGTATTTGTTACATATTTGAAATATGTCTAATAATCTTATTGAAACATATCTATAACACATGAATGCCTCATATTTATAACTCAAATATTATCTAAGAAGTAAAGTAGAAAATATTGAAGATTAAAGACAACAAAGGAAGTGGTGCCTGGCTGGCTCAGTCGGTAGAGCATACGGACCTTGATCTGAGGGTCGTGAGTTCAACCCCATGTTTGGTGTGGAGCCTACTTAAAAAAAGAGAGAGAGAGAGAGAGAACAAAGGAACTTTACTGCAAACATACCAGTGTGATTACACGCCTCACCTTTGTATTGTCACCATCACAGAAAAAAAGGGAGACAATTTATAGTTTAGAACCAATGCTAAACTAATAGTAAGCTTACCTCTACAGTATATTTTTACCATCTTTAACACCTTTACCATCCCTTACACTAATCATTCTCTTTTGACCTTAAAAGCTTTACTCTCAGCCACAGCCATAGCTAGTCTTTGGTCATCAATGGAATAAAGCAAAAAGCTCCACTAGGATCTACTATCAAAAAACTGGCTAAGCAGCGACAACGGTCAGCTAATTAGCAGATGGTACCTGTACTAACTGTACTGTTTTCAGGATGCTGCCTATGCTAATATACTGCTTTCAATTAACAGTTTAACTGGCAATTTCTGCCCTCAACAAGAGATTCCAACTCACCAAAGACATTTGCTGCATTGAGCAAAACACCGATCACCATTACAAACTAGTTATTTCTATCAAACAAAAAAACACAGTAGAGTAAGTCAAATACCCCAGGAAAGTGTTAGTAAGAACAAGTCATTAGACAGAAATGGTCGAACAGGTCTTTCAAATTCAACAGTGTAAGAGAACCAAGATTCAAGTGTATTTGTATTTGAATTAAAGCAAAAATACACCACCATACAGGAGTATGACTGACTCTGCCAGCATGCCTGTAGGTAAATGGCTATTAGGTTTAAAAGAACTACAATCTTTCTTGGAGGCCGGCTCCTTGATGTAACAATGCTATTCCTTCTACCGGCCATGCTTTAGCCTCTCTCTAGGCCAAACTCTAAACCCAGGAAATATCACCTAGGGAAGCTCCCTGAGTTGCCACAAGCACGTCTCAGTAAAATTATTCTGGCTTTAAAATGGAGGAAGAATGGGGGTGCCTGGGTGGCTCAGTCAGTTAAGCATCTGACTCTTGATTTCAGCTCAGGTCATGACCTCACGGTTCGTGAGATAGAGAACCACATCAAGCTCTGTGCTGCTAGCACAGAGCCTGCTTGGGATTCTCATTCTCTCTCTCTCTCTCTCTCTCTCTCAAAATAAATAACCTTTTTAAAAAAAAGTGGAGGAAGAGTGAACTGGAATGTAAAAGTTTTAGACAGAAAGAATAAGGAGGCCACTGCAATAACTGGAAGAGAAAGAGCTGTCTCTCAGAACTAGAGTAGTAGCTGTGAAGACAGAGGCAGACAAACTTGACATTGGTTTAAAAGGTGCAAAAGTAGGGATGCTTCAGTCAGTTAACTATCCTCCACCAGACTGCGTTCAGGTCATGAGCAAGCTCTGCCTCGGGCTCTGCAGAGCCTGCTTGGGATTCTCTATCTCCCACTCTCTCTCTCTGCCCCTCTCCACTAGCTCTCAAAATAAATAAACTTAAAATTACATAAAAACTAGGGGGTGCCTGGGTGGCTCAGTCAGTTAAGTGTCTAACTCTTGATTTTGGCTCTGGTCACAATCTTACAGTTTTGTGAGTTCGAGCCTCACATCAGGCTCTGCACTGATAGTGTGGAGCCTGCCTGAGATTCTCCCCTTCTCTCTGCCCTTCCCCTGCTTGCATTCTTTCTCAAAAATGAATAAATGATTTTAAGAGAAAAAACTTTAAAAAAAATAATAAAATGAAATAAAAGGTGTAAAAGTAGAACTGTCTAGATAAAGTAAGCCCAGCTGTGCCTTAAGGAAGGGACTGGAGAGTCAGGAAGTTAAGAAGGTAGAGGGAAGATCCTGCAAGTTGGCAGAGCCAGAAACAAAGAGAACAAGGATGGAATGGGGCACCAAACCTACTTAACCCTTCTACTTCTAGATGCCTGAGGAGTAATCATCTAAACTTTGTCTGATATAGATCCATCCCTCTCCCTGTTCATTACCTTGCTTTGCTTAGCTTTTTAAACAAGAACTGACTGGGGGAGCCTGGGTGGCTCAGTCGGTTGAGCATCTGACTTCAGTTCAGGTCATGATCTCATAGTCTGTGAGTTCGAGCCCCACGCCGGGCTCTGTGCTGACGGCTCAGAGCCTGGAGCCTGCTTCGGATTCTGTGGCTACCTCTCTCTCTGCCCCTCCCCTGCTCACACTCTATCTCTTAAAAATAAATAAATGTTAAAAGAATTTTTTAAAAAGATGCAAGAGGGGCGCCTGGGTGGCTCAGTCAGTTAAGCGTCCGACTTCGGCTCAGGTCATGATCTCACGGTCCGTGAGTTCAAGCCCCGCATCGGGCTCCGTGCTGACAGCTCAGAGCCTGGAGCCCGTTTCAGATTCTGTGTCTCCCTCTCTCTCTGCCCCTCCCCTGCTCATGCTCTGTCTCTGTCTCAAAAATAAATAAAAACATTTAAACAAGAACTGACTGATATAAGTAAACAGATCCCATCTATTCTGGACATACTCTGTGTTACCAAATATGGCCATAGTTTATTGATAGGTAGGTGTACATATTCTCGTTATTTTCCAATGCAAGCAAGTAAAAAGACTACTAGATGAGGAAACATGATATATAAGGACATGCAGTGTACATTCACTCTGGATGCCCATTTCCACACTCAAAAACAGAGGCATGATAGTTTCAGATAGAATATGCCCTACACAGAGTGTAAAAGGCTAAATCCAGCCAGGTTACAGGCTATTAACTAATTAGCTGAAGAAAAACAGCCCACAATACACAAAAATCTGATGCTAACACAGTGCCCTAGAAATTTTACTCTTAACAGGAGTAGAAACCCTGAATCCTTGAAGGGCAATCAAAAATTATTTACTCACAGAAAGAGAGCAGATTAGTGGTTGCCGGGGACTGGAGAGTCTTCAATATCTTCAATATAAGGTAAGTTCTTCAATCTTCAATATAAGGTAAGTTCTGAGGATCCAATGTATAATATAGTGACTAAGTAACTATAGTTAACAAAACTGTATTGTATACTTGAAAGTTGCTGAGAGTAGATTATTTTCACCCTAACAACAACAAATATTTGTAATTATGACAGGTGAAGGATGTGTTAACCAACCTTAGCTGGTAAACATTTTGCAATGCCTATGTGTATCAAACCATCACATTAGACTCCCTAAACCTACACAATATTATATCAATTGTATCCAAATAAAACTGGAGAAAAAATTATTATTACTGGTGCACAAATATACCAAGTTATAAGCCTGAGGCACACAACTCTAGTTGGAAAGTCCTATGATGGCAGAAATCATAGGTATATATAATCATCTTTATACTCCCAGTGCTTACAAACTATTTGAAAATCAATATGCACTCAATAAATACCTGTTCAATAAATGCTGCACTGAGATCTTTAGGCGAAAATGTGTGCCTGACCCACTAACACATCAGCACTTCTTCCCACCATACGGCTGTATAAATGGGCTGCTGCCCAGGTATAAAAGCAAATTTAGGTTGGTTAGTATTCCTAACTCAAACAGGATATGATTACATAATTTTTAACTGTTCAAGTCTAATTCCATTAAAATTACATTATAAATGAAATAGTAATTATTTATTTGTAATTTAAAAAAACAGGTGTGAGGGCGCCTGGGTGGCTCAGTCGGTTGAGTGTCCGACTTCGGCTCAGGGCATGATCTCGCGGTCCGTGAGTTCGAGCCCCGCGTCAGGCTCTGTGCTGACCGCTCAGAGCCTGGAGCCTGTTTCAGATCCTGTGTCTCCCTCTCTCTCTGACCCTCCCCCGTTCATGCTCTGTCTCTCTCTGTCTCAAATATAAATAAACGTTAAAAAAAAAAACAAAAAAAACAAAAAAAAAAACAGGTGTGGGGCACCTGCAGGGCTCAGTCAGTTAAAAGCATCCAACTCTTGGTTTCAGCTCAGGTCACGAACTCACTGTTTAGTGGGTTCGAGCCCCGCATCAGACTCTGTGCTGGCAGCATGGAACCTGCTTGGGATTCTCTGTCTCCTTTTCTCTCTGCCCCTCCCTCACTTTACTGTCTCTCTCTCTCTCTCAAAATAAATAAACTTAAAAAATTTTAAAAAGAAAAGAAAAGAAAATAGGTGTGATTAGAGCCATATATGCCTAACTCACATTCAGTTCCAATTTCTGAGTCAAACATAAACTCTTACAACTCACTACTTATTAATTCAAAGGGGAAAAAAAACTCAAGCAGTCCATATGCATATAGATCTCCGATTATTCGGCCCCTATTTTAAAAACTAGAAAAAACATTCCCAAAGTTATTGTAATGATCATATATTTTGAATTTCCCAACACAGTCTCCGTTTTAAATAATGTATTCTGCATGAATGCATGTATCATATGGGAACACACAGTTACTGTACCCAGAATATTCCCAACTTACCTTCCTCCTTCCTCTTCCCTACTCCCCGAAGAAAATAAGGAAAATTATGAATGATCAGTTTTGAAGAAAAGTGATTACTATTTTACTTTAAAACCTTGTGATTTTCCCCAACTGAATCAATGTGAAATGGAAGGGGAAAAGAAGGCAGGATATTGAGGAGAAATCTCTTCCAGCTGACAATCTCACATTACTAACAAAGATCAGTGCCTTTAAATGTCATGCACAGATGATTCATTCTTCCAGATGGATTCATCTTATTTTTATTTCACTATTCCTGTTTCATCTTTTTGAAGCGAACTAATTCCTAAACATGGCATCTACAGAGCTGGTCATGATAAACAAAACAGCTGATTACTTACAAATGAGAAAATTAAGCATCAATGCAATTAAATACACACATTTGAACTAAATATCTGATTACTACACAGTGCAGTGATTTATGCTAAAAGTGAACACAGATTTTAAATGTAATGTATTATGTGTGCACCAAGAAATTATTTTCTGTTTACTCAACAAATCTGAAAATCCATTAAGAGGTTAGAGGTCCTAACTGGGTTCTCTAGATAGCTAAATAAATTAAACCAGTATTTCAGTCAGTTGGTTGGAGGATGTGTATGGTAGAAGTGAGAAGGCATACAAAATGAATATTAATTCCACCTGAGTTATCAATCACCAAGGTCAACTAAGGCCATCTTAAAGAAGAATAAAGCTCGAGAACTTAACACTAAAGTTAACAAACCCTGCTATAAAATTATAGTAATTAAGACAGTATGATATTCGCAAAAGAGAAGAAAAACTAACTAATGGAACACAATACAAAAGTTCAGAAACAATCCACATATATTTGGTTATCTGATTTATGACAAGACTGACAATGCGGTGTAGTAAGGAAAGAACAGTCTTTTTAATCAATGGTGCTGACTCAACTAAATATCCATATGGAAAACAACTGTATTGTGACTCCCCCCATATTCTACACAAAACTCAGGGAAGATTTAACTATAAAAAGTAAAACAATAAAGCTTTTATAGATGAAAATACAGATCATCTTTGTGACATTAGGTGAAGTTATTTTTTAACAATAGCCAAAAAGCACTAACCATAAAGGATAAGATGACAAACTGGATTATATTAAGACCTGTACCTCAAAAAAAGATTCAAGGAATGTAAGAGTAACTCACAGAATAGGACAAGATATTCACAACACACGTATGGCAAAGGATTAGTATCCAGAATACAAAAGAAGACTCCCACCAACAATAAGAAAAGGCACACAACTCCCCAGAAAAGTGAGCAAGACTTGAACAGGTGCTTCACAAAATATACACCCACCAGCATGATTAAGTTAAAAACAATGACAACATCCAGTGCAGGTGAAAACAGAAAGGAACTAAAACTCTCATACACTACTGATATCCTATGATCCAGCAATTCCATTCCAAGGTATATAGCCAATAGAACACTTACAGATGTTTACCAAAAGGTATGTACCAGAATGTTCTTGGCAGCAGTTATTCATAATAGTCAAAACTGGAACAATCCAAATGCTCAGCAACAGTAGATGAGATACACACATTGAAAACAGGCAGCCACATGACAGAATGCTAAAAGCAATGAGAATGAATGGTCTATAATTATACATAATTATAAATGTATAAAAGTATAGAGAAATCTCACGGAGAATGTCAAACAAAATATACCAGACACAAGAATACATTCTGCATGATTCCATGTATGTGAAATACAAATACAGGCAAAAACTACTCTATACTGCTAGAAGTCTGGATAGTAATAATCCTCAAGGGCAATAGAGGAACTTCTTTGTTTCCTGACCAGATGCTGGTTACACAGACATGTTGTTTGTGAAAAGCCACAGAGCTATACATGTATACATGTGTACTCTCCCCTGTATGTATACTACACATAAGTAAGTTTTAAAAAGGGGGTGTGGGAGGACAATTGCCACAATTAATCTTGGTTTGAGGGAGATCAGGTCATCAGTAAGATTCCCAATACTAACCAATCCAGATGACCCTAACTGTACCAAAACTTCCTGAATCCTCTCCATTCAGAGGGAGCTGTAATAGTTTCAATATAGATTATATAGCCAGATGAAGCCAGGGACTTGAAATGAAAGAGAGGATAAAATGACAGTGGGAAATGCTTGAACAGTTTGAATACTTCCTTGTATTTCCTTCAAACCTCCAGCAGCAACCACTATCCATACAGTTGGTTATCCAGCTGGTTCAATCAAGTCTAAAAGACAGAAATAATCCCCCAAATCCCATGGTCTTCTGGATTTGGAGTTAGATAAATCCCTTGTTAAATTATAACCAGAAGATTCCAAATCTCCTGAAAGCATGTCATAATTGGCATGTAAGTTATTTTATCAGTTAGGAATAATGTTCTGATGTGTACAACAAAAGTCCAAATTACAGTGGCTTAAACAAGACAGGGGTTTACTCTTCTCATGAAATGGAAATTCTGAAAAAACCACTGGCTGTTGGCCTGGCAGCTAAAGAATACACAGGCTAAAATCTCTGCAAATCTCTCGGGTTTTCTTTAAAAGTCTCAAGAATACTGGTTCAGCTCCAGTTATCATGTCTAATGTCCAGACAAGAAAAAAAAGAAATGGGTAAAAGAGCTTCCCAAAAACTTAATCCAGGCATTTCTGCCTACACCTCACTAACCAAGACTATGTCACATGGCTACCTCAGCTGAAAGGGAGACTAAGAAATTTTTTAGCTAGACACACTTCTACTTGAAGTAAAATTTGCATTGATTAGTAAGGAAAAGGGGAGACTGGATATTAGATAGGCATCAGGAATCTTCCCCCTCTAAGGTGAGTACTTAATGTGCTAATAATGAATCCCGTGTATACCTTATCTAGCAATTTACAAGATGTCCAGACTGTTTTCCTTTCATATTTCCATCATAATCTTTTAAAAATCACCAAAACTCTGAACAAAGTTTTCTAAAACACTCAGTTCTTAGATGTAGTAATAATTAATAAAAAAAAAAGTTCTAAAAAGAAAACCAAGAAAGCAAAAACAAAAACAAAACAGAACTGCTTAAATCCTAAAGACAGCATTTATTTCCTGACAATTTTTTTCAGAATGAACAATGAATTCTCAGTCTGCCCTTTTCTGACCTAAAGCATTATTCACCATTCATCCAAATTAACTTAGCTAACATTTGCAATTTCATAAATTCAAGTAACGTAGCACTTTTCCTCTGATACACAGTTATCAGAACACAAACTTTTCCTCTCACTATACTAGGTGTGAATAATGCTATAATTTAACCAGTATTTCTCATATTCTTCAGCACTCCTTTTTATCTCTTCTTTGCATGAAGTATCCATTTAATGAAATGCGGTGGACTATTCAAAGAAATGCTTACTTTTGTCCAGTATAGTAAATTCACTATTTCGTGGAAGATTTGAAAAAGGGACTGTTCAATTCAGTAAATGTTACAATTCTACCATGTTCTGTCAAATACAGTCTGTTTTATGCAAGGGTTTAGTTGTTCTCAAAAAACTATCACAGTAGGGGTACCCGGGTGGCTCAATCAGTAGAGTGTGCAACTTTTGATCTTGGGGACGTGAGCCTGAGCCCCACGTTGGATGTTAAAATATTTTTTAAAAACTATCACATTAAAGTCTAAACTAAGTTCAATACATATCATAGGAAAGACTTTAAAATAAACCAAAGCTAACCTGAATTAAAGATATGTATCAGAAAACCTAAGGAAGTTTAATTTTTTTTAATCATAAAAACATTTAAGGATTATCTGATCTACCAGATACACATCATCTGATGCTTGCAGCTGACTGTTCTGATTCCATTCTCTGGTTTCTTGCAGATTGGGATCTGAAAGAGTGCTCCTGTGCAGCTATCCGTAACTTCTATGTCCCTCCTTTTATCCCTATCCAGCTCCTAGCTCCCATTCTCTACCAACCATCTTCCCTGACAGCCAGTTTCCCTTCACAGAAGCAGTGCCCTCCTTTCCACAACTCTACCCCCACGGAAGGACTGGTTTAGTCATCCTAGGCATTTTAGGCCTAAAAAGAGAAGAATTTCTGCCAGTTAACTGCTGTATTCCAGAAGAGTAGCTGATTCAAGCGTCAAGGCTAACCCTCCTAAGTAATTTTTCAGATGGAATATAATGAAGAAACTTCTCCAAGTATCAATCATTAAGAATTTATGTTAAACTTCTCATGAATCAGTGTTTTAATACACAAACACATTTTGAAAAGTTACTTAAAAATTACTTTAAAGGGGCATCTGTGTGGCTCAGTCAGTTAAGCATGTTACTTTGGCTCAGGTCATGATCATGTGGTTTGCGATTTCATGCCCCGCATCGGGCTCTGTGCTGACAGCTCGGAGCCTGGAGCCTGCTTGGGACTCTGTGTCTCCCTCTCTCTCTGCCCCTTCCCCACTCACACTCTGTCTCTCTCTCAAAAATAAGCAAACATTTAAAAAAAATTTTAATTACTCTAAAAGTCGTTTTTCTTATAACTGCTATACTCATTTTTCACATCTTTCCCCTTCTCACTCACAAAGTCAAAGCTGCTAATGAAGTCAAGACTCCATCTCAATGGCTCCAGTTAAGCAGTATGATCACAGATCTCTGTAACGTATCATAACCTATAAATGTATGGTGCTACATACTGATCAGAAAGAGAGCTACGTAAAAGTATATGAAAAGAAACGCACACATGCTTTATTTATAGGAAGGAGGCACCACCTCAAAGCACATGTACTATTTAATGGTGAATCGGTGCACTGATTTCTTGCCTTATTAATCATGGGCAAAAGAGATATGCAACCATACGAACCAGAGTCAGATTTTCTCCAAAATGATAATAGTAGTACTTATTCCTCAGACTTTTCAAAAACAACAAGTTTGATATAAAACCATGTTGGGCACCTGGGTGGCTCAGCTGGTTAAGCATCCAACTCTTGATTTTGGCTCATGATCATGGGATCAAGGCCCACATTGGGCTCCAAACCCAGCGTGGAGCTTTCTTGAGATTCTCTCTCTCCCTCTCGCTGTCCCTCTCCCCATTCACGGTTTCTCTCTCTCTCTCTCTCTCTCTCTCTCTCAAAAATAAATAAATAAATAAATAAATACATAAATACATAAATAAAACCATGTTATTGGAGCCCCAATGTGAACACTAGCTAGTGCAAGCAAGAGAAGTAAACTCAAAGGCTGAGGGACTCTATCTGCAAAAGAGATTACTGTATTTATGATATTCTCATACTGAGAGATGTTACTAGATTTTTATTAACCACCTTGGGAGAAAAAAAAAGTACTACAAACGCCATTATTCCTACTTTCTGACACAAAAACAACACTTTTCCTGTGCATTTATTCACTCATTCACTCGACAAATATTTATGGGTTTTACTCTCTGAATAATGTCCAACCTTTAAACAATGTAACAGAAAACTAAGGAATCAGTGTGACCCAGATACAGAAAGGACTTTTCCACCACTAGAGCTGAAGAAGAGGTTTTAAAAAGATAACAACTGCAAAGGAAGGAACCACAAGCATCCACCAGGCTTGTCAATGCATAAAACAGCAGTAAGTAATGTTGCCGTTTTTGTAAGTGAAGACAGTATTTTTATAGAGACTATCACTTTGAGATATGAATACCTAATCAGATTTAGCTGTGTGGACATAAGATTCTCCTGAGACTAAGAAGAATTTCTTCCAATTAAGTTTTGTTTTGTTTTGTTTTGTTTTTTGGTTTCTGCTTTTTTGTTTTTCTGGAGTAGGGTCATTCAACAATTCTGTAGAAAGCAAGGAGAAAGCATATCCCAAGTCTACTGGCAGCTTTTCCCATCCTCAAACAATTCCTTGTTCAGATGCACAGCCACAGAAGTTCAAAGGTCACTGACGTCTTTGTACTCACTTCCATGGTAGTTACAAACAAACTTTTGTCCCCATTCCTTCAATGACATGAGCTGCAACAACCACACTGACTGAACTTTTACATCTGAGAGGGCTGCATGTGTGTTACTTAACTGAAGGGCCACAGTATTTCATTTACGCTTCCACCATAAATTATTAAATCTCTTTTGTGAAACAAAATAATTTATTTACCTGGGCATAAATGATGTTGATTCTAGCCAAACACAAAAGACATCACTGGCCATAAATGGTCTTGTGATTTCTTGTCATATTTAACATACTTATTATTTTGTAAAGCTTTCACTGACTTTGCTTTTCAGGATTTTTCTCATCCTTATTGTCCTTCTCTATTTTAAATCATACATGATAAAATATAAAGAAATATATTATGGGATTTTATAAAGTTATACAGCTAAAAGTTCTTTCTTAAAATCTAACAATAAATATGCTTACATGAGAGATCTCAAAGTTATAAAATTTACTTTAAAATAGAAAAGAGCCTAAAGAATATATTTAGGATAAATAATACAAATATGTAATAACTTAGAATAAAAGTAATTTTATCTTTGTACATTTTAAAAACTCTACGCATAAAAATATTTAATTGTTAAAACTGTCCATTTAAGCCACCAATTTTTAAATAAATTCCCATTACTCTCATGTGCTAATAGCAACCTCCAAAACCTATTCTAGGACAACAAAACACTGTTATTTTAGCTGAACAATCAAAAATTACCCCCTCCCCAAAATTAACCAATAAGTAATCAAAAAAGGGACTACATAAGCATCTTTGAAATAAATTTTTCTGCCAGCAGAGCTAAGTACAAGGACACAAACTGAAACAAGATGCAGAGGACTTTGCTGGTACCAAGATAAGAGACTGCGTCCTCCACACAGGAAGCTTTCCAGAATTGTTTCTAACTAAGGCAAATGCTTCCAGAAGGCTCACAATACAACTTAACATTTACTGAGCCACCAAATCTGTGCTAAACATGATACTCTTCAGAGAAAATGGGTCCAATCTCAGATTTTTTATTTTCATGAGCACACAGTGCAAAGGAAGACAGCTGAAAGAAGCAAAAAGAAATCACATAGCAAAGATTATAGGAATAGTGTCAAAATTACAGAAATATTGTCAAAATTGAGCATGAGGTGGCTCTGAACAGGGCTAAACAGAAGAAAAAGTCACTCCAGATTTTGCATAAAAGTAACTCAGAAATATTTCTAAACCACTAGTGAAGTGCCTTTATAGGGCTCACTTAACCAAGAGGGTTTTTTTGTCTACTTCTAGCGTCCATATCCCTGAAACGCTACAAACGTATTTTTCATATCACTAATCTAGCTAAGACTAATATGAAAATTTTCTAAAACTGTTTTCCTGCTTCTGAACTTCCCTTCCTACCTTCTAGAGATTAATCTATAACAGAATAGCTCTAGCTACCTGAATTTAGTTCTACATGCTAATGCCAGGGCCCTAATTTTGAAGAAACAGTGCTGCTAAAAGAAAAAGCCAGTAATAACCAAACTCTCCTAAGCTAAAGAAGCGGGGATGAGCAATTCACCAAATAGTTTTCACGACATAAACAAATAAATGTATGAAAACTGCTTCCTACCAGAAGCAAATTTTTGACACGGCAATTTGTTCTATTAATCAAGGAATTTAGACTCAAAACATCTCACTAAATGATCCCCAGAATATTAATAGTGCAGTGGGGAAAAAAAGGCAAACTGACTGGGTGACTCAGTCAGTTAAGCGTCTGACTCTTGGTTTCCTCTCAGGTCGTGATTTTATGGATTTGTGGGTTTGAGCTCCCATCAGGCTCTGCACTGACAGTGCAGGGCCTGCTTGGGATTCTCTCTCTTTCCCTCTCTCTCTGCCCCTCCCCAACTTGCACTGTCTCTTTCTCTCTCAAAATAAACCAAAAAAAAGGCAAACTAAATACAGTTGACCCATGAACAGTACAGGGGTTGGGGCAGACTGCCCCATGCCCCACAGTTCAAAATCCACGCATAACTTTGACTCCCCAAAAACCTAATAGTCTACTGTTGCCCAAAAGCATTACCAATAACGTAAACAGTTGATTAACACATATTTTGGGGGCACCTGGGGGGCTCAGTCAGTTAAGCGTGTGACTCTTGGTTTCAGCTCAGGTTCTGATCTCATGGTCGGTGAGTTCAAGCCCCGTATCAGGCTCCACGCTCACAGTGCAGAGCTTGCTTATGTCTCTCTCTCTCTCTCTCTCACTCTCACTCTCACTCTCCCACTCTCTCTGCCCCACCTCTGTTCATGCTGTCTCTCTCAAAAATAAACTTGAAAACAAAAACAATTTTGTACATGTATTATACACTGTATTCTCAAAATAACGTAAGCTAGAGAAAAGAAAATGTCACTAGGAAAATCAAAAGAAGTGGTGCCTAAGTGGCTCAGTTGGTTAGGCGACTGACTTCGGCTCAGGTCATGATCTCACAGTTCATGGGTTTGAGGCCTGCATCAGGCTCCATGTTGATGGTGCAGAGCCTGCTTGGGATTCTTGTTCTCTCCTCTCTCTCTGGCCCTCCCCTGCTCATGCTTTCTCTCTCTCTCAAAATAAATAAATAAATAAATATATATATACACACATATATATATACACACACACACATATATAATATATATACACAATTTATATTACATACATAAGTAATTTATATTATATACATATAACTCTTATATGTATATATGTATATACAAAGAAAATCAAAAGGAAGAGAAAATACATTTACAGTACTGTAGATACTTTTAGTGGACAAAATCTGCCTATAGATGGGCCGGACAGGGACAGGCAGCAGTAGTAGCAGCAAGGCCAGGCCCTGGGATGGAGATGGTCTGCAGCCTGGTGGCCTCGGGTCAGTGGCAGCCACCTGGTGTGTGTGCTGGCAGCAACAGCATCCTGGAGGTGCAGTACAGCCACCCCATTTGCCTGGAGGTGTACCACTGGCCTGAGGCCATCTGCAGCTCTGGCCACACTTGAGGGTCAGGGACAGCAGGGGCATGACTGCCTGCACAGCACCATCCCTGCCCCCTGGGTATCTTCTTGCACTTCAGCCCTGCCCCATGCCTGCCCGCCCAGGGTGCCCCACCCAGCCACCCCTGCAGCGGCATCCTACAGCCCTGTGTGGTCCAGGCCCTGGGGACTGCTAAGGTCTCAGACGGCATCTCCATATACTCAGAGGCCAAAAGGTACAACCTCCTCTGGGCCAGGCACATTCAAATCCATCCGTGGAGACTGGGGTGGGCAGCTCTAAACGCTGTGGCTTCTGCTATCAACTCTCAAAAAATCCACGTCTAACTGGACCTGCACAGTTCAAACCTACGTTGTTCAAGGGTCAACCATATGTTAGAATCTTATTTACCAGGAAATTACTAGAAATGATATATACAAATTCCTTTTACTATTTTTCTAAAATTTTTTTAAATGTTTATTTTTGAGAGAGAGACAGAGTGCAAACAGGGAAGGGCAGAGACAGAGAGGGAGACACAGAATTGGAAGCAGGCTCCAGCTCTGAGCTGTCATTACAGAGCCCTACACGGGGCTTGAACTCATGAACCATGAGATCATGACCTGAAGTCAGACACTTAACCAACTGAGCCACGCAGGTGCCCCTCCTTTTACTATCTTTGTGGGAAGGAAAAACCTTCAAATTCTGATGAGTTTTATAACTAAACTTATGGATATTTATGTTTGGCCATTACCAAATCACCATATGCTAAATGAAAATGGAACTTTATATAAATGGAGAAATAATGTCTGCCCCTCAAACACAAATTAAGAGAAAATATGGATATTGGGCAAAATGTTCAGTAACAATATTTACTAATGAAAGAAGACATCAGGCATGCTAGACATAAACTACAATAGAATTAAAACATAGGCTTTGAATTTTTACTCAACCTCTAAAAAAGTTTGTACTATATTATAATTAAAACTATTCTAGCCCTCATGTTCTTTTTTTAATTTCTAACAACATGAAGAGCATAACCAAAGGCCCTGCTTTTTATTCTCTACAAATCCACTTCTAATAGATAGGTAGCAAATATCTACTAAATTAATGCTATTAATTTAACTCAACTTACAAATAAAGAGCTGTTAAATCTAACAAAAGCTACTGTTTTAAAATTGTTTCAAGATACGGTTTTAGGGGCACCTGAGTGGCTCAGTCAGTTGAGCATCCGATTCTTAATTTCAGCTCAGGTCATGATCCCAGGGTCACAGGATCAAGCCCCACATCAGGCTCCATGCTGAGCGTACAGAGCCTGCTTAAGATTCTCTCTCCCTCTCACTCTCACACTCTCGAGAAAAGAGAAGAGAAGAGAAGAGAAGAGAAAAGAGAAGAGAAGAGAAGAGAAATAAAATATAAAATAAAATAAAATAAAATAAAATAAAATAAAATAAAATAAAATAAAATCATATGGTTTTATGTACTTTGGTTAAGCTTTTAAAATGTCAGGTCAGAATGTATCCCAAGAGAGAATAAATAGCTGAACATACATGTGGGAACCTGTTTGTTTTCCCAAATGAGTCAACAACAAAGGCAGTTATTGTACACTAAAAAGAAATATACCAAAAAAGTAAATATAAATATATAATATTCCAAATATATTTTTTTTCTAAAAAAAGAAAAAACATTTTTAAAATCTAATTTAAAAAAGGGCAGAAGGGGATGCCTTGAGCGAGCTTTAGGCGTTCTGCAAACATCTGATTTCAAGGTGTTCCTGTAAGTACATGATTACCTATTTTTAAAACTATAACAGGCACAAATTTAAAAAAAAAATTTTTTTATTCTTTATTTATTTTGGAAAGAGAGAGACAGTGAGACAGAGTGTGAGTGGGGGAGGAACAGACAGAGAGGGAGGCACAGAATTCGAAGCGAGATCCAGGCTCTGAGCTGTCAGCACAGAACCCAACATGGGGCTTGAACTCACAAACTGCAAGATCATGATCCCGAGCCAAAGTCAGACGCTTAACCAACTGAGCCACCCAGGTGCCCCTCAGGCACAAATTTTTAAAACCATAACACACACATGTTTTCAACACACTGGAAACAACAAATGCATGAACTTGTGTTATCATCCACTAGCTAAAATGGGTAAATATTATACATTTTCACATGAATATATACTAACAAAATACTAATTAACAGTAGAAACACTGAAGGTCCATCTAAGATTTTGCTTTAGGAAAATAGGAGTTTTGTTGCTAAGAGTTTCAAAATCACTGGCTTAGTGCATAGAGTTGACAACCTATCAGAACTGGGGTGCACAGTTACTGATACTTATTCTCCTAGCACATAAAAAAGACCTCACAACCCTAAAAACCTCTTTCATCTTACTGTACCAAATATAAATTACTTCAGGGTTAATTCTTTAAAAAAATGTGTTAATACTGTATCAGTCACATGTCTATGTCAATCACCTCATCTACAAAAACAGTACAAATACCCACATATTTGGTCAAATGATTTTCAACAACGGTGCCAAGACCATTCAATGCGGAAAGGGCAGTCTTTTCAACATGGTATTGGGAAAACTGGATGTCCATATGCAAAAAAAAAAAAAAAATGAAATTGGACCCTTATACTATACAGAAAAATTAACTCAAACAGGATCAAAGATCCACAGAAAAGAGCTAAAATTATAAAACTCTAGAAGAGCACATAAGGAAAAAACATCATAACACTTAACTGTTGGTGACTTCTTAGATATGACACCAAAAGGACAAGGCAACAAAACACAAAATCGATAAGCTAGACTTCATCAAAATTAAAAACTTTCTGTGCATCAAAAGACACTATTAACAAAGTGAAAAGGCAACCCACAGAATGGTAGAACATATCTGAAATCATGTATCTGGTAAGAGACTGATACCCAGAATGTATTTTTAAAACTCCAACGACTCAACAACAACATAAACCCGAATAAAAAATGGGCCAAGAACCTGAATCGATAGCTCTCCAAAAACTGATACACAAATGGGCAACAAGCATATGAAAAAATACTCAGTATCACTATCATTAGGCAAATGCGAATCAAAACCACAATGAGATACCACTTCATATCCATTAGGATGGCTACTAGCAAAAAAATAAAAATAATAGAAAATAACAAGTGCCAATGAGCATGTGGAAAAAAACTGCCATGCTGGGTACTGCTGGTAGGAATGTAAAGTGGTACAGCTGCTATAGAAAACGGTATGGCAGTTCCTCAAAAAATTAAAAACCGAATTACCATAGGAACCAGCAATTCTACTTCTTGGTACATATCTCAAGGACTGAAAGCAGAATCTCAGAGATGTCTGCACACTCCTGCTCACAGCAGCAGTGTTCACAATAACCAGGAGGCGGGAGCAACCCAAGTGTCCGTCGATGAACAAGTGCACAAACAAAATGCGGTAGATACATACAGCGTGGTATTACTCAGCCTATAAAAGGAAGGAAATCTTGTCACATGCTACAGTATGGATGAAACTTACGGACATTATGCTAAGTGAAATAAGTCTGCCATGAAAAGAAAAACACTGTATGATTTCACTTATATGAGGCAACTAAAGTAGTCATTATTCATAGAGACAGAAAGTAAAATGGGGGTTTACCAGGGGCTGTGAGGAGGGAGAAATGAGTTGTGGTCTAATGGGCACAGAGAATTAGTTTTGAAAGAGGTAAAAGTTTTGGAGATCTGTTTCACAACAATGAGAATATACTTAACACTACTGAGCATCTAAAAATGGTTAGGATGGCAAATTTTGTTATGTAAATTTTACAATAAAAAAATTAGTATGAGTAACTAGTTCATGAGGCAACTGTGATGATTAAACCAGTAATACATGCAAGGGGCTTAGGAATAGTTCCTGGCATGTCAATAATACTTAAATAATGTTGGCAGTTGATAACATAAGACAGATATTTACCACTGAGTGAAACCAAATCCTGAACTGAGGATTATAAAGAAGAGCTTCTTGAAAAACAAGCAAGAGTAGTATACTAGTCCAGTAGGCATAGGGAACCTCTTATTCCTGGTTGGTGAGAGGTATACAATGAAATTCAAGTGTAAGGAGGTGGGATCAGCAATCTAGATCAAAGGAACACAAACTCAAGTCTGGGAAAGTTACTGTGAAGAAACTGGGAAAAGTGCTATGGTGACATTCTGGTCAGATCTTGAAACTCAAAACCCAGCAAAAAGACAGTACTTATATCAGAATGCCAAGCAACCATTCCTTCAAATGTGTGCATTAAGCCACAAATACAGCTCCTCAAAAATTATCCTGGCTAGTGAGTTAGTACACAAAAGTCAGCTTAGTTGCTCATGCTTCTTCACAAGCTTTTTTCTTCCCCCATCAAAAGTTCTAAGAGAAATAAGCATTAAAACATAAAAAAAAAAAAAAAAAAATCTAACCTTCACCACTCAGAAAAGCCTTTTAGATTAAATCTCAGATTTTCTAGAATTGAAATGGATAAACATCATGCTCTCCTCTCACTGACCACCTGCTTCCAAGTAGGGAAGCAGACAGATTAAGAAAATGGGCTGTGAGGGCGTCTGGGTGGCTCAGTTGGTTGAGCATCCAACTTTGGCTCAGGTCATGATCTCAGGATTGGGGGTTCAACTCCCACATTGGGCTCACTGTTGTCAGCACAGAGCCCGCTTAGGATCTTCTGTCCTCCTCTCTCTCTGCCCTTCCCTTGCTTGTGCTCTCTCTCTCTCAAAAGTAAACATTTTAAAAGAGAAAAAGAATATGGACTGTGGAGGCAGAAGGAGCTTCGTATCACTCATACATCCTAATACCTATCATCATAATAGTCAGCTGAATACAAAAGCACCTACATATTCAAAGTAAAACCTGGACTACTTAAAACACTTAGAGCATGATTTCTTAACCTCAGCACTATTGACATTTAGACCAGATAATTCTTAGGGTGAGGAGAGAATATGTACATGAGTAACATTAGAGAATTAGTTATTCTAAATATAAAAACATAAATCTGGGGGGCACCTGACTAGCTCGGCCCGTGGAGCATATAATTCTTGATCTCGGGGTTGTAAGTCTGAGCCCCACATTGGGTGGAGAGATCATTTAAAAAATAAAATCTTTAGGGGTGCCTGGGTGGCTCAGTTGGTTAAGCAGCCAACTTTGGCTCAGGTCACGATCTCATGATTCGTGAGTTCGAGACTCACATTGGGCTCTGTGCTGACAGCTCAGAGGCTGGAGCCTGCTTTGGATTGTGTATGTGTGCACCCCTCCCCCACTCTCTCTCAAAAAAACGAATAAATGTTAAAAAAAATTTTTTTTAATAAAATAAAATAAAATCTTTAGGGGCACCTGGGTGACCCAGTCAGTTAAGCATCTGACTCCTGATTTCAGTGCAGGTCATGATCTCACCATCATGGGATCAAGCCCCACATCAGGCTCTGCACTGGGCGTGGAGCCTCCTTAAGATCCTCTCTCTCCCTCTACCAACTTGTGGTCTCTAAGAATCTACCACTTTAAGTAAACCTCTAATATTCAAAACAAAATCTTTAAAAAAATAAAAATAAAATCTTTAAAAAAACAAAGAGTATAAATCTGGGAAATATCCCTTTCCCAGCCCGAATTAAATGTTTAGAAGTCATTTCCCAATACACATAGAGTAGCACTGAAGAAAACTTTGAGGTCAAGCACACCTAGACTTGAATTCTGAATCAATCCACCATTTCATTGGGTAACCTGAGCAAATGGTCACGTTTTTTTAAGATTAAATTAACTTTTGTAAAGATCAATACAAAATAGGTACTAAATAAAAAGAGTAATAAATTTAGTTTTAAGTGCTAGCACTTTTTTTATCATAACTGCTTAATGAAAGAAATATTTCTAAGATGCACTGTACATTTTCCTGCCTTAATGTAATCTAACCTTTTATAAACAACTCATGGCAACCCTTCTGAACAAACATCACTGTAGTAACTGCAGCTGACCCTTGAACAATGCAGGAGTTAAAGGTGCCTTAACTTTTGATTAGATACAACTTTTGACTCCCCAAAAACTTAACTGCTAATGTCCTACTACTGACCAGAAGTCTTACCAATAACACAGAGTCAATTAATATACATTTCGTGTGTTATATGTATTATATGGTGTATTCTTCTAATAAACTTGAAAAAAATGTTATTAAAATCCTAAGAAAAATATGTTCACAGTATTGCACTGTATTTATTTTTTAAATCTGCATATAAGTGGACCTGCACAGTTCAAACCCATGTGGTCCAAGAGTCAGCCATAAATATGACACTAATTAGGGACAAGAGCTATCAAAATGAATACAGAGAATCAAGGTTCAAAATGATGTGATCAATTAAATAGCCAAAGGAAAAACATAAAACAAACAAAAAAAACTACTTCTTCATGGGATTAAATGTAAAACAGTCTTTAGGTTAAAAAGTATCAACAAAGGCAGACGACCTAACAGAAGTTGGAATAGAAAAACTCTAAAAGAATGTAATTGCCTGCATGCCCTAAATGAACCAGAAGTGATAGGCTGTCCAAAAAAAATAGATTAAAGCCAATTTGGGTTAGTAGAGAGGATATACCAAAATAAGAGTCAGAAGAATGGAGTCCTATTTTCGACGCCCTACTTGACTGAGAATATGTGGCTAGATTAAGCCATGTAACCTACATCTACAGCCTCCTTAATAAGAAAGGTACAAACCTACTGTGACACCTCCAACGTTGTCAAGCAAACCAAATAATGTTATAAAAAATGTTAAAGCTATATGCAAAACACTTTATACTATGAGACCTGCATAGTTACCACCCATCAGTCTAGAGCAGGGTTTCCCAATCTTTTTCACTTATGACACATACAGAAAACGATAGGACCAGTACAGACTACTGAGACAAATGGGCCATGCTGCTCGTGGCCAATAATGATCAGCCTAGAAGCCCTTACCACTCTGTCACTGATCATCCTCTATAAGGATTCAGGAAATCAGTCTGTCTGGCCCATCTGTAACAGATCCAAAGCACTGTCTGGCACACTGGTTAAGAAGTTCTAATTAAAACAACACGTCTAATGTGGAGCACTGTTAAGAGGGAATGTAACACTTTCCACAATAGCCAGCTGTGGCAAACAATAAAGACCAAAGTGGGACTGTGATAGAACAGTACTACCTTGGACCTAAGAAATCAGAACCCCCATTCTAGGCCTTGGAGGGCCATGCACTGGCCTCCTGCTGGCCACACCCTTGACCATGAGGCCAGTTACACTCAGGGCCTAAAAGTATACACAACTGAAGCCGACACACCCCAGCCTCCTCTTACCCAGGACCCCAGAATCTCCTATTTAGTGGTCTGCTCAGGCCTCTTCTCCAAGTTGGTCCTCCCAAGGGCAGATGATTCGACTATTAGTATTTACAGCCCCAGGCCCAAGAGATGGTCAAAAGGTTGCTATGTGGGGCGCCTGGCTGGCTCAGTTGGGAGAGCATGTGACTCTCGATCATGGGGTCTTGAGTTTTGAGTCCACATTGGGTGTAGAGATTACTATAAATAAATAAATAAACTTTAAAGAAAAAAAGTTGCTGTGTGAAAGGTATGTGGTGATGTATAGGCTGTAAGTTCACACATGTGCAAGTACAAAGTCCCTCATGCAAGGAACCTGGGATGAAAAGAGGAGGTCAGGTTAGAAGTTCATTCTTTACACTTCAGTATGTTATAAAGTGAAACACAGAGGAGTCTGAGAATTCCCTGTTTGACTCTGATTTTAGGTCATTATGAAGTTTTATTTATAAAGGTAGGCAACAGAACATCTTTATCAGCAAGCTTGATTTGTAACTTGTAAATTTTTAGACATATGGCATATGGACTTTCTTTTGGATTCTTGCCATGAGTCCCAGAAATGTTAGGGATGGGCCTGGAAGAGAATCTGAATCCCTTGTCATATGAGGAATAGTTGAAGAAAAGTAGTACATTTAGCCTGGAAAGAGAAAATGCTGGTGGGAAGATAAAAGAACCAGCCATTTTTCACATGACAGCTAAAGAGCTATCATGTGAAAAATAAAGCAGATCTGTGTTGTGTTGAAAATGCAAGGACGTACGTTCCATTTTAACATAATGAGTAATTTTTAAACAAGAAAAACTCTTTTTAAAAAGAGTTAGGCAGTCATATAACTGAGTTTTCAGACACTACAAACACAGAAGTAGAGGGCAGATGATTATTTTCCAAGGAATTCTGATTTTGGAGAAGGCCAAGACCACATTTTCCCTAGAAGCCTATGTAACTGCAATATTCAATAATCCTATGAACATGGAGCCTATGAAGTATGCAGAGACAACTGGTAAGAAACATGAGGCAAAGTGAAAGAAAGCTTAACCTGAGATAACCTTTCTGTCTTAAAAGTCCCTGCTGTCTGCTTACTCTTGTCATGTGCCTCCTCACAAAAAGAGAGGTAAATTCCTCTGTTTTACAAAAGAAGGAACATATCTCAACATAATAAAGGCCATACATGACACACCCACAGTTAACCTCATACTGGAAGTCCTGGCTAGAGCTATCAGGCAAGAAAAAGAAAACAAGGTATCAGAATTGGAAAGGAAGAAGTTATCTCTAGACTTAATCAAAAACCATTAGATCTAATCAACGAATTCAGTAAAGTTGCAGGATACAAAGTCATTAGACAAAAATCAGTAGCTTTTCTAAACACTAACAACAAAATTTCTGAAAAAGAAATAAATCAATTTCACTTATAATAACACCAAAACAATAAAGTACTGGGGCACCTGGGTGGCTCAGTCGGTTTAAGTGTCTGACTTAGGCTCAGGTCATAATCTCACGGTTCGCAAGTTCAAGTGCCACATCGGGCTCTGTGCTGACAGCTCTGAGCCCACAGACTGCTTCGGATTCTGTGTCTCTCCCTCTCTCTGGCCCTCCCCTGCTTGCGCTCTGTCTCTCTCTCTCTCTCTCTCAAAAATAAATACACATTTAAAAAAAATTTTTTTTAACAATGAAATACTTACACATAAATTTTACTAAGAAGGTGAAAGATCTCTCACTGAAAACTATAAGACACTGATGAAAGAAATCAAAAGACACAAATAAATGGAAAGGTAGCCCATGGACTGGAAGAATACTGTTAAAATATCAATACTACCAAAAGCCATTTTTAGATTCAAAGCAATCCTTATCAAGATTCTAAAGGCATGTTTTACAGTAGCAGGCAAAACACCCCTGAAATTCATATGAAACCACAAAAGATCTCAAAGAGCCAAAGAAATCTCCTACGAAAGAAGAACAAAAAAGGAGGTATCACACTTCCTAATTTCAAGCTATACTGTAAAGCTATAGTCACCATAGTAATCTAAAGCACAAGCAACAAAATCAAAAATAAACAAATGAGACTACAAAACTAAAAAGCTTCTACACAGCAAAAGAAACGATCAAAGTAAAGACAGAAATGAAAAAATATATTTACAAAGCATATATATGATAAGGGGTAATATCCAAAACATAAAAAACTTGTACAACTCAATAGCAAGCAAGCAAATAAATGACCCAGTTAAAAAATGGGCAAAGCCCCTGAACAGACATTTCTCCAAAGAAGATCTATGAAAGGCCAACAAGTACATGAACATGTTCAACATCAGTAGTCACTAAGGAAATGCAAATTAAAACCACACCTACGAAATCTTACCTCACACCTATTCAAACGGCCACCATCAAATAGATAAGAGATTACAAATGCTGGCCTGGATGTGGAGAAAAGGGAGCCCTTGTACACTGCTGGTGGGACTGCAATCTGGGATAGCCACTATGAACAACCGTGTGGGATCCTCAAAAAAACTAAAACAGCACTACCATATGATCCAGCAATTCCACTTCTGGGAACAGATCCAAAGGTAACAAAAACACTAGCTGCAAAAGATATCTGTACCCCCACATTCACTGCAGCATTATTTATAATAACCAAGACATGGAAACAACTTAAGTGTCTATCAATAGATGAATGGATAAAAAAGCTGTGGTGTATGTATACAATGCAGTATTATTCAGCCATTTAAAACAACAACAACAACAACAACAACAACAACAACAACAAGGAAACTCACCAGTGGCAACAACATGGATGGACCTCAAGGGCATTATGCTAAGTGAAATAAGAGAAAGACAAATACTCTAAGATCTCAGCTATATGTAAAATATTCAAAAAACTACATTACATTTAAAAGCCCCAAACTCATAGAAAGAGAAAATTTTTGGTTGCTGGAGGTGTGAATGGGGGGGAAGGAGAAATTGAAGGAAGGTGGTAAAAAGTACAAACTTCTAGTTATAAGATAAATAAGTACTAGGGATGTCACGCAAACAGGACAACAACAGCTGACACTGCTGTGCGATATATCGGGAAGATGTTCCTAAAAGAGAGCTTTTTTTTTCTTTTCTTTTTATTATGTCTATATGAGATGAATGTTAGCTGAACCTATTGTGGTAATCATTTCACAACATACATAAACCAAAACGTCATGCTGTATTTAGTTTAAGCCTAAACTAATACAATGATGTCAATTATTTCTCAATAAAACTGGGGGAAAAAAACAATTTCAGTAGAGTGCTCAAATGGATCAAGCCAAAGAAGAGAATATGGGGAGCCTAGGTGGCTCAGTTGATTAAGCGTCTGACTTTGGCTCTGGTCAGGATCTCACAGTTAGTGAGTTCAAGCCCTGCATTGGGCTCTGCACTGGTGATGCAAAGTCTGCTTGGGATTCTCTCTCTCTCTGCCCCTTCCCCACTTGCATTCTCTCTCTCTCTCTCAAAATAAATAAATAAATACACTTAAAAAGAAAAATAAGAGAATAAGCGGTGAGAAAGTAGACACAGCCAATATAAACAACTGTTGCTGAAAAGCGATCAAAGAAATTGGGCGACAGCTGAAATGAATCATAAGGTGGAGGAGAGGGTAATGTAGAGAAATGATGTATTCAGTTAAGATATTAGTGGCTCAAACAAGATAGAATTTTATTCCTCTCTCACTTAACCATCCAAAGATAAATGAGTAGTTCAAGGCTAGTAGATGGCTCTGCTCCACGAGATCATCCAAAGATTCATTTTATTGATCCTTCTCCCACTAAATGTTGCTCTCACCTGTAATGGTAACATGCATCAGCACCACACTGTCCTCAGCAAAAGGGGGAAAGAGGAAGTAGAAGGAAACTAGCTTCCTAAGGCCATTACCCAGAAATCACACACATCACTTCTGGTCACATCCATTTAGCCAAAACCTAGTCAGATGGCCACACCTAGCTATAAGAGAGGAAATGTAGTCTAGCTGGGCAGTCATGTGCCCAGATAAAACTTGCGGGTCCTGTTACTGAAAGGGAGCCACAAACAATGGCATTTGGTGAATGATTAATCATTGCTACTGCAAGTAATATGAAGCATGCCAGCATACAAAAAGAGATGATCTAGTAAGGAGAGAATAATTTAGGGAAGAAAATAAGTGCAGAAGTGAAGGCCTTAAGAAGGCAGAAATGAAGGAGATCTAAGGCACAAATTTATTGCCGCAGAAGCAGGGACCCTTGTGTCTTGCCACTTCTCACATGCTTGACTTTTCAGAAGAAAAGCTGTCCCTTGAATGCATTTCCAGGAAGTTTAAGTAATTCTTTCCCAGCGTCTAGTAAATCAAGCTATTACACAGAATGAGCGTAAAAATCTGGCCTGGAATGAGCAATTCACATGGGTTGTCTCCTGACAGGCTGATTCAAACAGTTGCTTCTCTGTCAAAGAGAAGATGACCAAGTTTTAGAGCTGGAGGGAGTCTACAAGACTCATTTTACAAATGTTCAAGACCACAAAGTATCCTCTCCAATAGTACATCCCCAAGTCCTCAAATTGCCACATCAAGGATCATCCCACTGTCTTTCTGCCTAATCTTTTATAATATTCTTTTTCATAATACAGTTATCTTCCCAATGAAATGAACACTTCCTGAGAGACTCAATGCCACCTTTTTTAATATCTATTTTGCACTTTATCTAGCAAGACGCAAAATACATAGTATGCACTCAATGGATACTTTTCAGTTCATTGATAAAAGAGATTTGGTTCCCCTCATCCTACTGGAGCCACCATTGCTACTGAATCTGGAAGACCACCAAATATAAAGCAACGAATAAGGACTGTCATGTTTTACTTGGGTAGGTCAATGCAAACTGGGCAAGTGCAAGAGAATGGGTCCTATTTTTTTCAAAAAATTAGAGAATCAAGGAATTTTGAAACAAGAAAGGCTATCAGAGAGACCCCTAGTCTGACCCCTCACTTCAGAAATAAGGAAAATAAGGTTCAGAGACAGGAATTACTTGTCCAGAGTCACAGACTGTTTATAGCAGAGCCAAACAAGAACCCAAGTCCTCTGACTTTGAGTTGAAATCTCCTTCTTTGACTTTTTGGGTCTGTGTTTAATACACTGGGAAATATAGTGAACTTCACATAATACATTCTTCAAAACTGCTGAAAATGCTACTCATCTTAAAGTCTTTTGGGGCACCCAGGTGGTTCAGTTGGTTGAGCGTCTGACTCTTGATTTTGGCTCAGATCATGATCTCAAGGCCATGGGATCAAGCCCCACATCGGGCTCCATGCCCTCTCTTCCCTCTGCCCCTCTCCCCCACTCACACGCTCTTTCTCTCTCTGAAATAATAAATGAATGAATGTGTGAGTGAATGAATGAATGTCTTT
The DNA here is from genome assembly GCF_027475565.1 of Acinonyx jubatus. Classification (NCBI taxonomy): domain Eukaryota; kingdom Metazoa; phylum Chordata; class Mammalia; order Carnivora; family Felidae; genus Acinonyx; species Acinonyx jubatus. Next base: position 87,464,583 of record NC_069390.1, on the reverse strand, counting down.
TTACCACACATCTCTCCAAAGAGGAACAGGATTTAATATTTCCATCCTACACACACAGTAATAAAAAGTGAAGATCAAGCCTTGCCCAAGATTACAAGGCTGAACCCCAGATAATAAAGATTGTACTATTTAAAGGCAAAGAAACAGAATACCTGCTTTAGAATTCTTACCCAGGAAAAGGTGCTTTTCTTTTCTGATAGAGACAACATAAACATATCATAACACTTCCATAATGCACGGGTCATGCATGCTTTTCCTCTCGATGCTTTCCAACCTCTACAACCTCCAATACTAATGCACATTATAATCCACAGGATAAAATAAGGTACTAAATGGATATATGACTGTAAGTCAAATAATAAGATCTCTCTGAAAACCAGAATTCTACTTCTACTCTGAACACTCTGGTCCATATATTTGTTATGGGAAATGAAACCAAACACCTTATTTATTTCTCATTTCCTTTTACCTTCCTTTTATCTCCTTTCAATACCAGGCCCCCTTGTCCAGGAATACTGTGAAACTGCATCTATTTTATCAGATCTTTATATTTTACTACCTTGGCGAATATCTGCTCTCAAACTTCATCTCTCTAGATAGTCAATCTCTGGTTGTTTTTTCTGTGTTAACCTCAAGAGGAAATACTGAGGTGCTACAAACAGAAGCCTGAACTTCACTTTTCCAGGTACTGCTGCTCTACAGTTTTATCGGAGAGCCCCTCTGCTTCCATCCCCGTTTTCTACCAAGGACAGTGTGGGAATATTAATGTCCTCCCTTATCTCCCTTGGATCATCCCACTGCACTTAAGCATCATTCAAGGCAGAAACTGCACATTTGTAGGAATGCAAGAGCCACAATGACCCCAATTCTATTTTGTTCAACTCAGTCAGAACAATGACCTTTATTTGCTCACTCTTAATTTGGTATTCATGTTAAATAAACCAGCACTTGAAGTTGAGAAGCACATCCAATTTCTCAATTGTAAGATAATTTAAACCAAATACTTCAAAAAACAGCCTAATATCAAAGCCTCTAGACAGTAAACTAGGTCTACCTTTAGAAAAAAAAATATTAAGGGGCACCTGGGTGGCTCAGTCGGTTGAGTGTCCGACTTTGGCTCTGGTCATGTTCTCGCAGTTCGTGGGTTTGAGCCCTGCATTGGGCTCTGTGCTGACCGCTCAGAGCCTGGAGCCTGCTTGGGACTCTGTCTCTCCCTCTCTCTCTGCCCCTCCCCCACTCATGTTCTGTCTTTCTCTGTCTCCCAAAAATAAATAAAAGTTAAAAAAATTTTAGAATAAAATATTAAGTTTTATTATTTCAACTCTGAAATAGGATGTTAATAGGGATGCTAATGCAAATCATAAGGAAATTTTAGAGTGTCGTATACATGTAAGAAAAGTTATCTAACACCGTGGCCTCATTAAGATAGGTTTTTCTCACATATCGAGAGAGAGAGAGAGAGAGAGAGAGAGAGAGAGAAGGAAGGAAGGAAGGAAGGAAGGAAGGAAGGAAGGAAGGAAGGAAGAAAGAAAGAATGAATACCAGTACCAAATGAGAAGTGGTATTTAACTTCAGTTTGCAACATAGAACAGTATCAGGGAATGGTCAAAAACCAGGATCTCCAAAAAACAGCTGAACTTTCTTTCCATCCATTCTTAATCATCTAAATAAGCAAGTGATTAATAAAACTACAGTACAATATATGGGAAATTTCTCAAGTTATTCCAATTATCAGTCGTGAACTAAACTAATGGTTTCAGTGAAGGAGAAAATTCTGTAACGAGCAGCATACCTCCCAGGAAAACAACTCTACAATACAGGGGCAAAGGTGGCCTACGATATTTCAGGCATAGTGTTTAGCCACCACCATCGTAATCATCGAAAACTCACTGAGTGCTTACTATATGCTTATACTGTGTTAAGCACTGACAAGTGCCACTTCATCTAATCAACAGTACAACTTCTAAGACTGATTCTAGTGTCACTGTGAATCAAGGAGGTAACTGAGGCACCAAGACATCAGTCTGCCCTGGATCAAAGTTTGTAAGTATCGCAGCTGGCATTCGAACATAAGACTACATGGCTCCAAAGCAGAAATTAGAGTCTTTCAAGGGGTCTTAACCCCTGTAATGCTATGACAGGAAATAAGGCATATGCTAAGTAAAGCAAAAATGTCCAAGTCCTAAATCAGGGGTTGGCAAACTTTTTCAGTAAAGGGCCAGAAGATAAATATTTTAGGCTTTGCCAGCCATACTGTCTCTGCTGCAAGAACTCTGCTGTTGCACTGCCAATGTAGCCACACACAATACATAAACAAATGAGCAAGACTGTGTTCCAATAAAACTGTATTTATGGACACTGATATTTGAATGTCATATAACTTGTACACGTTATGAAATGTCTTTTTTGATTTTTTTCCTATTATTTAAAAGTTTTTAAATCATTCTTAGCTCATAGGCCATACAAAAAACAAACTGTGGGCCACATTTGGCCTACAGACTGAATTCTGCCAACTTCTATAATAAATGAGGCAGACAAATATAAAATATTTTTTTACTCAACCCTCTTCTCACAAATCCTAACTTGTAACTTCTTTCAGAATTTAGGCACCTGGGTGGCTCAGTCAGTGAAGCATCTGACTGTTGACTTCGGCTCAAGCCGTGATCTCACGGTTTGTGGGATCGAGCCCCACATCAGGCTCTGCACTGACAGCAAGGAGTCTGCTTGGAATTATCTCATTCCCCCTCTCTCTGTCCCGTGCACACACACTCTTGCTCTCGCTCTCTCTCTCTCTCTCTCTCAAAATAAACATTTAAAAAAATAAAATAAAAAAGCTTAAGTCTCAATAAGCTTGACATCTGTCCCAGAATAATCAAAATTTCCAAAGAATCCAAAACTATAGGTACTACGTATGGATTTCCTAAGAATGAGAAAGAATCACAAAATTTTGGAAGTGGAAGAAATCTAACACATTCTCATTCCTCATGCACATTTTCTAAAATTGATGTTAACATACTGAAAACAATTAAATAGTAAATTTATACATAATAACAGTAATACCTTATGTGTATAAAATATTTTACAAAGCAGTTTCACATTCTCTCATCTCATCCTTCACAACAACTCTGTAAGGAAGACAATGCGAGCCCCCTCATCTCTGTTTTATACCTAAGGAAAACAAGCTCGGAAATGTAAATACCTTTCCCAAAGAAGGAACCAGGCCACACAGCTACTAAGCGGCAGAATTGCAACCATGACCTGATTTCAAGGCCTGCTGTCTCTTAACTACTTCCATGGACATCAGGTTTCATGTTAACAGGTGAAATCCTAAATTCTCAAGAATATTAACCATTATCTATAAATACAACATAATACAACCTTTAAAATACATTGAACAACATTCATCTTGTTCCATTTTTCTTCTGCCACCACAGTCTTCTGAAGAAAACAGGTGCTACTCCTTGACATTTGTTAAATGCATTTACAGTCAACAGTGAATCTATATATACTGTGTAGACAATATACCCAGGCCAGCTGGGAAAGGGGAAACACTGCTGAATAAGACATCTAAAGACAGAATAAGAAAAAGAGAATGGGAGGTGGAGATGAATGTACTGCCATTAAAGTCTCACCCAACTGATGACTGGAATATGATGTGGGGGTTGGGAAAAGAAAATAAAAGGAACATAACAACTGGAATTCAAACCAACATCAAAGACTCTAACGACAGTTGAACCTGCCTGGCTGCTTCCTAGTCACTCCCTCGAAAACAAAACAGTTATATAACCGGGGAAGGTTCTTCCAACTAACATTTCCTCTCTGGCCCACTTACACTTTATCGCCCACCTCAATGTGCACGACCATACAGTAAACTGGGCCTCCACGCCAGCTATGGCAGGACAAGTCTCTGTCCAAAGTGCTGCTTTATTCCATGGGCTGCTTATAGGGACGATGGTATGAAGAAGACACGGTTCCAAACTCACCCCATTCTAGAGACTTGTTCTATAAAGAATCACCACATATCCAATTTTAGGAATGAAGTAGATACCAGATATTCCTGTAAATGGACATTACAACACCATGTCTCATCTTCACGAACAGCCCTAATGAAAAGAATTCATACCAATGAGTACTTGAAAACTCTGAGGTCATGTTGTGGCTGCAGTTAAGCTTCTATTTTCTTCACTCTCAAGTCCAAGGAGCAAATAACAAGACTCCGAGTTAGATGTCAATTTACACCATAAGGAAAAATATACTAAAGAATTATAACCATCACTCCCCAAACATATTACAACAAATCCTATTACTGAATCAAACTAGCACATTATCTGGACTCTAACAGCCACTGTCCCCCAGTACCATATGCTTTTTATTCTTCCAATATAAATATGAATATGGACAACGTTTAGAAAAGCAACCAGTGTATCAGAAGTTATTCCCATTCAGACGGACTTGAAAGGTCTAAATCTGTGCCAAATAAAACTCTGAAAGAATGGAAAATAAAAGAGATGCTGACAACAATGCAATGTGGCTCAGCTGCCAGCTACCCACGTAGCATCACGCACTGCCCCAAGCACTTTAAAAGCAGATTGCAATTCTGCATGGAGATCAAAATTATAATTATCCAAATTCTATTTCCTAAAAGATAACTACTAAACTGCATCCCAAGCATCCTGCTGTGAGTCTTCTCCCCTCCACCTTCTTTAAGCTTCAGCAACAGAAGGTTAAGTTATCAAGGGTCCAGAAGTAGACTAAAGCTACGACATCAGGTTTGACTTTCCCTCCCTACCGATACTTGTGATCTATTTGCGAAAACCTTTCCCATATTTACTCAAGTCAACAAAATGAGAAAGGCCCAATACGGTGAGCTCGGGACGGGGGCTGGGGAGGGCACTAAGTCACCAGTTTCGTCCAATATGTAGCGGCAACTTCAGCCAATTAGAAAGATGAGAGGGAAAACTCCAAGGGAGTCCCTGCGAGCAGAGACGGCTCGCCCAGCCTGCCCCACGCACACCGGGGGGCGGACACCGCGAGGTCGCCCGTGGGCAGCAGCGGAGGGAAACGCTCCAGCGGCGGCTCCTCTGGGAGCGCCCGTGGCCCCAGAGCCCCCACTCAGCTATTCCCTGGGAGTCACGGCTCCTGCTTGACTTGAGCCTCAGCCGCGAAGCACTGCAGCAGGCCAGAAATCCGTCCGAACCCCTGGTCCGCCCAGGCCGGGGCGGGCCGGGGGGGGGGGGGGGGGGGAGTGGGGGACTGGGGATTCGAGCGCGGGAGGCGGTCGGCCCAAAGCGCGGTCCACCCCGGGAGGCTGGGGAAATGAGTCCGGGCAGGGGGGCGGGGGGGGGGGGGGAGACATGGGGAGGGGGGGTCCGGGGGAAACCCGAGATGGTCTTCTAAGAACATTCGATCCGGAACCTTTACTTTAAAAAGAATTTATTCTAAAAAGGCAAGCAAGGCCCCCGCAGCTTTCCCTGCGGCGCCTGCCCACGTCACCCGAGCCCCCGGCCCTCCCGCGGCCCCCGCCTTACCGAGCCCCGCGGCCCCGCCGCGCCGCCGCGGCGTCGCTGCGCCCCGCTCGCCGCTCCGTGTCTGCCCTCCGCGGGCGCCGGGCCCGACGCCCTCCTCCTCCTCGCCGCCGCCGCCGAGCACCGCCCGCGCCACGGAGCCTAGCGCCTAGCCGCCGAGGGCAGCCGCCGGGGCTCGGCCGGGCGCCCCCCGCGCCAGCGCCTCATCCCGCCTCGCCGCCCCTACAGGCTCGGGGGCGGGGACGCCGGGCTCCGGGCCGCGGCCTCAGAGTCCCCACCTCCGACACGCACAGCGCTCGCCCTCCCCCGGCGGAGTCGGCCCCGGAGACGCGGTCCTGAGGTGCCCGAGCCCCCCACCCCGACGCCTTCGGGCCGCCCCCGCCCCGTTCGCCGGCGCGCGCCCAGCCGGAGCCCGCCGCCGGCCCAGCCTCCGCCTCCTCCGCTCCGCCTCCTCCTGCACCCGCGACGCCCGCAGCGGGGAGAAGAGGCGCGCCGCCGCGGCCGCGGGCACGAGCACGCGCGAGGAGGGCGGGCGGAGCGCGCGCGCGGCCGAGGGCGGCGGGGGCGCGCCCAGGCCTCGCCTGCTGTTGTCCCGGGAACGCACGTGCAATGCGGGGGGGCGGCGAGGGGCGCGTGGCTCGCCTTCCCCGGGGGCGCGAGGGCCGGCGGGGAGCTGGAAGGGGGCTGAGATGCTTGCTGCCGTAGGGATTCGGACGTAGTGTGATGCCTCGGCTTCTGCATTGTGCTGCGGTGCAAACATAAAAAACCTGCCGCAGCAGCAGTAACACCAGGAAGAGCTATCCTGCGAGACTACGGCAGTGGCTCCTCTCCACTCCCAACTGACCCCTGAATACTGTCACCGCTCGGGGGAGGAGAGGGGGCGTTGCCACTAGTCAGGAAGATCCTCGTGGCTCCAGCTCTTGCGCATTTTGGTCCAAAACCAACTCGCATCGGTTATTATTTGGAATCGGAGGCCTAAAAGTTCCTTCAGTTGGTTTCTTCATTCAGAGTTATGGACCAGAAGACTGGAAGCGACATGGCAGGGGAGAGGAAGGACAAGCAAGGGTGAAAGAGTGGCAAACCTGAAGGTGCGCGGCTAGACTGAAAAGCGATTTTGGAGCAAGTGAAGCAGCTCACAGGGAACCCGCTGCCTGTGGATGGCACTGCCCTTGGTTCTTCCCTACTCCTTTTGTTCAGCCTCCAGAGATGAGCAGCGCTTCCTTCCACCTGCAATAACCATCTGTGTAACAGAATAGATCTTGACATTCTACCGTTCTATTTTCGTTGTTTTCTTTTATATATGTACTTTTCACTCCTGATTCATGTGGTATCTAAATGTTGTTGGGAGGTGGTGGTTAACCTACATAATTTAACTTTTGGTCTTCAAACCTACAGATGCCAAATATACTGCATCATCTAATGTCACTGCAGTGATTTGGGTCCACTCAGCATTCAGTCATTTCAGTGGGTGTCATTGAATATAAAATGTGGCCTTGACCATATTTAGCACAATTTCAAGGGCATGTAGGTGAAGCAGGATTTCAACACATCCTGGGGGGAAATTAGGGAGTGAACATGTTCAGTAATCCCACACTTGCCAGCTCCAGTATAACCAAAGTTTCTTTAAAGACCAAGATTCTGGATGTTTTCTAGCAGAGAACAAGGTCAGGGATAGAATGAGAAGTGTACATAGAGGGACAAACTGGGATAGGAACATTTAAAGAAGCCTACTTCAAATAAATTGGATCCTGGTATCCCAGCCATCTGCTGGAGACAGGTATACTTAGTATCCATAAGTCTTAATGGGTACTTCCTAAGTGCTAGAGAAACAGCAAGATAAATCATGAAGACTGGAGATCTTGATTTCAACAAAAGCCCGTAGTTTAAAAATTACTCTTCCTTTGGGGCGCCTGGGTGGCTCAGTCGGTTAAGGGTCAGACTTCGGTTCAGGTCGTGATCTCACAGTTCATAGGTTCAAGCCCTCTGTCGGGCTCTGTGCTGACAGCTCAGAGCCTGGAACCTGCCTCGGATTCTGTGTCTCCCTCTCTCTCTGCTCCTCCCCCACTCATGCTCTGTCTCTCTCTCAAAAATAAATAAACATTAAAAAAAATTTTTTTAATTACTCTTTCTCCAAACTGCAGCAGTTCCAGGGGTCACTTTGGACCACAGGGAGCCATTTCTGGAAAGAGGGACATGTATGTAGAGAGGAATTCAATAGCTTGTGTTGTTCCCAGGATTGGTGAGCATTAAACATAAAACCTCCTAGGATGTCAAAAGGAAGCCAGTACCGGACATTAAACCAAGTCAGCATGGGAAGCAAGTTTTGCCCAAGGCTCCAGTCCCTTGCCTACTCTCAACTACAGTAATGACATTCTGCATGCTTTTTGAAAATCTTCACATCCCAGAGTTTTGCAATCACACCCCGAAATTCAGCTGCAGTGGCTGAATGTTCAAGGGTTATGCCCAACCGGTGGAGAAGGTAAATATAGAAAGGAGCTAGGATTTATGCATTTGTTGGATGACACAGATATTTTACTTCAGAGCCTCAAAACATTTTGGTAACTTTCCCCTTGCTGCTATTATATCTAGTTCAGAGAAAGCACAAATGGATTCCATATGTGTATGCCAAATGTCAGAGGTGTTTGAGCAAGCTTGAGGGTGCTGATGCTCCTTACTCTCATTCTGAGTCAGCACTCCCTCTCCTTGGAAAGAAGCATCCAAATATCCTAGGAATAATAGTTATTATTGCTAAACCTGCAGCTAAACTGAAGGTGGTTATTTCTGGGCAACTCTGCAGCCATCTGAACTTGGTGTTTCAGATGTTTGTAATCAATTACCTGTGTCCTAATAACACCTTTAGTGATCCAATACATCTAACCTAAAAATTGCAACCTTCCGTAAAAGAGAAAAAGCCTGTCAAACTGTAAAATAATGTTAAATATCTGCATTTGTTGTGCGTTGATTCAATACCAAACAGGTGAGGGGCAAGAGAGGGAGGGGGAAAAAAGGCTAACCCCTCTCCCTCTGAAGCTGTTGGAGGCCTCAGCCTGGCACTGTCATCTTCCAGACAGTAGCATCTGGGCTCACTCCTGGCATCTCTGATCTGTTGCACTGCAGTCCCCTCCAGGCACTGAAGCAGCGTCATGGTGCAGACAAATAGAGCCAGTGAGAGGGCAGCCACACGGACGACTGCAACACTCACCTAACCTTGAGTTTCAGAGAGAGGCCTGGGAATTGAGCAAGGGAAGGGGGGGAAGCTTATTCATCCCCAAATTGAATGCTCAACAGCTGGCTTGAGAAATATGAGTTGCTGAAAGTGGGCCAGGTTTAATAGAGAATTTCCCCAAAGTGACATTTGACATTACCTTGTTTATTTATTTTTTTCCTGGCCCAAGGGCCAGCTCCATAAAGCGTCCCATAAAACAGGACAACAAAATAGATTTTTGAAAAGACGTGTCCTCTGTGTTGCATTCTCCTGGCTAATACAGATGCCCAAGGAGTAACCTCTCTTAAACTTTGAGCCCTTTACAACAAAAAGCTACTATTGAGCAAAATTTTAGAAAGGGCTCAGCAGTCCTATTCCCTGGGATGTGACACATCCCTGGGGGCACGCATTGAAACAATAAACTCTCTTTTCTCCTGTCCTCCACTGGCCACATTTTGGTTCACATTAGCCTCTATCACAATAATGTAGGACTTCGGGTTGTTCTCCCACACAGATTTCCTTTTTCAGTCTTTAATCCTTTACACCCAGCTATAGCTCTCTACACTTCTGCTTTGAATCATTCAGCCTGATGGTAGCTCCTTTGCTGTCTCTTCACTTAAGTCCTTCTCCTCTTCCAGGATTCTAAATGTTGGCTGGCCCGCAGCTCTGACCTTGGGCCTTTTCTATTCTCTTTCTATACTCCTTCCCAGGGCAGTCTCCTCCAGCCCTTGGCTTTAAATAGCCTCCATCCACTGATGTATATCTTCAACCCCGACCTCTTCCCAGCACTCCGGGCTCATATATCCAGCTGCCTCCATGGCATCTCCATTTGGATATCTCAAACTTAATGTGCCCATAACAGAACTCTTCATTTTCTGTATTAAAAACAAAACTCAAAATTGCTTCCTTCAAGTCTCTCCCATCTCAAGACAAAAACATCTCTCAAACACTGCTTTCATTTTTGTAGCAAATCCTTCCAGTTTTACTTCAAAACATATACTGAATTCAATCTCTTTTGTCCCTCTTTACCACTAACACCCACATCTGTGCCCCCATAATCTCTCTCCTGGGTGACTAACTGGTCTCCTGCTTCCATTCTTTCCCCTTCGTGGTCTAGCCTCAGTGTAGCAACCTGAGTATTTCTTTCCAAATATTAGTAAGATAATATCATACTCCCTGCCCCAAACTCTCCAGTGCTCTGTTCTTCTAATCACACTACAATAAAATCCAAAGCCCTTCCCTAGTCTTGCAAGTCCCCCCTTTAGTCCCAATGCACGTCTCCAGTCGTGTCTTCTTTTCTTTTTGCTTTCTTTCTTTCTTTTTTTTAAGTAATCTTTACATCTGACATGGAGCTCGAACTCGCAACCCCCGGATCAACAGTCACATTCTCTATGCACTGAGCCCACCAGGTGCCCCACAAAGTCTTGTCTTCTTAACATTCACTTTGCCAGCTAGGAGGCCAGCCTCCAGCTGTCCCTTAAAAGCAGCCAGGGTCACTTCCCTTCTTTTAAATTAACCTTTTTGGGGCACCTGGGTGGCTCAGCTGGTTAAGCATCCAAGTCTGGATTCCAGCTCAGGTCATGATTTCCTGGTCCGTGAGATCAAGCCCCACATCAGGCTCTGCACTGACAGTGTGGAGCCTGCTTGGGATCCTCTCTCTCTCTCAGTCTCTCTCTCTTTCCCTCCTCCACTCTCTCATGCTCCCTCTCTCTCTCTCAAAATAAATAAATAAACTTAAAAAAGCAATTAATTAAACTTTTCAACTGCTATAAAATAGGTTTGCCTTCTCTGTCCCCTTATTCTGCTCTTTTTTTTTCTTTTTCTTTCTTTCTTTTTTTTTCTTTTTCTTTTTTTTTTTTTTTTTTGGACACAGAAATGATCATGTAGATGATTATGTTTTGTAACTGGTTACCTATTTGCCTCTCGAGAGCTCCTCGAGGTCAGGTACTTTGTTTTTCACCACTGCATTCATATTGCCAAATAAATGAATAAATTCTGTACTGCCCGAGTACATAATCTGTATGCTCACTTACTTTCTGCTGTTACTTATTGCTATGGATGTATCTTTATACTTATCACAAGTGCAGACAGCTGCAAATTATAAAATTATATAATTTGCAAATTACTGCAAGTCAAATCGAAACGAATTATATTGAAAATCTGAGAAAATATCAAGATTCAGTAGTGAAGGATACATATGAAATGAGTAATTTAATACCTATAAGGCAAAATCATACTCTAACCTGTAATTAGGTTTTGATCTGTTTAAGTTAAGGGCACAGAAAATTAAAGCCAAGTTATATGAAATGTCTTCTCATTCCCAACAAAAATAATCACCATCTTGGAAAGAAATGTGGTAAATTTTAGCAGATGCTAGTTCTCCCTGTCATTTTTCTATCTTGTCCCACTCTGTGACCTTGAGGAAGTCAATGGCATTTCCCATCTGTGTTCCCATCTGTGAAATGGGCCTGCTCACTTTGTTCATTAGTTTGGGTGTATCAGAAAAAGTAGAATAATTTAATTATCATGAAAAGGCTTTGGAAAGAAAAGGAATTTGGAAATTAACAGTGATTATTATGCCTCCCAAACTTCTTTGCATAATATTTTGAAAATGAGGCAGAAATAAATCTAATTTTGAGAGACAACTAAAGACTTACAAAAAATCTCTCCACATTTCTAAAATGATCAGGAAAAACTGTTCAGAGGTACCAAAGCAATCCACTGTCTGAGCTCTACACTTGGCATCATCCTCAGCAACAGAGATTCCATTTTATAGTCCGATGTGAACTGAGGCCAGGAAATGAAAGGAATCACAATAAAATGTAAGTTGTTGAATAAAGTATTAATTCTGCTTCTTAGCAAGCAAAGTCATGCAGGGGCTCATGAAACAATTAACAAAGAGACAACTATAACATTGATGTATACGAAATCCTTAAGGGGCAACAAAATGTTTGGAAGGGGGAACTTTTTGAAGTTGTATTTCCCCAGCAAACATGCTGCTTTATTTTTAAAACGTATGTTTCATGGAGGTGGCTTGGAGGAAACTAAATCTATCGGTGGCTGTGCAGTGGGGAGGGTGATGAGATGTTGCTACTGCTCAAGAGAACACACACACACACACGCACGCACGCACGCACGCACACACACACACCATTTCACTGTAAACACATTGAGTGCTATACCCCTCCCTCAGAGCTCTGCCTGAATCAGCACTCTACTCAGCTGCTTGGGGATGCTCCCGACCCCAGAGCCTTTTATTAGATCTAAAGAACTGAAACCAGTGTTGAGGAAGCGCATGGGAAAGTGACTTGGGAAAGAGAGAGATCAAAGAGAGGTCATTCAACTCCAAGGCTGCTTCTTTCCCAGGGTGCTTCCTACAATTCCCCTCCCACGACTTTGTCTTTTATGGCTTCTGGTTTCCAGAACTTAATGCATCTCAGAAGGTCTAAAACATCTGTGTTTTCCTGCTGTATTCAAAATTCATGTTGGCTGAGAATTTACCTATGATTCTGAAATTTAGATGCTAGGTTTCCTGGGCAACTTGAGAAGAACTGTAGCAGATAATCCAATGTGCCATTTTATCATTTTTTTTTAAATCACTTGCACTTGGCCTTGAAAGTTATTTTGTATTTAACTTGAAGTATGGGCAGTCCCTGGATATAGTGGGGGGTTAGGGGTCACAATATATCTGACAAAACAATAAAACTACCCTATCAAAATATTATTCCCCTGGTCCCCACTCAATTTTTTCTCTTATGTATTTCATGATGAAAACAAACAACAGTACTCCTCAGAGTGGTATAAAAGGCCAGTCTCAGGCAGCTGATAACAGACTCAAACTTACTAGTTCACTCCTTTTCTGGGTCATGATCTAATTTAAAAAGTATTTCTCTTTAGTTCTTGATGGATTTTAACCAAAAAGCAACAGCAACTGTTTTCCTCGTGACTACAGAATACTTTGTTGAAGATTACTACAGTAGTGAGAGAAAAAGTCAAGCAGCTGAGAAAATTATAGTTAGGGTAATTTAGAGTCGTCTATGCTTTGTGGAATACCTTTCAGTTGAGGACCCAAGGCTTTATCAACAAATATGAGGCAGTATTAACTTTCAGAGAAACTGAGGCACAGAGATTCAAATTCTTTTTTTAATATTTATTTTTGAGAGAGAGAGAGAGAGAGAGAGAGAGAGCGAGCACGAGTGGGGGCAGGGGTAGAGAAAGAGACACAGAATCCAAAGCAGGCTCCAGGCTCTGCAGAACCTGACATGGGACTCGAACTCACAAACTGAGAGATCATGACCTGAGCCAAAGTTGACGCTTAACCAATTGAGCCATCCAGGTGCTCTCAGAGATTCAAATTCTGACTGAAATCCAACCTGTGTACTTTATTATCTTTTTCTTTTCATGAAAGGCATCTCTTTTTTAATAAATATGGGTTGATGGCTAGGTCATACAAAATTGGACAAGAAAGTTATTTAAGAATAAATTAACTGTACGTTGCTGGAAAAAGCCCATCCAACAGAAGAAGTCCCACCTCACCCTCTTCCTTTCCCCCCTACTCCTAGAGGGAAGACCAGTGGTCCCTGCATTTGCATGCCACCTACTGCCTTCAGTAATTGTACCTGGTGCAGGTGGCCATGACTCTTCCCACATCCGCAAAGAGACAGCATCAGAAATAAATCCACCTTCAAGAACTGTGTCTCAAGCTAAGCTCTGGAATATTGATTAGCTGAACCATTGGCATTTCACATACCCAGTCAAAATTTTTATTTCTTTTTGAGAGAGAAAGAAAGGGAGAGAGAGTATGCATTCAAGCAGGACGCAGAGAGAGAGAGAGACAGAGGATCCAAAGCAGGCTCTGCATTGACAGCAGGGTCCGACAACAGGTCTTGAACTCAGGAACCGCAAGAATGTGACCTGAGCCAAAGCAGGACACTTAATGGACTGAGTCACCCAGGTGCCCCCTTACTCGGTTTTCTGACGGGCAAGTAAACCTCAATAAGAGAGGAACTGTTCCATCTCTATCCATTCCTTAATTACTAGCCCTGCTTCTGGGCTAGTTCTCCGATCCTACATTTCCCCAAATCCTCTGGTGCAGTTGCTTTTTTTTGGGGGGTGTGGGGGGGGGTGGGGAGACAAACCTCCTCAACATCACCTCAATACTACAATGCATCCTTTTACAAGGAAAACAAAGTCAACCATCATGTTTCCCCAGAACAGATCAGGAAATTTTGACCCTTCGTTTTACCAAGAAAGAAAGATAACTCTAAGGAGATGACTCTCACTCGGAAGCATCCTTTTTAATGAAGTCCTCATCTATATGGTACCAGGCTGGAGGCTGGAGGCTGGGCAAGGAAGAGTGAGCCGGGAGTCCCCTCCATTTCTCGGTACTTAGAGTTTAAGATAGATCAAATCAACAAAGGTTAGTCTGTGGGTACACAGACATCAAACAGCTGTGCAAACATCGGACAGATGCATAAATTAAATACAAAAGTAAATAGAGTATTTACATTAAGTAAAAGTCATACAGCTGCTGTTATTATTCTCTGCCGAAGCTCAGGAGGGAAAGAGGTACATTAGGCTAAACAGATTGTATTTTTCTGTCGGGGATGGTGTCAGCAGGAAGGAGTGGAAAGGTCACCCATGGCCAGAGGAACAAAGACAAACTGTTACGTAAGCGGTTGTCTGCTGATGCGCGACCTCTAAACGTGGTCTTCAGGCTGAAGTGACTTTGTTTCTCAGAAATTACTTTTATATGCCAGACTATGCTTTCAGGAAACTGTGTCAGTAACTAATTTTAAAGTGGCAGAGTGGCCAGCAATAGCAGGAGCCCAATGAGGTGAGCTGACCAATGCAACAAGAACTGCCCTACCTCAAAGAAAATCTTGCTATTTATTCTACGCGTGTCCGGGGCGAAATGAAAGGAGCCGTGCGGTAGCTTGATGCCGTTGGGAAGTCTGCATGCTAGCCCGGCAGCGTGGAAATTTCCTGTCTTTTCGATGGAGGAACTCTGGGATGCAACACAGCTTTATTTAGCCTGGATTCCTATACCCGACACCTGGAACATAGGAGACATGAATGATTGATGAATTCCTAAGCTGCTCACGAATCTCTCCTTACTTTAGGAAGCAGAAACCAGTATGGCATGTTGCACTTATTTTAAATAAAAATCGGTTTTTTTTTTTTAAATTCAGAAACATTAGTGTTCTATATTTGAAAAAATGAAGATTTCAAAACGGATAAAGTAATACAAGCTCATTGTTTAAAAATCGGAAATGGCGGTAAAATGAAAAAACAAAAACGGTAATCCTACAGTTGAGAGGTAATTAGTAATTAGTAATTACTGCTAATATTCCAGTACATATCTCCGACATATCTTTCTAAAAATGTATACATATATATATTTTTTAACAGAAACAGGACCATATTGAAACTAATGTGCGCCATATGCTTTTTCCCTTAACAAGTTTTTTTTTCATTTTTCATGTTAATAAATATTTATCTACATCATGTTCATATGATCATATGTCCATACCATACTTCCTTTAATATTCTCCTATTGTTGGACATTTATAGTGCTGTAAGGGTTTTTTGCTCTAGTTAGTAATGGCTGGTGGGTTACACTTGTTGCTAAATATGTGTGCATATCATGAACCTGGAAGAATCAGAAGTCTTTCTTCACCTCCAGGCTGATACCTAGAATTCCATGCTCAGTGCCTCAACCCCTTGGCTTAAGGATTTTGTTTACTTAAAAAGTAAGAATCCCCAATAAGGGTGTTCCCTAAACACTATCCGACACTGATTTCTCATTTTTCCTTGGGAAGTCCTGAGAGGGCCTCAAAGCTTGGTTCTATGCTCAAGCTTTGGCAGGTCAAACCACAAAAGTTCCAAAGTCCACACATATTCTGGTAGAATTGTTATACTTTTATAATTGACTAAAATTCTTGAGTGGTTGGAAACACAGTTAATGCTATCTGGTACTAATTACAGCCTGAATTTAGTTTATTAGAAGAAACACGTTCAGCCTTAGCTTATTCCCTCAATACCTGATCCAGATACTCATTAATTTTATTCTCATGTTTCTCGTATTTTATATTTGTTTGATTTTTCCGTAAATATAAATCTAGTTACCTTATAATCTGTCTCGATTCCTGCCTAGTCTGTGAATTAATCTTACTAAGACCTCAATTTTTATTTCACTTCCAAGCAATCTATAATTGGAGGTCTCCAGAATTCCCTTTAATACCAACAGGATAATATAGTTCTTTTTTACTCACATATCCAAGACTTTCTTAATCCCAATAAGTGTGTCTCTGAAGTGTTATCAAACTATACTGGTTACTCTGTAAAAGGCAGAGCCAAAGGAGAAGTGAAGATTCCTGCTTCTATGTGGGAAACAGGTACAGTGTGTGTGTGTGCACACGTGTGCATGAGAGTGAGTGAGAGAGAGAGATCCATCTCGAGAGACAGAGGGTCAACAATGTCAAGGGCTGCCAGGTATTTAAGACATGATAATTGCTGCTGGTACTAAAGTTCTGTTTCCACAGAGACTCACAGAGCAACCTTGGGGAAATGACTGAATGATTCCACTCCTCCAATCTCACACCTGAACCCCAAGAACAATGGTATTTTCCAACTTCTTCCATTATCAGGGCATAAGAATGAATTAGTTTACAGTTGGTGTTTTGAGATTCAATGGGAACCGTTATGACTTCACGTTCCTTTTATATTGCTTGTATTTTCACCCAACTGTTAAGGAAGGACAATTTACACTAGAGATGTTTCTTTTCTATACTGCTCTCTTGGGAAGAGTACCCAATGGCTTAACAAATTTAAGAACTAAGGAGGGGGTGGGTGGGTGCGGAGAGGGAGAGGTAGAGAGGGAGAGGAAGAGAGGGAGAGAGAGAGAGGAATCATAACCACCCACTCACACATATTTGGCATTTCAAGCTTTGAGCAGTTAATAACCAGCTCCTTGAGTTGGAAGCTGTCAAGCCCAGAATGCTGTTTTATTGTTCTCACACACCCTACTGAGCACACCTTCCTTCCTGAAAAGGCTCTGCACAAACCCACTTTTCAGCTTTGAAAGGCAAAAGAGTGGAATGGAGTTTAAAAGGAAGTACAAAAGCTTTCATAAAATGGAGTAAGGACCAAAGACTCTAACTCCAGGAGGCCGGTATTTTGAAGCAAATACTCCAATTGTTTTCCACCTCTCTGTATGTGTCCTTTCACAAAGAGTTTGTGCTTCAAGTGTGGTTTATCTATATTCTCTTCCTCTGACAAGGGATAGGTTACCTAGTCACACCACTGGGAGAGCCACAGGAAAGAAAATGGATGAAGGGGTCTTTTACAGAAAATTGTGAGTAATGCCAAAATAAAGATAGCATGCAGATTAAAGACAGTCAAGGATCTGGAGTGGTGAAGGAGCCTGAAGAGGCCACCAGGTTGAGCAAAGCAGCACATATGGAAGCCAGAGAACAGAGCCAGGTGGCATAAGATAAGAAGACCGAAGCAGGGAATCGTGGGGTCAAGAGCTACAGGGAAGGCTATCCTGGGCAAACGCTTGGGACAAGGGCTTACACCAGCTGGCTCTTCTTTGCTTACTAAGGCAGCATGTAGAGGAGGCCTGGCTACTGAAGGACTAAGGGGGACAAAGCTGTGAGGTTAAACCAATTGATCTGCAGCCCCTCAGGAGGCTCCGAACTTCACGATTTATCGAGATGATAGCATCGTAATCGCTGGCATACATTGAATGCTTACTCTGCTCCAAGCTAAGCTGTGCACACTAATTAAAAATGTAGTACTTAGTGTTTGCAACAACAACATCAAGTAGGTATAATGGTCCCTGCTTTGCAACCCAGAGAACTGAGACAGAGGTTAAACAATTTGCGTAAGATCACATTATAACTGGCAATGCTATGGTTTGTAGTCAGGTCTCTGTCTTCAGGGCCCAATTCTTCTCAAACTTGAGATAATTAAATAGGCACATTCCTCCTCCCTCCCAGATATTCTGATTCAGCAGTTCTGGGGTGGAACCTGGCAGTCTGCATTTTAACACGCATCCCAAGTGTTGGTGATACAGGGGATCACGACTCCATGGCACATATACCAAAATGCTTTCTGGCAAAGGCCAGAAAGAACACTATAGGAAGCAAGGGTGGAAATAAATTGGAGGAAAAAATGTAGAAGGGGTTTCACCTGATAGTCTACGATAGTCTACTTATTTTTCTCCCAAAACATGTGTTTCCTCTCATTTGGAAATAGCCAAGAGTAACCAATCTGGTAACTAGCAGGATTGAGCTTCCTCTCTAGTGTAGGTGCTGCAGACCCTACTTCCTTGTCCAATTACAGGTTCTGCCCTAGACAGGTCTGCCCTAAATGTCCCTGCATTCTACAGGGGCTGTAGAATGTATTCTACAAAGCTGTCAGGGCAGGAACATTCCACACGGCCATTCTCACATGTGAGAATCCCATTTCTTTGGTTCCAACCAGAGTAGAAAGGGGGTAAGAACTTGCCTTTCCAGCTATTCCAAAGACAACTTTTAAACAAAGGGACTAGTTCTCACAAATACCCACCAAACAAAGCACCTTGATAAAAATCACTGCTAGGTTTCCCAACATCATTATCACGCATGAACTGGCATTTCTCTTACTTTGGTTAAACTCTTGAATTCCTGGATCAGACTTCTGGGGAGAAATCCATCTTGTTCACGGGGTGTTTTCTCATCTCCCAGGGTCCCACCTTTAGGGCTGTAACTTCACCTAGATTTCCATAAAGAGGTTGGAAGACGAGATACCAGCGAAAACACAGGAGGCTCTAACTAGTTGCTTTGCAATTTTAATTTTTCCAAATGAGAGCAAAGGGGCTATTGGAACATCTCATAATCTACATCAGCTGGAAATGTTCTTGAGGATTTGTTTATTTCTTCTAAAAAGTCTCCTAAGTCTTCTCTCCTCTTTCTTTGCTGCCCTTCCACTGCAGTGTGTCTGTAAGCGCCTTTGTGGCCTCCACTGCAGGCCTCGGGCCAAGGCAAAAACGGATTCTTTTCATCTATTCAAGTGTGATCTGGGCCAGACAAGTCTGCTCCACAGGCTAGAGGCACAGAAAAGTATTCTGTATTCAGCTTTCAGCTCCACAGAGTCTATAGCGGGGGCCCGGCCCTTGCCAGAGCCAAAGCAGTGACTAGGGTCATTTGGCAGAAACGTGAATGCTGTTTGTTTGGCCCTTCCCTTCACCTGAACAGGGTACCCTGGTAGAAAGAGAAGCAGGAATGGTGTGCCCTGTTCCAACTATTTTCCCTAAGTGCACTTCCAAGGATATGTTAAAAAACATATCCTTTGCGGGGGTGGGGGGAGGGCGCCTGAGTGGCTCAGTCAATTGGGCATCCAACTTCAGCTCCAGGTCATGATCTCACAGTTCGTGGGTTCGAGTCCCACATCGGGCGCTGTGTTGACAGCTTGCAGCCTGGAGCCTGCTTCGGATCCTGTGTCTCCCTCTCTCTGCCTCTTCCCTGTTCTCTCTCTCTCAAAAATAGACAAACGTTAAAAAAAATAATAAAAACACAAACATATCCTTTGGGCACCTGGATGGCTCAATCGGTTAAGCATGCAACTTTGGCTCAGGTCATGATCTCGCAGTCCGTGAGCCCCGCGTCAGGCTCTGTGCTGACAGCTCAGAGCCTGGAGCCAGCTTCGGATTCTGCCTCCCTCTCTCTCTCCCCCTCCCCTGCTTGTGCTCTGTCTCTCAAAAATGAATAAACATTAAAAAAAAAATGAAAAAGTAAAAAACATATTCTTTTACCTCTCAAACATGCATTTATTTTTGAGATGCCAGGTAGAGAACATTACAGTAGCTGTATATGGAGTAGATTAATACAGTAGTAATAAGCTGCTATGTTGGTGTTAAATAGTATTAAATGGAGCTCTCTACCTGTCTTTTTTTTCCATAAGATTTTATTTTTAAAAGTAATCTCTATACCCAACGTGGGGCTCACACCTACAACCCCAAGATCGAGTCAACATGCTCCACAGACTGAGCCAACCAGGCGCCCTACTCTACCTGTCTTCAATATACAGAGGATGCAATCCTTGAGATATAGTACCAGGAGAAGGAATCTGGGTGAAAATAGATTGAGCTAGCTGAAGATACCTTTCTTTTGCGTCAGTTTGTAAAAATAGGTTTTTTCTTTAGTGCCTTTTGAAAATTGCACCTCAGACTAAGTGTGATGATGTTATACAAAACAAAGATAGCCACGTTCTAGTATTCAGTGCTGTTCTGGATGTGCTCTACAAGAACAAAATAAGAATTACAAACATTAACAAAGGCACAGAAAAATTATCGTTATTTGATTATAATATTATTGTATAGCAGCAAAAACTGGAAAACTCTCCGAAATAACTTAAGAATTTAGTAAGGTGGCAGGTTGTAGGATAAATACGCATGCACGCAAACACTTTCTGATATTCCAAAATATAACCAGTTAGAGAAGAAAAACGGCAACAATTCTCATTAACAACAATAAAAATATAAGTTACCCAAGAATAAACTGAATGAAAACTGTATAGCATCTAAGTGAAGGAAACCATAAAACACTAAGGAAAGTTTTAGAAAAGATTAGCTCCTGAGTACTAAATCTCAGTATTGTAAGGATGTTAATTCTCCCCAAAAAGAATCTATAAATAGAAGAAATTCTAATCAGGGACTCCTGGGTGGCTCAGTCGGTTAAGCTTCTAACTTCAGCTCAGGTCATAATTTTGCAGTTTGTGAGTTCGAGGTCTGTGTCGGGCTCTGCGCTGACAGCTCAGAGCCTGGAACCTGCTTCAGATTGTATCTCCCTCTCTGCCCCTCCCCCACTTGTGCTCTGTCTCTGTCTCTGTCTGGCTCAAAAGTAAATAAATATTAAAAAAAAATTTTAACAGAAGGAATTCCAATGAAAATCTCAACAAGATATTCTTGGGGGGGGGGGGAATTAGAAAAAAAGTTATTCTGTTAAAGGTTAATTTACAAAAAGTTACCATCATAACTATCTAGCAAATATAAAATGAACAATGATCATTAATGAGGAAACCAGTAAGTTGTTATGATTGGATCAGAGAGCATTTAATAATAATAATAATAATGATTATATACAATTATATTGTATATAAGATTCAGTGTATATAAGCAAGTTAACAAAGAAATGTTAACGCCAAGTTTGATTGTTGGAAAACTGAGTAATTCCCAACAGGCAAGACAAAAATGATTTGTATCTCTACCAGACAAAAATCCACAACTTAACCAGTAATTTCACCAAGTCTGGAAACTTAATCCGCAGAAAACAATGAGCTAAGTTTATTTCCCTACAATCCTCAAGTGGTATGACCTTAAAAGGATGTGCTGCTCACCCTTGTCCTAGTTCCAGGGTTTGGATATTTTTCTGAAAATTCTAAAAATCATTGAAAGGATAAACTTGAAGGTAACTAAGTAATTTTTGAAAAACAAAACAGAACAAAACCAAGGGAATTGTTTTACCTATTAAAATAAGACGTCTAGAGGCACCTGGTTGGCTCAGTCAGTTGAGTGTCTGACTTTGGCTCAGGGTTCATGGGTTTGAGCCCCGTGTGGGGCCCTGTGCTGACAGCTCAGAGCCTGGAGCCTGTTTCGGATGCTGTGCCTCCCTCTCTCTGCCCCTCCCCCATTGATGCTCTCTCTTTCTCTCTCAAAAGTAAAATAAACGTTAAAACTAAAAAAAAAAAAATAATAAGATGTCTAATAAACAAGAAAGTGTCTTACCTTAGTGAGATTAGTGAGATTCTAACATCCATTTTCACCAGCTGTCCCATCTTTGAAACTTGGGCAATGCATGCTTGCTTGTACATAGGGCTCTCTCTCTGTCTCTCTCCGTCTCTCTCTATCTCCCTCAGAACTGCCGCCGTCAAGTAAGCTCACTCTCCCCTCTGCCCGCTTTCCTCCACCCAGCCCTGCCATTACAATCTAGCCCTCACTAAAATCCTAATCATGCATGAGCTCCAGCTCTCATAGCCCAGCTCTGTGTCTTGGCCCACTATCGGCCAGAACTCTGAAGGTGGCGAGATGGCGATGACATCTCTTACCGTGACCATGACATGTGTAGTAGTCTGTCACACCAAGGTGAGACTGCTATTTGGGGGCTTTCTGGTGATGCCTTTTCTTAGATTTAGAGACCTGTAGCAAATTCCTTCCTATTTTCTTTTCTTTCTTTCTTTTTTTTTTAAATACTTACTTATTGTTGAGAGACAAACAGAGCACGAGCAGGGGAGGGGCAGAGAGAGAGGGAGACAGAATCCGAAGCAGGCTCCAGGCTCTGAGCTGTCAGCACAGAGCCTGACATGGGGCTCGAACCTACGAACTGTGAGATCATGACCTGAGCCAAAGTCGGACGCTTAACCGACTGAGCCACCAGGCGCCCCTCCTTTCTATTTTCTTGTGTCCTTAGGAGAATATTCATATACATCATCGATATACAAAGTTGCAGCATCTTTCTTTCTTTCTTTCTTTCTTTCTTTCTTTCTTTCTTTCTGCTTTCTTTTTCTTTCTTTTTACCTTTACTCTCTTAATGGCCTGAGATTTCATCCTGAATAAGACCCTGCCTGTGTTTTCTCATTTGTGAAAATTAAGTGATTTGATTCCTCAGCCTCCTTTCTGCTCTGGTTCTGTGACTGCTGCTCTTCAGGCACATGCCTCTCCTGTAGTCAGAGTATTGCCAAGGAGGGCATATCACACTCAAGTCTCAGACCCCTCTTTCTCCTGTAACTCGTGAACCTGCTTAATATTGGCAGTGTCACTACTGGGGGTTATATTTGGGGTACCCATCACTCACCTTCTCCCTAGGGTTCTAGCTAATAGATTAAAAATCAAAGGGTGGGGGGCTCAGTCAGTTCGCGTCGACTCTTGGTTTTGGCTCAGGTCATGGAATCGAGCCCCCTGTGGGGCCCCACACTGGGCGTGGAACCTGCTTGGGATTCTCCCTCTCCCTCTGCTTCTCCCTTGTTCCCATGCTCTCTCTCAGTCTATTTCAGGAAAAAATAAATAAATAAATAAAAGTTTGGCAAGAAACAAAAGAGACTAAAAATGCAAAAAAAAAAAAAAAAATCAAAGGGTGATCTGAATGGTGGTCAAAATCCTCTGGTAACAGCTACCCGAGAATTTACCTAATTCATATTTAGACCAGGGTTGGTTTCTGATTGGCCCAGAATTCCCATCTAAAGCATTATGTTCTTACTAAATTAATCTCTTCTAAAAGATAATTCCCAAATCTCTAGTTAGCAGTCTTTCCTTTTGGAATGCCACTTCAACATTCAGGAAGCTTCACATTCTTGGTAACAATGTGTAGTTGTAATACACAGAGATACAGGTTTATTTCCCCTAATTATGACAAATCAGAGCCCTCCTGTTTGCCATTTGGTGCCTTCTTTAGGAAAAAAAACAAAGACTATATCTCTAACTTGCCTATATCTATGTAAGAAGTAAAAAGTTCAGTCATTCCAATGCTTTGCCTATAAGTCTGAAACTAGTCAGATGATTGAAATTTTCACTCTTCATTCAGGTATCTTGTGCAAGTAGACAGAGCTGGAGTTGCTCAGTGTATTTTTTTTTTATTTTTTTTTAATGTTAATTCATTTTCTGAGAGAGAAAGAGAGAGAGAGCGTGCACGCGCGCAAGTGGGAGAGGGGCAGAGAGAGAGGGAGACGTAGAATTTGAAGCAGGCTCCAACTCCAAGCACTGAGCTGTCAGCACAGAGCCAGACCCAGGGCTTGAACTCACGAACTGTGAGATCATGACGTGAGCCGAAGTCAGAAGCTTAACTGACTGAGTCACCCAGGCACCCAGGCACCCCTGGAGTTGTTCAGTTTAGAACTGTCCATCTAAGCAGCTCTTCTGCCATTGTGTACAAAGAGACCAGAGAACAATTTAAAATGTACATGTATCATGAAAGTTTGGATTCAAATGTTAGATATTAGCTTATCTATTCTGCAGTTCTTACCCAACTTAGAACATAAATTAATACCACCAGATTAACTAGAAGCAAATGTTTCATCTGGAGACATATTGGGATGTGCCAATAAAAATAAGATAGTACTTATTGTAGCAAATAAATATTTACCTTTTGGTGTCTTATTTGAATGCTATTAATTGTCCCTAAATACTTGCAAATTATTTTCAAATATTTCAATTAGGCGATAAAAGTTTAGGACTATGTTTGACTCTACACATTTTAATTCACATTTATGGATTCTTTACATAATTCTGATTTTTTAATTTTTTTAATGTTTGTTTATTTTTGAGAGAGAGACACACAGAGCACAAGCAGGGGAGAGGCAGAGAGAGAGGGAGACATAGAATCTGAAACAGCCTCCAAGCTCTGAGCTGTCAGCACAGAGCCCAACACGGGGCTCAAACCCATGAACTGTGAGATCATGACCTGAGCCGAAGTCAGACGTTTAACCTACTGAGCCACCCAGGTGCCCCTATATAATTCTGATTTTTTTATAACAATCCCAATTCCCTTATAAATATTTTTTATGAAACATCCAAATTGTTTTACTTTAAGAAAAAATAACAGCATGCCATACAATGGTTATTGTATTAAACCTTACAGTACTAAAAAGTCAAGAATTAGAATGGGGATTGGGGCACCTTGGTGACTCAGTTGGTTAAGCGTCAGACTTCAGAAGCTCAGGTCATGATCTCACAGTTCGGTTCCTGAGTTCAAGCCCTGCATCCGGCTCCCTGCTGTCAGTGCAGAGCCTGCTTGGGATCCTCTGTCTCCCTCCCCGTCTGCCCTCCCTCTGCTTATACTCTATCAAAGCATAAATAAATTGTAAAAAAAAAAAAAAAATAGTTAGAATGGGGATTAAAGGGGATTACATCAAGCATATAAAGCAGAGCTCTGACACAAAGCCTGAACTATATACTCCTTGCAGATTCCGACTTGTCTGGGCTTGTTTGATCACTAGTCATACAGGTTGTCCAGAGGTCTAAATGGCAAAGGAATGGAAGAGTTTGATTTAAAGAAAGAGACCATGGGGCACCTGGATGGCTCAGTTGGTTAAGTGCCCAACTTTGGCTCAGGTCATGATCTCACGGTTTGTGGGTTTGAGCCACACATTGGACTCTGTGCTGACAGCTCGGAGCCTGGAGCCTGCTTTGGATTCTGTGTCTCCCTCTCTCTCTGTCCCTCCCCTGCTCATGTGTTGTCTCTTTCTCTCTCTCTCTGTCTCTCTCTCTCAAAATAAATAAACATTAAAAAAAAAATTTAAAGAAAGAGACCTAAGGGGGCACCTGGGTGGCTCAGTTCATTGAGTGTCTGACTCCTGATTCCAACTCTTGATTTTGGCTCAGGTCCATGATCCCAAGATTGTGGGATTGAACCCTGAGTCAGGCTCTGTGGTGAGTGTGGAGCCTGCTTAAGATTCTCTCTCTCTCCCTCTGCTCCTCTCCCCGACTCCTGCTCTCTCTCTCTCAAAAAAATTATCATTTTTTTTTTAAAGTAAAGTAAGAGACCTAGAAACTCTGAAGAGGGAGCAGGCCTTACTCTGACACCCCTGTATCACTTTGAGTTCTCTCAAGTGCCAACAAAAGAGCACACTCAAAAGTGATGTTAGTATATGGGACCGGTGCTGTGACATGGAAATATGCCAAGGGCCTAAGTTCCCCTTTGATGTCTTTGCCATCCTCCACGTGTCACTGATCAAAAGATGACTCGGCATTTCTAGGAAGTATTTCCCCTGAAGAAGGGACATTTGTTTCCATGTGTCCCTTTTTATTAGAGAAGCTTTCCAAGCACTTTCCCTTCCCAGATCTCTTCAGACGAAAGTAGGCCACGTGCACTTACCCTTGCTGCAAGGGACACTAGGAAAGCAAGTGTGTGGCATTTGCAGCCTTTATCGTCGGTGGAATTCTCCACCAGCGAGGAAGAGACTGCCAAAAACAGTTAAACCACTGGGTGATATCACATATCACCTACAGAAAGTTCATGAGATGTCGGAAAGGCAGAGTGCACTTGCTTGATATGTGGTCTGACCTGGAAAACTGCTGGGCTCTCCTTAAGGATAATCAGATTTTTCCTACTAGGTTGCCTTTGAACCTGTGCAAGACTCTTAGAAAGAAGAGATTTGTGGGGGCACCTGGGTGGCCCCGCCGGTTAAGCATCTGACACTTGATTTCAGGTCAGGTCATGATCTCGTGGTTCGTCTCATGAGATCAAGCCCCGCATTGGGCTCTGCGCTGACACTGAGAAGACTGCTTGAGATTCTCTCTCCCTCTCTCTTTGCCCCTCCCCCACTCTCGCGTGCTCTCTCTCTCTCTCTCAAAATAAATCAATAAAAACTTTAAAAAAAAAGAAGAAAAGGTTTGTCAAAGACAAACAAATGGCAATCAGGGTTTGAGTTTGACTGCACGTAATAGAAAACACACACAAAAAACAGTGTTTGAACAAGTTGGAGGTTTTATTTTATTTCATTTTTTACATTACAAACACCTAGAGGAATAGTCCAGGGTGGGTATGGTAGCTCCATGATGTCATTGGAGACAGATTCCTTTTATCTTTCCACTCAGTTATCCCTTGAGTATGCTGTCTTTATCGTCATGATACCAAGACGGCTCCCTCAGGCATTATGACCACATTCTAGGCAGGAAGAAAAAGAAAGGACAGGGGCAATGGTGAGTGCCAGCTGAGTGATTTCTCTTTAAAGAATATTGCTGAAAATCTTAGATGGTAAGTATGCCTTTCGTTTTAATGGCAATAACTGTCACATGAAATTCTAGCTACCAGAGAGACTGGGAAATGTCATTTTATAGCTAGATCTATGCCATCCTGAAAAATGTCAAGGTTCCAATTGTGAGAAAAAAGAAACTCAATTTTGGTTAAGAAACTAATAAGGTTTGTACAACGTGGGTTTTTTGTATGAAAACTAAGAACGGGAATAGTGTTGTAACTGTGGGGAGAAAGGGTATTTCTCTCAATTCATTTAATTTGGGGAAAGAGCTGGAAAGACATCATTTTCTGCTAGGAACCCTTGGCCATTCAGGGAATGAGCAGGTGGTTGTTGAAAGATCATTGATGACAGCACCCACTGGGACACAGGTGCACCTGGGACCCACCTCATACTCTAACCCACGCACTGAGGCAATAGAATATATGTAGCTGGTGAGAAAGGGATTTTGCAAGACTTCCCGGATACATACTTTGCAGAAGTAATGCTTGTTACCTATTTCTTCTATTAGTGAAATATTTCTATAATCCCATAGAAGAATGACTGGAGGAGGTAAGCATGACGGCCTGGGAACATCTGATTCGCTCACAGGTTCTGGGAGAGGGTAAGTCAAATGAATGCAGTGGTCCAAAGCTAGTGACCTCCTGGAAGGATGAAACTGATCGAACATCCTGGTTTTATTTGTCTGATCTCTCTTTCTGCAAACGACATATAACACAACAGAGAATTAAACTGAATATGAACAAGTCCCCCCAAAGAGGGATGTATAGTCAAAATGAAAAGAGATACATGTAGACTACGGTGTAGTTAGACAGGGTTTTGTGGAGAAAATAGGTCTTAAATTGGATCTCACAACATGGGAAGAATTTGTATATTTAGAGCTGAGAACAGGGAGAACGTTCTGTTAAGGTGTGATGAAAACTCTGATTTAAAAAAAGGGGGGGAGGTTCAGAGGGAAATTTTCCTCTAAGAGATTTTGGAACAACCTGAAAGGAATAGGAACATGGGGGGGTATAGAAGAACGGGAGAGGTAAATCATTGAGGGAGGGGGCTGGGAGGACCACAACTCATTCAACTCCTCCCTCTCTCTCTCTCTCTCTCTTTTTTTTTTTTTTGGTGATGTTTCCAATTAATTGCCCGATGATCCAAAAACTTAAGTCAATTCAAATAAAGTCAATTTAAATAAAACTTTGGTGAATGGTGTCAAGAATGGGTATGCACTGCTAGTAAGAGTGCAGACAGGTATCACCACTTGCAAAGCCATCTGATACATATAATACAAATACATATAAAATCACCTTAGTGTCCATACTGGAGGAATGGGCCATCAAATGCACACTATGGAATAAAACGCTGCAGTTTGAGGCACTGGACTTAGATGTACATGTAGTAACATGGATGGATATTAAAACATAATTCTGAGTTGAAAAAGTAAGGACTACATATACATTTAGTAACACGGGTGGATATTGAAACACGGTTTGGGGGATGCCCCGGTGGCTCAGTCCGACTCTTGGTTTTGGCTCAGATCATGATCTCATGGTTCATGAGATGAAGCCCCACATTGGGAGCCTACTTAGGATCCTCTCCCTGTCCCCCACTCGCACATGAGTGCCCATGCTCGCTCTCCCCCCCCCCTCTTTCTCAAAGTAAATATAAACACTTTTAAAAAACAGTTATGAGTTGAAAAAGCAAGGAAGAGAATGAGATGTAAGCACAATGTCACGTATGTAAATTACAAACACGTACATACAGAGCACTTCCTATATTATCTACAAGAATTCATGGAGGAAGGGAACAAAAGCAGAGATTGGGGGTGAAGGGAAGAAATCAATCTGTCAATTACAAGTGGAGTCTTTGTGCGATGATGATGATGGAATGTGCTATGAACTCACCTCTCTGCACCTGCAGTTTGCCCCCAGCTCTTCCCCCCACAAAATGAACCTTGAGAAAAAGGACACACGCTTAGACCTCCAAATATTTTTTAAGTTTATTTATTTTGAGAGAGACAAAGACAGTGTGAGTGGGGGAGGGGAGGGGCAGAGAAAGAGGGAGAACCCCCAAGCACCTTGGTGCTGTCAGTGCAGAGCTCCACGAAGGGCTTGAACCCAAGACACCGTGAGATAATGACCTGAGCCAAAACCAACAGCAGGATGCTTAACTGACTGAGCCAGCCAGCTGCAGCTGACCTCCAAATATTTTTAAATGTGTGACTAGCACTAGAACATATGATTCCCTTAAATGTAAACTTGGGATAATAATATGTATCTCATTGGATTGTCAAGAAAATTAAAAGATATCATCAATTAGATGCCCAAATGGAGCCACACCCAGATATCGAGTGGTTGGCCAGGCTCACTAGTGGGTGAAGAGACTCACTGTGAACTATTTTTTTTTTTAAGTTTATTTATTTGGGGGCGGGGGGAGGGGCAAAGAGAATTGCAAGCAGGCTCCGTGCTGTCAGCACAGAGCCAGACACAGGGCTCGATCTCAGGAATCATGAGATCATGACCTTAGCTGAAATCGAGAGTTGGACACTTAACAGACTGAGCCACCCAGACACCCCTCATCGTGAACTTTATATCAAACTCACAAGCTTCCTGCCTCAGCAAAATGATAAACCATTACATCACAGACTTTCAGAGTCAAGCAAATAGTCAAAACCATACCAAGTACATTATATCCTCAAACACAGTGGTGCACAGTCCTGCTCCCTGTTGATTTCAGCCCTGCAGAGAAAACAATACCACTGTTGATTTAAGCTCAGGGAAACTCCTCACCAATATTCTCTGCTACGGTCAGTTTTAGCTCAACTCAGTGCCCGCTTTTGACCATTACACCAGAGAAGGCAGTCCTGCCAATTCTGTGATTAACAGGCAGCGTGAGCTGGGTGGTGAAGGCTAATGTCGCCAACTCACACTGCGGGGAGGAGAAGACTGGCCAAAGTATAATGACCTAAACTGGCATTTGGTCAGATGATGGGGATTTTGCTGGCTGTTGGTCAAAGGTCTGGTACTGTCTTTGGGGGGGGCAATGTTGTGCCATGGTGTAAGCTGAAAGAGTAATTTATAGCAGTCTTTTGGAGGTAAGGTATAGTTTGTAGCCAAATTTACAAAGATTAGAGATGGGAGAAGCATTATAATATTTTATTACAAGAACATAAGCAGTTCAGAATGTAATCCAAGGCCTCTTGAAACTGAGGTAAAATGTGACCAAAATATTTGCTACAAGACTACTGTCCATGCAAGAAGAAAGTACTTTACCTTTCTACCCTTTGAAGGAACTTTTGAGATATCCTACCTATCCTGCTGTAGTATATTATTTATAAAATATCTGAATCATCCACTCCTTAGACTCAAAAACGTGGGGCATCGTTATAGACCTGATGAACTGACAGAATTGTCACCTATCTGCTACAGATGAAGCCTGGTTAAAGCCCAGGGCTCCATCAGATGGTCCCTCAAGATCTCTTCCAGACCTAACTTAAAAGATTATTTAGCATGTGAATGGGAAACAAATTTAGAGTTTTAAGGAATCTCAGAGATCTCCCAGTCCAATATCTTTTCTTTATCTTTGTAGAAATCATGCCTTAGAGGACAGCATGCCCAATGACCAGCAGTTAGCTCAATTCCATTCAACACAAATTTAATGAGTATCTACTACATTCCAAGCATCCTATTAAATACTAGGAATGCAGAAAGGGTGAATAATCATAAAGCACGGCATGTTAGTTAAGCATGCACACTAGAGCCAGACTCCCTGGATCTCATTTTAGCTTCCTTACTTACTAGCTGTGTGACCTTGGGCAAGTCACTTAACCTCTCCATTATCTGTGAAACAAGATAATAATGAAAATATAACTCATGGGGTTATTATAAGACTTCAAAGAGTCACTATACACATAGTATGGAACAGTGCTGGCACATAGAAGAGCTCTCTAAGTATGTGTTAATTAAAATACCAACTTTCTGCCCTATCTTTTGTTCAGACAGGCAGCCCAGCACAATGGGGGAAGTGCAACACTAGCCAACCTAACTAGCGTTATATGTGGTTGGTGGACACAAACTTGTCTAGTTCACCCATGGCTCCGCTTACCCCGTGTCTAGGACAGTGCCTGGCATGTGCTGAATGGATGAGTGAATTGACCACAAAACTCAAATGTCAAGGAACAGGCATCCTGAGAAGTAAATATTTGAATAGTATCCTTAAAAATGAGAAAGAAGAAAAACATGAGAAAGAAGAGCAGGATTTTTCACTTAAGAGAAGGGACAAGGGGTTTTAGGCGGTTGAAGCCACAAGAGCAAAGGCAAAGAAGTGTGAAGGCAACTGGCTTTCTTATCCTATATATGTGTATATATATATATATACACATATATATATATATAGGCTGGAATGTATGTGTGCATATATATATATATATCTATATATATATCTACACACATGGACTACTCTATACATATATACTATACATAGAGTATGTATGATTATATATATATACATTACTTTCTTTATTTGAGGGATTTGGAAATTAGACCTATGTGTGCCATTGAATCTGCGGCTCTCAGCTCCTGCTGTATGATATAGCACCGTTCTGATGAACCCGGGTGCTAATTAAGATGCTCAAGAGGCTATCAGTTCTTCTCTCCTTTAGCACATGTTCATCCAGAAGGAGTTGGCTGATTTCAGAAATCCAACAGGGATTAAAACACTTGAATGTGTATTTACTTAGCCCATCTGTTCACGGTGAGAGTTCGATTACATCGATTGTTGATGTAATTGATATTTTCCTGGAGTTGGATCCTCCTCTATGAGGGAATGAACTAGTTTTATAGTTACACCCAATTAAACTACCCATGATTGGATTACTTGCTTTAGAAGATTTTTGATACTTATGAATCACCCGGGGGTTCTTATGGCAGAGATGTCTGGTTGTCTCCCAATATCTGATACCCATTTTCACCTTCTTCTATAGTAACAGCACCCTCAATTTTTATCTGGGCACAGAGACACTGAAGATAAACACTACATTTCCCCAGCCTCTCGTGCATCTAAAGTTGGCCAAGTGACTAAGCAGACATGGTATGTTCAATTTCCAAAAAAAGTGCTTTTTCAAAGAGTGGCAATTTCTTCTCCTTCCTTCGTATTTTCTGCTCTGGACAGAATGTAGATGTGATGGCTAGCGTTAAAGCAACCATTTGGACCTTGTGAGATGACCTTGAGGATGGAAAAAAAAGGCTCAGGAGAACAAGTAGAAGTCTGGATCTTTGATGATACCCTGTCGACTGCCTACCTCCATACTTAAATACAAGAGTGAAATAATAAACTTCTGCTTGTTTAAGCTACTGTTAATTAAAGTTTGTTGTGTTTTTCGTTTCTTGCTGCCAAACCCACTCGTAATTTAAACAGCTTCCTTTTCGTTTGCATCCTGACATCTCCTTGGCTTTCTCCTAGGCAGTTGTTACTACTCAGAGAATAAAAACCAAGATTTCCCGAGCAAATAAGAATAAGAATAACAATAATAATACTTAAGAGGATGAATACATTGCAGAAACTTTGCTTCTTCCTTCCACATCCAAAAATATCACCTTGTGAGTTTCATGGCCAGTCTAATTATTTTTGGATTGTCTCATTTGCATTTTATGAATGTAGATGATTAAGAGCCAGTCTGTGAGTGGGAGGGAAAGTAAGAGATAAAACATGTAGAAAAGGAGCAGAAATGTTACCAGAGCAATTTTAGGCAGAGGAAGATAGTAGACTCTCCAACAAGAAATAAATTGTGATAGAGCCATAATGCAAAGCTAGGCAATGATTAAGGATTGTGTTCTAGAGTAATCTTTATTGCTTTGGGAAAATGTACAGAATAGTTTGTCAAATATTAAAGCAGACTCCAGAATAATATGTAAATATACATTTACATACACTTAGAAAAAAATGCAAGGTATAGACACCAAAATGCTTACAGTTACTTATCTCTAGCTAACAGGATTATAGATGATTTTTACTTTCTTCTTTTTGGTTTATTTGTATTTTGTAATTTTCCATAGTAAACACATATGGTTTGCATAAATTTTGTTATTTAAAAGGCATTTCTTGGGTGGTGGTGGAAGCAGGAATAAACCCCCACTTGGTTAGGGTTTCTAGATTGCTTAGTCAGAGTAATGTGAAACAATGCTGTGATGACAAGATCTAAAATCGCAATGACAGGGGCGCCTGGGTGGCGCAGTCGGTTAAGCGTCCGACTTCAGCCAGGTCACGATCTCGCGGTCCGGGAGTTCGAGCCCCGCATCAGGCTCTGGGCTGATGGCTCAGAGCCTGGAGCCTGTTTCCGATTCTGTGTCTCCCTCTCTCTCTGCCCCTCCCCCGTTCATGCTCTGTCTCTCTCTGTCCCAAAAATAAATAAACGTTGAAAAAAAAATTAAAAAAAAAAATAAATAAAATCGCAATGACTAAATACACTAGAGGTGTATTTCTTATTCATGTAAAATCCCAAGTGGGTCAGTGGGGTCATTTCTTCATCAGAGACCTCAGAGATCCATCTCAACATGCAGCTATAAAGGTCCGTGCAGGCGAAAAGAGGGACAGAGGAGACACTGCCATACATTGGTAAGAATATGAACATAGCCTTCCTCTAGCTGCAAGGGAGGCTGGGAAATGTGGAGGAGTATATAGGATATCCGATGTGTCCCTCTCTGCCACATACACATATGGTGAGTATGTTTCCTCACCCCAAAATCAAAATCTACAGTTTGACAAGTAAATAATTGACTTTAGGACTGATTTTTTTTTAATTAATGTTTATTTATTTTTGAAAGAGAGACAGAGTGTGAGTGGAGAGGGGGCACAGAAGGAGAGGGAGACACAGAATCCAAAGCAGGCTCCAAGCTCCAGGATCTGAGCTGTCAGCACAGGGCCCAATGTGGGGTTCCAACTCATGAACCTCGAGATCATGACCTGAGCAGAAGTCCAACGCTTAACCGACTGAGCCACCCAGGAACCCCAGGACTGATTTTTAAAAACACACACACAACATGAAGCACCTGGATGGCTCAGTTGGTGAAGCGTCTCACTCTTGGTTTCAGCCCAGGTCGTGGTCTCTCAGTTCCATGAGTTCAAGCCCCGTGTCAGGCTCTGTCCTGTCAGCACAGAGCCTGCTTGAGTTTCTCTCTGTCCCTCTCTCTGCCCCTCCCCTGCACACACTGTCTCTATCTCTCTCAAAAATAAATCAATAAACTTAACACACACACACACACACACACACCAGGATATGTGGTTGCATGCTTGCTATGGTTTTTAAAATAGTCCACAATGAACAGACGTGGCTGTGAGGAGAGGGAGGAAACTGGGGGAAAAATGAGGCCAAGGTTAAAAGAGTCTTGTTCTCTCTCTAGCTCTTCAATGCATAAAGGCAAGTCAGCCATGGGCTGGGGCCTGAAATGGCTGGCCAGGAGAAAGAATGTGTGTTTCTGAGGGACTAAGAAGTACAACACAGACCAAGGAATGGAAATACCAGGCAGA
This sequence comes from Acinonyx jubatus, assembly GCF_027475565.1. NCBI lineage: Eukaryota > Metazoa > Chordata > Mammalia > Carnivora > Felidae > Acinonyx > Acinonyx jubatus. The sequence goes on along the minus strand of NC_069390.1, from coordinate 87,430,608 downwards.
AGGGTGAGCTGGCTAGAAATTGGGGAGGAAAGCCAGGTCCAAATAGGATGAAAAAGTTAGAAAGACTGCCAGATTAGGGCAGTTCCAAAGACAGAAATTAATGTCAGAATAGAAAGCCAAGGCTGGGGACGGGGCGGGGAGGGGATGGATAGAAGTGGGCTTTGAGCAACTTGCTTCAAATGTGTGCTACCATTTGAGTCTTGCTCTCAAGAAATAGCAGGTTATGACGTGTAGTCAGCTGGATCTAAATGGCCACGGATAAGACAGACATGAACTCAGCAGTACCCTGGCCCATAAGAAGAGCCCACAGTCTAAATTAGGAACCAGGGCCACGAGGAGAACTTAGGGACCAGGCATCACTCCGGTCATTGACTGGGGCAGACTGTGGAGACACAGTGGGGATGGCTGTTTGCCATCAGGAAGGCCAAAGCTATGCCAGGTGACCTGAATGGTTGGCTCAGGACCCCAGCAGGTAGTTCAGGATAGTACCAGCAGAGGCCAGCTCCTCAACAGGTTCTAGCAAGAGATACTGTGACCGGGGTCCTACTAAAGGACAGGGCTTTACAATGTCACCCCAGAAGGAGGTCTGGAATACATGTGAGGAAAACAAGGAAAATAACCCGGTAGGATAAAAGAGGAGAGGAGATTTGCAGCGCTAGGCTATGAGGTCACCTAGGGTCTCACTTCTGATAAAATGAATACCAGGAAGAGGAGAGTGAGATTTACAGATGATCCAGTTTCTTTCTTGCCTACCTGCATCTGCACCACCTTGAGAATGGGATAGAGTTGGACCTGGGGATAGAAGGCGTCTGGGCCCAAAGCAAAGCTGGTTTGGTGAGGTGGGACCAGATCTAACAGAACTGGTCCATCAGTTCAGAAAGGCTTTTCCAAGATAGCCTTTAAATAGCTACATGAACCTTCCACCCATCCTTCCCTACTGGGCATAGCAGTGTTCAGGTGGGTAGATACCATCAGTGGCTGACATGGGGAGGTGAGGTGGGAGAAAACACCCAGGCTGGCCAAGCCATCATTTCCCAAGCAACTGTTACTGGTTTATTGAGTACCATGGGTGAAAACCCAAACCCCCATGTGTTGTCTCCTTGAAAGATATTTTAAAACACAAGAACACTCTTAAGAAGAATTTGAATTTGGGATGCCTGGGTGGCTCAGCCAATTAAGCATCCCACTCTTGATTTCAGCTCAGGTCATGATCTCACAGTTCCTGAGATGGAGTCCCGCGTGGGATTCTTTCTCCCTCTCTGTTCCTCCCCTGCGCTCTCTCTCATAAAATAAACAAACTTTTTCAAAAATGTCAATTTTGTACCTCTTTGGTTAAGTGTATCTCTTATGCACAGACATCTGGGTTTGAGCGTCTGGGGACAGCATGGAATGGAGGGGAAGTTCTGGATTAGGAATCAAAGATTCCAAATTCTAGTATGGTTCTAATGAGGACCAAATAAAGCAGTGATCAGGATGTGTTTTACATGCCCCAGAGTAATTGAAAAGCGAGGAGTGTCTGCATTTCTACCCATCGAGCAACTCTGAATACCTGGGATTAGGGCAACACAAAGGAGGCACCCAGGGCGTGAGGTGTGAAGGGGCGCTCACTCAGGGTTGTGCGAGTACCCGGTTAGCAAGAATGAGAACGGGGTGCAAAAAGTATCTGGTACTCGGGGATTAAAAGGATAAGTGGGCAGGGTTATCTGGACCGGTCAGACTGCTGAAAGCTACCCTTCTGGAAAGCTTCTGAGAAGTGAGGTGATTTTAGAGGCTGAGAGAAGGCCAGTAAGACTGAGTTTGTGTGGTTTGGCCTCCTGGCAGTAGGTAATGCCACGTAAGGACCAGAAGAATCAAGATGAGGAGGTGAGGTGTCCCTGACCACTCCTGCCCAAGAAACCTCCCTCTGCATCTGAGCTTCGGCCATCCCCATCCTGGCCTTGGGGAGGATCAGCCCCTCTCGATGCACCTCCCGCTGCACCTCCCCCTACCCATCTCGTCCCAACGGAAAGGTTTCCTCTGGGCCTGCAAAGAGTTTCCAAGTTTTAGAAGCTGCTTTGTGCAGATGTGGTAGAAGGGCTGGCCAAACAAGTCAGGCTGGGTCCTTAAGCCTTTATCAGCTCCCACCTTATCAGTGCTGCCTTATCAGTTAACACCTCTGGAGGAATTAATGTCCCCATCTCTGCTGAAAGTAAGAGCAGGTCAGATGAGAAAGAGGAAAGAGTTGGAGAAAGGTCCTTTACAGTGACAAGGAGGAGCATCACAATGTGCTCATTGCAATCTGGCTTGCCTTGGCCCCGAATCTGCCACTGAAAGTAGTTCACTCTCCCCCTCCCAACCTGGGGGGGGGGGGGTGGTCATAGGATGCAGCAGCTTAATTATCAAAGGTGCCGTCTCATTGCCTTGTAGTTTGTTGGTGCCCCAAATTACCCATTTGCTAAGGATGCCAGATCCCAAAAGGTATACAGAAAATCAAGGCATGTCAGTTGGCATTTATTAAATGTCTCTATCCTGGGGCTCCTGGGTGGTTCAGTTGAGCGTCCAACTTTGGCTCAGGTCACGATCTCTCAGTTTGTGAGTTCGAGCCCGACATCAGGCTTGCTGCTGTCAGTGTCGAGCCCACTTCAGATCTTCTGTCCCCCTATCTCTGCCCCTCCGCAGCACGCAATGTCTCAAAAACAAATAAAAAACATTTTATTTTACAAAAATTTTTTTTAATGTTTTTAATTATTTTTGAGAGAGACAGACAGAGCGTGAGCCAGGGAGGGGCAGAAAGGGAGATACAGAATCCCAAGCAGGCTCCAGGCTCTAAGCTGTCAGCACAGAGTTCGACTCCGGGCTTGAACTCATGAACTACGAGATGATGACCTGAGCTGAAGTTGAACGCTTAACTGACTGAGCCACCCAGGCAGCACCCCCCCAGTAAAAAACATTTTTTAAAATGTCCCTATCCTGAGAGGACTAGGTGCTGGGGAAAATAGAAAAATGTGTGTAGGAGAAGGGGGGATGCCTGGAATTTACATTCTAGGATTCAGATTCGGCTAATATTTACCAAGCTCCTACCCTGTGCCAGGTATACATGATTTCATTTAATCTTATAAAACCCCTGCAATAGAAGCATTATGATCCCAATTTTTATTCCTGGGGCATTCAAGTCCAAGCTCAGTGATGTTTCTAACTGTTACAGGGGCTGGGGGAGTAAATATAGTTGGTACACAGAAGCTCAAAGAGCTGAAATACACAAACATATTCATGAACCACTAACACAGTTTAAGACAGCCATAATTAAGTGCCACATATTTGGGAAGAGGGGTGGCAAAGATAAACGCCGGGGAAGAGGAATCGCTGAAGGGTTGGAAGGACTGAAGCAAGGTGAAGCTCGGCTGGGGTTTCCTGAAGAGGCGAGGGTGGGGCCAATTACTCAGAGGGAAAGGCTGTGGTGTGGTGGAGAGGTGGTGAGGGCGGGAACACCTGGCCGTCTGAAACAACAGACAACGAGTCAGTCGATGACATCGTTTTAATATGTGGTTAAGGGTGGGTGCTCCCAGCCTCCTGGACGCAGGTGACCAAGGGCCACAAAACTACAGCTAGAGCTGAGCTGTACCGGCATCAGCCTCCACCAGCAGGGAGGCCGCGTCTCGCAGACACCGGTGTGCTAATTCCAGCCTAGACTGGCAGACAGCAGGGGCTCTGTCTGGGGGAGGAAAGGCACTAGAGCTGGGGACGATACATTGGAAAGGAGGGAAATAATCTCTGAGCTATTTTTAGTGCTGCGTCTCCGTGCAGAGCGGACTTAAGGCATGTGTGTGCCTGCGAATTCATCAGATGGAAATACACGCCTGCATAACCTCCTTTTCACCCCGAAGACTCTTCTCTATAACCTGACCCGTGGTGCCATCATTTCCTGCCCACTGTTGTGTACTGATGCTCTGCTGGTCAGTTTCCTAAGCCCTCCCCCCCCCCCCCGCCCCCGCCCGGTCAAAGATGGGGACAGCAAAATAGCAGACGTTGAGGAATCAGTAGCTTTTGACATCAGAAAGAAAGAAAGTTTCTTGATTTCCCAATTTTTAACGAGTGCCAAATATAAGCTCAGCTTGGTTGGAAATATAAGCACGATGGAATTCAGGAGAACCTTAAATGAAGCCACAGACAATTTTCCCCAAGCTGCAGTGGAATCTCTACACCCTCACAACACCTAAGAGCCATCCCACCAATAAAACTTGTTTGCAGAGCATTACATCATCAGAAAAAACTCTGATTGGCTGAGTCTATCCTCCAGGAAAGCCCCAGTTCTGGCAGCAAAAACTTTTCCAAAAACCTCTTTGGGCATCAGACACCAGATTTAGTTTCCCTCTTTCGGTGCAATACATTTGTACAACAATTGGCATGCAAGTCCTTTAGGAAGCTGCTTCTATGCCAGCTTTGGCAAAAAAAACTCTGAAGTCGCTTTGCCTTGTCTTAGTACCCAGCCCTGCACTGTCAGTGCCTTACCTCAGTAGATGGGAAACTAGGAAAAGGTTTACTCCTCCCGCCACTGGCTTCCAGATTAGACATGGCAATGGTGATTTGAAGGATCAACCAAGGAATGTCATAGTAGAAGCTACTGTGAAAACAAATTAAAGGAGCCCAGGGGGAAAGGGAAAATCTTCAAGTTAGAAAAGTTTATTAATTGCTTGTGTGCCTTGTATTAGGCTAGGCAGGTGAGCACTTGCCTTCAAGGAAAACACAAACATACATTCAGGGTACATTTCCTGTGATGTGCTGACATTACAGGAAGAAATGTTAAGGAAGCAGCTGCAGCATTAGGACCGGAGAGCAAGTCATATACATTTTATAATATGTGAAAAGGAATCATAAAGGGTTTTACCAATGGGTCTTTGGCTGGGAAATACATAAAATGAAGTATAACCAAACTGCCTCAACCTCATCCCGCCCCCTCTGCTTCCCCATTTTTCTTCTGCCCTATTTAGTTCCTATTCATCTATAACTGACCCTCAAGTGAAAGATACAGCTTGGGAAAAGGTTGACAAGTTGTAATCATGGGGCAGAGCCATTACTGCTGCTTCAGTATTCCTTATTCTTCTCCATCACGTGCTTGTCTTTCTTTCCCTTTCTTTCTTCCTCCCTTCCTTCTTTCCTTTCTTTCTTTCTTTCTTCCTTCCATCCTTCCTTCACTTCTTTCTTTCTTTGTTTCTTTTCTTCTTTCCTTCTTCATTCCTCCCATCCTCCTCTCTTTCTTTCTTTCTTTCTTTCTTTCTTTCTTTCTTTCTTTCAATACAAGTAGATCTCCTTGGTTCTCCTTTACAGAACACCCCTCTTTCCTCCAGATGGATCCCCACCTAACTCCCACTGTGGGCAAAAAAGGGTTTTGCTAAAGGAAATCCCTATTTACCATTCCTGAATTAAAATATCATGGGGGCAGGGATGGGTTGGGTTAGTTTCTAAGAGACCAATCAGCCTGACTCTGATCTGGAAGGCACATTTCTTACAGGTCTGTTTCTTTCTTTCTTTAATGTTTATTCATTTTTTGAGGGGGGGAGACAGAAAGGCAGAAAGAAGGAGTCACAGAATCCAAGACAGGCTCCACAGAGCCTGGCTGTAGGGCTTGAACTCACGAACTGTGAGATCATGACCAGAGCTGAAGTCGGTCACTCAACCGAGTCACTCAGGCGTCCCTACAGGTGTGTTTCTAGGTGACCCCAGCACCGCTGTCGGTTGGCCTTTAATCCAGGTAGTAGCTTCCCTACTATTCAGTGTCCAAAGGGAGGAGAGGGAGACCATACATCTTCCCCCCTGAAACAGGAGATAGATTGCTTCACTACGGGTAAAATGAGGGCAAAGTGTGGCTTTTAATATGGTTAAACCTTTCTGTCTCTGCAGTTTGGGCTTCAAAGGAGTGAAGATCACATTAGAAGGATGCGAGTTTCCAGCAACAGAGAAGAATAGCCTTTGGAAGGCGGGTAGTGATCAAAGACTTCATGGGGACAAAGTGAGCAGGGGTGATGACAGCCCGTGAATCTCAGGGCATGAGTGTAGGGTGGATTCATCCCCAAATGTCTACAGAGAGGCTGCTAGGTTTCTGTTCAGGTCTCGTTCTTTTAAACTGGCCAATCTGAAATGACACCAGGCAGCCAGCTTTTGGTCGGAAGAACTGTCACCCAGCCTCCATCCTGGACCATTTTCTACCTTCTGACTTGCTTCCCATCTTTGGACCCATTCCTGCTCCCACAAGCTCCTGGCCTCTGTCTTCAGAGCCTGTGATGAGCCTCAGGTTCATTGCTACGACCTGCTCCTCCAGGACTGATTTCAGCTTGCCTCTGTGAGCCCAGCAACTGGCCCTTTAAACGCGGTCAGCTCAGCAGGCCCAGGCTGGCACAGAAAAGCCTGTGGCAGACAATAGTGTTTATTCTAGGCAATTGTCCCAGACCGGTTACTCCCTGCTTACTCCCCACCTGCTGCTGTGTGCTGTCTTTTTTCCCAGCATTTGAATCCACCCTCCCCAAGCATTGACTGAGAGGCTCCCAGTCCTGGTCCTGCCTAGAATAACCCAAGCCCCTCTCTGCAGGAGGAAGGGAATGTAATCGGCTGGGCAGACTGATTTATAGCTGCATTCTGACTGTTCTAGGTGCCGATGTGCCTGAGCCAGGGCAATCTCAGGGCTCCACCCCAGCACTAACCTGCTCAACCAGGTTTGCCTCAGTCCCTTCAGAATGGACAAAGCACAAGGCTTCCAAGCAGCATGGGCCAGACTCGGGACTTCTGGTGACAGGGGATGAAAGCCCTTCTCAGAGAGTCTTGCCATTCTCTTGTTTCCCCTGCCCCACAACTTCAGAGTTTCTTGACCCTGGAGAAGGCGCCTGTCAGTGCAAACCCCAAGTACGATCCCTGGAAACCACACTGCATAGTTCACTCTCAGAACACGGGTGGTGGCCTCACTCTGCCTGCGTTGGACTCCCCAGGGAACGGGGCCTCTGAGCCCCACCCTTAGGATCCCTGGGTCCCCTTCCCTTCTCACCCTTTCCAGCCATCCCTTTCCTTCTGTCTCTCTCATCTCACTGAGATCCCTTCCCAGAGATGATTAGGTTTGAATCGCATGGACTCAGGGACATAAAGGAAGGGTAAAGGCGGAGAAAGTCTGGGGAGTGGGAGTGAAGAGGCAGGGGCCAAAGGGTGGCAGCCATAGAATGGAACATCAGAGTCTGTCATTGAACCTCCAGGACTCAGGGTACTTTTTGAGTGGAGACAGAGGGTCTCACTTCGAGTTTTTCTGTAAATCTGGTTATTTCCAGCCCACCCACAGCAATAGGGGAGCTTCCATCCTATAAGGTGGAGGTGATAGGAAAGGAAAGAATCCATGAAATCCTCGCTACACTTCGATGACACCCGTGTCTGTCTTACATGGTTATCCCTCTTCGCATCTAAGCTTCCTGCGGGTAAAGCATGTGTCTTGGAGACCCAGGACATGGTTGCCATGTGGCGGAACCTGACCACTCAGTGTCTGCGTGACCGCGAGATAGTCGTTCAGACCCCACCGACTGCAGCCTCTTCTTCTGCAGGACAAATAATAATGACTCTGTTTTATAGTGTTCTGAGGACTGTGTTTAAGATCTTTCAAGACCCCACCACATCAGAGACACTAATAAAAAGCAGTTATTATGATCAGGCTTCAGTTTCTCCAGCTGTAAAACAGGGATAATAAAATACCCATCTTGTGGAGTCGTCCTAAACATCAGCCAAGTTAGTATTCATAAAGTTCTCAGAAAGGGGCCTAGCGCATGGTAAGCTCTGTCCGAGGGTAATTAAATAAAATTAACCACCCTGTTGTTTCCCACACTACCTGGATGTTGCCTTTCCCAGGTAGGTGCTTCTGTGCATACTGCTGACATGGGTCTAATGCACACGCGAGAGTCTGGAAAAGGGATGAGAGATGAAACACCCAGTGGTAGCAGTGGGTCACAGTAGGCAGCATGCTTCTGTTTTCTTCTCCTCCCTGTTCATTCTTCTGTCGCTGATTCCTCCATCTGAGCCCCTCTCCACCAGAATTTGGAATCAAATCTCTTCTCTCTTCCCCCCACCTAGTTACTGCCTCTTTCAAGAAGGAGACAGCACCTGATTCCCAAACCCCCCACAAGAACAGACACCACAGCCCTGCCCACACCTTCCACCACCCACCCCCCCGGCCCAGTGTCCACCTTCCATCCGAATTTACTTTTGTGGCCTCTAATTCAAAGACCCAGACATTCCAAGGGATGCAGTGTCTAATCCCAATTAGGTACACGTCTATTAAATTGATGTGAGAAACTCAAACGCATGTTCCCGAGTATGAAGTCCAGCAAGGGAACATATTCACCGTAAACAATGTTAGAAAGTCCAGTTAGTGACTCTGTTGGCTTGGTTTCTTCATTCCTTGAGTGCCTGTGTCATCACTAAGATCGCATTTATTGCTGTTTACCATGTATCAGGTCCCCCCCCAAACTCTTACACGTGTCCCCCATTCCTATTTCAACCTCAAATCACCTCTGCAGGGTAGCTATTCTGATATCTGCTTTACCAATGAAGAAATGAAAGGTTACAGGGGATAACTAGTAACTCAACCCAGGTCGTATCACTAGAAAGTGGCAGAACCAGTCCTTAAGCTCTGAAGCTCATGCTCACTATGTGTACTGCATTCATAGGCACCAGCAAGTTCCCGTGGAAGCTTGGACTGACTAGTTGTTGGCCTTTCAAATCCGCTCTTTACAAATCTACAAGGTTAGGGGCAGTGCCTGGCTGGCTCAGTCGGTAGAACATGCAACTTCTTTTTTTTTCCTTTAAGTTTGTTTGTTTGTTTATTTAGAGCATGAGCTGGGGAGGGACAAAGAGAGAAGCAAACAGAGAAGGAGGAGAGAGAATCCCAAGCAGGCCCCACACCGCCAGCACGGAGCCCAACGCGAGGCTTGAACTCATGAACCACAAGATCATGACCTGAGCCGAAATCAAGAGTTGGTCGCTTTTACGGACTGAGCCATCCAGGCACCCCAGCATGCAACTCTTGATCTTGAGGTTGTGAGTTTGAGCCCCACGTTGGGTGTGGAGCCTACCTGAAAAAATTAAATCTATGAGGTTAGACTCTCTCCCAGACTGAGAGTTCCCAGTTTAAAAAAAGAAAAGCTATAAGGTGTCTTTTCTGACATTTGAAATTTTTGACTGGCAAGTAAAATGTGGATGTAACTTTCTTCTAAACAAGGGGTCCTTCTTTTATTGTTTTTTAATATATGAAATTTATTGTCAAATTGGTTTCCATACAACACCCAGTGCTCATCCCAAAAGGTGCCCTCTTCAATACCCATCACCCACCCTCCCCTCCCTCCCACCCCCCCATCAACCTTCAGTTCTCATTTTTTAAGAGTCTTTTATGCTTTGGCTCTCTCCCACTCTAACCTCTCTCTCTCTTTTTTTTTTTTTCCTTCCCCTCCCCCATGGGTTCCTGTTAAGTTTCTCAGGATCCACATAAGAGTGAAAACATATGGTATCTGCCTTTCTCTGTATGGCTTATTTCACTTAGCATAACACTCTCCAGTTCCATCCACGTTGCTACAAAAGGCCATATTTCATTCTTTCTCATTGCCACATAGTACTCCATTGTGTATAGAAACCACAATTTCTTTATCCATTCATCAGTTGATGGACATTTAGGCTCTTTCCATAATTTGGCTATTGTTGAGAGTGCTGCTATAAACATTGGGGTACAAGTGCCCCTATGCATCAGTACTCCCGTATCCTAAACAAGGGGTCCTTCATGTCATCCTTCTTTTCACATCCAGAAAGCATCTTTCCTGTTGTATCCCCTCTGTGGGGCCGGACCCCTCCTTCTCTCACTCCACAACCTGTCACTGACTTGAGAGTTTTAACAAAAGAACTGGAACAGGAAGGGTTTTTAAACAGGCTGTCCTTTTCTTTAAATAATTAAAGAAGATGCTATCGGAGAGATCAGGTTTTTATGAGCCCTTCTCAAGTTCACTGTCACTTGCTTTCATCCAAGGCAGGATTGGAGGTGGGGGTGAACGGTCATAGAAAAGCGCCTTAATTTGGACCCAGTGTTGGGGAGCATATTGTAGAGTCTCGCCATTCACCTCCCATCTTGATTCTCTGCCAGTGGAATGGAGGGTGGGCTTGAATGGAAGGTTTTATGGTTCTTTGGAATCAAACTTAGAGGAAATGAATGAACGAAGTAATGAATGAAATAACTGTGGAGCCTGGACAATAGCGGGGGTATCGTGGGCAGTGAGGCTTTATGAACGGTAGCTGCAGGGCCTTGGAGGGTGCAAAGCAACCAGACTAATGGAAAATAAGCGACAGGAAAACAATTTCTAAATGGGGGACTTGGGAAACACAACTCTCATTCAAGCACAGCTTCAAAATCTCAGCCTCAGCAACATGTTCTCTGCAATGTCACTCTCTTGGGGGGATAAGCAGGCTGGGAGCCCACCCCCCCCAGCAGGGTGTCTCTCAGTAGCCTGCAGGACAATAAGGAGGAAATTGGTTTTCCGGGAAGCAATTTCTCTATCAGCAGAGTAGTTCCGCATTTGCATAGAGGAGAGGTTGGGCTGACAGTTGGAAGGATTCCATCTGCTACTTGGAGTCCTAATTTGGATGGCTGCAGTGTTAAAAGGACACTATGAAATGCACTTTTTAATATGGGAAAGAGTGTTGATCTAGAGATCAGGGCCTCTAGGCCAAAGGCACTGGCTGGAAACAGACTCACCCTGAGCCCTTGAGCTAATTCTTTTAGTCTCTCTTCTCTTACTAAATATAAAATGAGGTCAAACAGTGCACGAAGCAGGGGTTAGGGGCAAATTGAAGATTTAATAATAAATATTTATAGGGCCTAGCTCATTACGGGGCTTATGTAGATCCTTATTAAGTACTTGTCACTTAGACTTGTTTCCTTGATTTACACTAGCATTTAGAAAACCAGAGAGGTTATTCGTTTATATCTTGTCATTTTAACCTCTGGTTTCTGGGAGAGAAAAAAAAAGGTGTGGGAGGGAACCCTAGAAAATAATGTCTACTTTCTACAGAATTTGACCCTCCTGAAGGAGAAGTATTTTTAGTTCTCCAGATTCCTTTTGCCTAGCTGCCCAGGTCTGAAAAAGCTCAAGACCCTGAGCTCTGTCTGACTTCAAATGTTATTTCTCTGGTGTTTACGGGATTGCCACACCTACTCAGGATTAAAGCAGGCACTGTGGGGTTGGGTCAGTCCACTTGAGGAAAAAAAGTCAGGAACAATGGCCCCTTTTTGTCCTCCCCCACCCACACCCTGTTGACTCAACCTTCTGAGTTGAGAAAACAGAAAACATTGCTGCCCACGAACTCCGGCAAAGTCATTTGGCCTCTCTGGCCTTCAGTTGCCTCTACCAGCTACGAAATGAGGGGGCTCCCACTTGATCTCTAAGAACCACAGCCATAAATCCCTTTTTCTGGGGCAGCACCAATTCAAAGAATCTGTTCGTTCACTGTCCCTGTAAGTGCACTTGGGTTTCTCAGGCTGAATGTCCCAGTTTTGGGTACTGAAAATATGGTCACTGTATTTATAAGATCACTTCCAGCACTGACATTCTATGTCACTAGGGTTCTAAGTAGGTAATAGCCTTAAGTGACTGTTCTAATTACTAGCGTTATGACCTTGGGCAAGTCGGTTAACCTCTCTGGGACTCAGGCCCTTATCTGTAAAATTGGGATAATAAATCTTATCTCAAGGCAGAGCGCTGGACTAGATAAGAGATCCATCTCTCTAAAGATTGATGATTCAATGACTTAGGGCCATCTCTTTGGACAAAGGCATACATAGCTGGCCCCCTGGATATTTAAAAGAGGTCTGCAGACTGCTCCCCAAATAGTTGAACAAAGGCATCAATGGTGTCCCTGAGGACAATGTCCCTTTGCAACCTGGAGAGATACCAGGAAGTTGCTGCGGAGAAAGGAATTCTTATGGTGAGGGTATCGGTGGCCTCGTAAGCAAAGCGTCTTGTGCCATCCTTCGGTATGAGGAACAGAAGAAAGCCTCTCAGGAATTCACTCAAAGTCCTGGGAATGTTAAAGTATTGTCTCTCCTTCCCTCTGGTATTTCTGTTGTCCAAGAAGATGAGAGAGAGAAAGAGAGAGAGAGAGATCAGGGTAATTCAGGGACTCAAACTCTGGGTCCGGTAAGAAGCAGTGTGATGCTGAACAAACCACAGAATCTCTCTGAGCTCACTTTTCGCCTGTGAAAAATTAAGTGTTTGCTTATATGAGCTCCAAGCTCTCCTACTTGGAGGTCTGCGGACTCTCAAATGGTGGATTGGGCATCCACAGGGGATATTTAGCGGCAGAGAGAATTCCAGTTCCCTTAAATCTTTAAGTAGGCAACCATGCGTCCCAGTGGCCTTCCAGGCTATCAGTGGAGCAGCTTTTTTTTTTTTTTTTGAAAGACTTATTTTGAAGTACCTTTATCCATGTCTCCATCCTCTATGTCCAATTCCTTGCACTGTGCCTGGTACACAACACATGCTTCCTAGTAAGTTAAGATTCCATTGAAAAGAAAAAGAAAATATTTACAAGAAATGACTTTGTAAATATCTCTAGTTGACTCTTCATTTGGTAAAGAAAAGGCTTTCAGCATGTTGACAATAGAGTTTAGGTTGAAGAGCTGGGAGCCGGGCAGCCGGGCCAGGAGACTGGTGGACACATTCCCGCACAGAGCAATGAGAGGTAGGCGCCGCAGCCAATTTTCCAACCTAAACACTGAGTTTGACTCTCTGTTCTTCTTCCTCTGTTCTCATATCTGTCCACTCAACTGCCTCTTCCTTGCCTCTGACTTTGTTCAGGATGCCATGAAGGCTCCCCAAGCAGCTTACCTGCAATGGCCTCCTTGATGCTTTGTGCATCCGATCTGCCCCCTTCCAGTCCATTTAAAAACAATTATGGACTATTTTGAGGGCAGCGAAAAGGTTAGAGAATAACACAGGGTTGGTTAAGAGTCCCACTTCAGCTCAGGTCGTGATCTCTTGGTTCATGGGTTCAAGCCCCACGCTGGGCTCTCTACTTTGAGCTTGGAGCCTGCTTCAGATCCCCTGTCCCCCCTGCCCCTTCTCTCTCTCTCAAAAATAAACATTAAGAAAATAGTATAAAAACGCTCAAGAGAGGCAGTAAGGCTCACTTTTGAAGTATTAAAAGAGTGGCAATTTACATTTTATTGTTTTGTTTTGTTTTTAATTTGAGAGCGCATGAGGGAGAGGGGCAGAGGGGAGAGAGACAATGTTGAGCAGCCTCCACACTCAGTGCAGGACCTGACTCAGGGCTCAGTCCCACGACCTTGGGAGCATGAACTGAGCCAAAACCAAGAGGTGGACACTTAACCAACTGAGCCACCCAAGCGCCCCAGGAGATTGTCACTTTAGTAACAACCAGTTTCAGGGGCGCCTGGCTGGCTCAGTCGGTGGGGCATGTGATTCTTGATTTTGGGGCTGTGAGTTCAAGTCCCATGTTGGGTGTAGAGATCACTTAAACATAAAATCTTAAGAAAAATAAGTGGTTTCAGCTCAAATCCTGGTTCTATCACATTCTAGCTAGGTAACATTGGGCAGTTTCCCTGCTCTCTCTGTATGTTAGTTTCCTCGTTTATAAGATAGGGGTGATGAGAGAAGTTTACTGACCTCACAGAGTGGTGAGAGTTAAAATAATTCATTGACTTAGGTGCTCTGTGCATTACCCTCATTCCCTGTCCTCTGATTTTGTCAAATTTACCCCCATCTATTTTGCACTGTGTCTTTAGAGAGAGCTATCACCAGCACAAATCTAATCCTGCACACGCCTTCCTAAATCCTCTAATGGCTCTCCATTGCCCTCAGGGCAAAGTCCGAACTTCTTCACAGGGCTTCCTAGAGTCCCAGGATCTGTCAGTGTCATCACTGTTTCACAGAGGAATGAGGAAGGGACGAGAGGGTATTCTGGGCTGGGAACCTCTGTGAGAAAGTAGAAGTAAGGCAGGTGGGAGACTGTCAGAGTGGTGGCCACGAGCCTCAGTTCTGCAGCCAGACAGCAGAACTCCATCGTGTGGCTCAGCTGCTTACTTGCCTTGTGACCTTGGGCTAGTCACTGAACTTCTCTACATCTTGGTTTTTCCATTTGACAAACTGCAAAAGACTGTGCCTACTTCATGAGGTATCGGGTGAGCTAATGATATAAGTGCTTAGAGTAAGTCTATACATGTAACTAGCACTCAAGAAACGTTCATTCCTTTGGGTAAGAGTACCGGTAAGGCACATTGGCACAGATTTGGTGTGATCTCAAAGGCAAACAGAGGAGACAGACTGGGTTTGGTAGAGATAAGGCAGTGGGTAGTGTGCAGAAGAGAATTCAGGGCAGAGAATCTTACCCTGGACTGCCCAGCCAGGAGGTTGCTGCTGCTCAGATTAGAGCAGTGGGGGTTTGAGTGGAAGGAAAAGAAATCGGAGACAGATCTCAAGACTGAATTGCAAATTAGATACAGGGGTAAAAGGTATCTCCAAGGCAGCATTTTCTAGGTCCCGAACGTACTCCATGAGAAGTATCCCTTCATCTAAACTTGAGAAATGCCACACATTTCCCTGTTTGGAAAGCTACAGGGTACATCAGCAGGTTAGAGCAGTCCAGAAACCCTACAGCAAGCAAACATTTACAGTTTTGATAAATCCAGTATTTGCAAAAATGATTTCATCATAGACATCCCTCCCCCTTGTCCCTCAGCATTAACACATATTAACATCTCAGAGAACAAGAACTAGTATTGGGTAGGATCCCCTTTGGGAAACAGTGCCCTGAGGTTACACGGGGGAACTACCAGAAAGAACACACACACACACACACACACACACACACACACACACACCACACAATGTTCCTATTTTCCTTTCCTCTTTCTCTGGTGGGCTCAAGTAGTGGGGAGTCTGGGAGGACAGTTTAAAATTAAATGCACATTTCCCTTTCCTTGCCTGGTGTGGATGTTGCCTCTCTCACCCTCCCTCCTACCCACTTCCTTCTCAGATAGAGTTTGCCTGCCGTGGAGAGCCATCTGGATATTAATGTTGCAATATTGACTATTTCAAGGGACCTCCTTTTGGCATTCATTCTAGCTCATGGTGTTTTACTTTAGTCTCTCTGTGTTAGAAAGTCATCTGACTCCTTTAAGTGGTTTCTTTGGGGTAGTATCATTATTACAATTTTTCCTTTTCTCTGGAATCAAGGCTGTTTTTCCCCCTCGAGGACTTCTTGGCATTTCCGTGAGGTTTATTAATTCTGCTGTGCTTGAAGTATGTGGCATCCTGTTTGCACTGTAAACAGTAAAATAAAATTCTTCCTAAGGATCACGAAGGAACCTCAGGGTCACTTCTGCTGAAGGAATCCCATCTGTACTGGGTCAGCGTCTTGACCCAGGAGACATGCTGGGACTGGAAAGGAAATTGGGCTAGCAGAGGTGATGTTGACCTTTTTGGCTGTTGTTTGAGCTGGGAATGTGAGTAAATGCCAATGAGAGCCACGTGGAGAGGGGCAGGGGTAAGGAGATTGTGTTAACCACTGAGTTCCATGAGCTTAGAATGGGTAGCACAGGCTGGTCCCTCTCCCTAAGTCTCCTCAGTTCTCTCTCATGCATAAAGAAAAGCCTGCAGAGGACTCTCCTGACTTTTCAGCTGTTAACTCATGTGACTGAGCCACCAGGAACGACCTCAAACAGCAGACTCCCCAGGACTCTGGTCAGTTCTTTTTTTAACTTGTTTTATTTTTTATTTTTATAAATTTACATCCAAATTAGTTAGCATATAGTGCAACAATGATTTCAGGAGTAGACTCCTTAGTGCCCCTTACCCATTTAGCCCATCCCCCCTCCCACAACCCCTCGGGTAACCCTCAGTTTGTTCTCCATATTTATGAGTCTCTTCTGTTTTGTCCTCCTCCCTGTTTTATGTTATTTTTGTTTCCCTTCCGTTATGTTCATCTGTTTTGTCTCTTAAAGTCCTCATATGAGAGAAGTCATACGATTTTTGTCTTTCTCTGGCTGACTAATTTCACTTAGCGTAATACCCTCCAGTTCCATCCACGTAGTTGCAAATGGCAAGATTTCATTCTTTCTGATTCCCGAGTAATACTCCATTGTATATATATACCACCTCTTCTTTATCCATTCATCCATCGATGGACATTTGGGCTCTTTCCATACTTTGGCGATTGTTGATAGTGCTACTATAACCATGGGGGTGCCTGTGTCCCTTCGAAACAGCACACCTGTATCCCTTGGATAAATGCCTAGTAGTGCAATTGCTGGGTCATAGGGTAGTTCTATTTTTAGTTTTTTGAGGAACCTCCATACTGTTTTCCAGAGTGGCTGCACCAGTTTGCACTCCCACCAGCAGTGCAAAAGAGATCCTCTTTCTCTGCATCCTCGCCAACATCTGTTGTTGACTGAGTTGTTAATGTTAGCCATTCTGACTAACTGTAATGTGGTATCTCATTGTAGTTTTGATTTGTATTTCCCTGATGATGAGTGATGTTGAGCATGTTTTCATGTGTCCCTCGGCCATCTGGATGTCTTCTTTGGAGAAGTGTCTATTCGTGTCTTTTGTCCATTTTTCACTGGATGATTTGTTTTTTGGGTGTTGAGTTTGATAAGTTCTTTGTAGATTTTGGATACTAACCCTTTATCTGATATGTCGTTTGCAAATATCTTCTCCCATTCTGTCGATTGCCTTTTAGTTTTGCTGATTGTTTCCTTCGCTGTGCAGAAGCTTTTTATTTTGATGAGGTCCCAGTAGTTCACTTTTGCTTTTGTTTCCCTTGCCTCCGGAGACACGTTGAGTAAGAAGTTGCTGCGGCCAAGATCAAAGAGGTTTTTGCCTGCTTTCTCCTCGAGGATTTTGATGGCTTCCTGTCTTACATTGAGGTCTTTCATCCATTTTGAGTTTATTTTTGTGTATGGTATAAGAAAGTGGTCCAGGTTCATTCTTCTGCATATCGCTGTCCAGTTTTCCCAGCGCCACTTGCTGAAGAGACTGTCTTAATTCCATTGGATATTCTTTCCTGCTTAGTCAAAAATGAGTTGGCCGTACATTTGTGGGGCCATTTCTGGATTCTCTATTCTGTTCCATTGATCTGAGTGTCTGTTCTCGTGCCAGTACCACACTGCCTTGATGATTACAGCTTTGTAGTATAGCTTGAAGTCTGGGATTGTGATGCCTCCTGCTTTGGTTTTCTTTTTCAAGATTGCTTTGGCTATTTGGGGTCTTTTCTGGTTCCATATAAATTTTAGGATTATTTGTTCTAGCTCTGTGAAGAATGCTGGTGTTATTTTGATAGGGATTGCATTGAATATGTAGATTGCTTTGGGTAGTATAGACATTTTAACAATATTTGTTCTTCCTATCCAAGAGCATGGAATCTTTTTCCATTTTTGTGTGTCTTCTTCAAGTTTTTCATAAGCTTTCTATAGTTTTCAGTGTATAGATTTTTCACCTCTTTGGTTAGATTTATTTTATGGTTTTTGGTGCAACCGTAAATGGGATCAATTCCTTGATTTCTCTTTCTGTCGCTTCATTGTTGGTGTATAGGAATGCAACCAATTTCTGTGCATTGATTTTATAACCCACAACTTTGCTGAATTCATGAATCAATTCTAGCAGTTTTTTGGTGGACTCTTTTGGGTTTTCCATATGGTCTCTGGTCAGTTCTGCTGTGGTCAGAGCCTGGTCCTCATTACCTTGGGCCTTCAGACAGGGTCTGTTCCTTTCATCTCCTTCTGCAACCACCATGACCAGCCTGGCATCAGTTTCACGTCAGTTTCTTCCCAGTTGGCTGTTCAGTGCACAAAGGAGGAATCCGAGGATTGAACAGACAGATCAGTGACGGTCATTGGTTTGGAAACAGCCTGTTACACATAGTTTACCACGTCCAGGTGCCTTTCCCACTTCCAAACTTCT
The DNA here is from genome assembly GCF_027475565.1 of Acinonyx jubatus. Taxonomy (NCBI): domain Eukaryota; kingdom Metazoa; phylum Chordata; class Mammalia; order Carnivora; family Felidae; genus Acinonyx; species Acinonyx jubatus. The sequence goes on along the minus strand of NC_069390.1, from coordinate 87,412,645 downwards.
CCCCTCAGATTCTCACAGTCTCTGCCCAGTTTTCTATGCAAACCAGGTCCGTTAGGTCTGGGATTTAGGTAGCGTGCCCCGTTGCCGGATCAAAACTGTGTGAAACTGGTGGGAGGAAACCTCATTGTACGGGGAGTCATAAGGGCACCTGGGTGGCTCAGGTGCCTGGGTTAAGCATCTGGCTCTTGATCTTAGCTCAGGTCTTGGTCTCAGGATTGTAACAAGTTCAAAGCCCACATTGGGCTCCATGCTGGGCATGTAAGCCTACTTAAAAAAAGAAAAAAGAAAATATTCAGTAAATTTGGGGTGTTTGGGTGGCTCTGTCAGTTGAGCGTCTGACTCTTGAGTTTGGCTCAGGTAATGATCTTGCCATTGTGGGGTCGAGCCCCATACCAGGCTGCATGCTGGGCCTGGAAGGTGCTGAAGATTCTCTCTCTGCCCCTTCCCCTCTTGCACTTGCTCTGGAGTGTGCTCTCTCTCTCAAACAAAAACAAACAAACTAACAAAAAAGGAGTCTGGAGGTCAGAAGGGCGAACCCTCACACTCAACTTGGCAACTGCAGAGCCCAGCACAAGAGGTATACCTTGCATTTTTCCAAAAAGAAAATGCTTACTTTGCTACCTCAAGCAGAAGGAAGATTTTTTCCCATCGGCTCAGCCAATGGGAAGCTGCACAGCTCAGCCAGTGGGAACCATCACCACCCCGGATTCTCATTTTCCTCCAACAGATTTTCATTCAAAGCAGTGCCTCCCAGCTTCCTCCTTTTCTCTATAACATAGTGTTCCTCTCCTTTGTTCCCCTGACCTGCCTGTGATTTTGCCATAGCTTGCATGTCCCGGATTGCAATTCCTCTGCATTTCCCAAATAAAACCATTTTCTCGGTAAAATAACTGGCTCTTTTAAGTTTAGCAACTGCATCTATTCAGCCACTAAAAGCTGACTCTTTTTTCCAGCCTCCAAGCCTCCTGATTGGCCTCATCCAGTAGCTTCAAATCCTAAACCAAATTCCAAAATGGTTTCCCACTCCCACTGTGATTATAATTCTGTAGCTCCCTCTGTAAATTCTTTTGCCATAGGCTGGTGAGGCCTGTGATATGAAAGTTACTTGCAGTGTTGTTACTTGACATCTTCTTACTGTCCTGCTAAAACCATACCTTAGTCAGCTTTACAGCCCCAGAACCTAGCCCAGTGCTTAACAGCGGAAAGTGTTTAATGGATGGTCATTGGAAAAATTTCAAGAATAATTCTTCAGGGGGACTAGTTATCCTTGACTTGATTATCTCCAGCAAAGCGCAAGCTTCTGACCTCACAGACCAATCCTTTCCACTAATAGACACTTCTAACTTTTTAGGAGATTTTCTCACATGAAGTTTAAATCTGCCTTTCCATAACTCAAATATTCTTCCTGTGTCACTCTGTGGGGTCAAAACCTCGTGGCAAATACCTCTGCCTGTGTGATATTTGGTTTCTTAAGTCTCTTCTTTTCCATGTTAAACATTTCTAATTCCCTGAATTTTCTCTTAGATGACAGTTTTCTTAATGCTCATTGCCCTGGTGACTCTTTTTAAATATTTGTTCATATTAACGAGCATATATCAGAGTACTCTGCCCTGAAACCACTCCTGTCTATTAATAACCCTTTAAAGGTGAGCTTGAGGAATTGCCCTCCAAGCTCTCAGGGCAGTCTAGCTGAGACAGAGTAGCTGGGGCGATTTCTTCCTTTGCCACCTGCTTTCTTTTTCTCTTGATACGCAGAGGGAACACTTACAGTTTTAGGAGGCCATCACAACAGACTGCAGATTCTCAGGAATGTAGCCCTCGGGAAACGGAAAACACAGCAGAGTTTTGATGAAAGCGGGAGGGAGAACTATCTGGGGAGGCTTGGGGGAAGGCAAAGTCAAGGTAGGAGTTACAGCAGGTGTCAAAATGAGGAAAGGGCCTCGGGACAAAAGGAGAGCAGGGGGGCCTGGAGAGAGGCACCTCGGTCACCAGGTGATTGAGAGGAAAGGCATGGGGTATGGTAGAGAAGGGAGAGCGTGCAGGAGATGACCTTTCCTTGGCTCGCAATTCTTCTTCAATTGACCCGTAATCCGGAGCTCACAAATTCTTTGCAATGGCGGCTTCTACACTAAATCCAAGACTGAAGTTATTGAATTTAGCTGTCTAAGAGAAATGATTCCATTTAAATTTCATTTTCATCTGCTTCTATTCTATGAATTTTGCATCAAAATGTTTTACATTTGCACTTATACAAAATGTATGATTAAATTCAGAATAAAAAATGAGAAATTATAGAGATACACGATAGATCTTTTATTCTAATGTCAGCCTATTAAACAAATTCAGTGGTTAAGCAAATTCAGTCTTCAATTTAATTAAAATAGGCAAGAATTTTCACTTGTAAAAAGCTGAAATATAAATAATCGTTTCACATCTATACTTCTTTTCTTAGTCGTTTGGGAGGATAATTTGCTGTGAATTTGATCTCTTTTCATCAAGACAAAGTAGTTAGGCTATAATTCCCTACTTAACAGTCATTCCTCTCCTTTCCCTTGAAAATTTTTCTTTCTTCAAAAAAACCTTCCTGGGATGGATTAGCAGAATTGGGCTTCCAAAGTAGATGAGTATCTTTGAGATCATGGAATTCAACCCTTCTTTTGTTGCGGGTTAAAGAACAAGAGAGGTTTCTGATTTGCTTGTGGTCACACAGCTAGTTGCTGGCCAACTGTTAGTCCTTTCGAGAATGTTCTATTGCCTTTTTTTTTTTGGGACTTCCAGTGTTGATGTTTGAGTAATTTTTCTCTTTTGCCAGAACTCGGTCCTTTCCTCCAGAACTTCAGTGTTCCCTTCCTTAATTATAACAAATGTCTACACTGAATGAATAGCCATTCTGCCTCTTTCCTGAGAAAAGTGAAGACTCCATCGACCCCAGACTTAAGGCCTATTTCTTTTTTTTTTAATGAAATTTATTGTCAAATTGGTTTCCATACAACACCCAGTGCTCATCCCAACAGGTGCCCTCCTCTATGTCCACCACCCCCCCACCCCCACCCCCCACCCCCTATCAACCCTCAGTTTGTTCTCAGTTTTTAAGAGTGTCTTATGGTTTGGCCCCCTCTCTCTCTAACTTTTTTTTTTTCCTTCCCCTCCCCCATGGTCTCCCCCATCCCCTCAGGATCCACATAGGAGTGAAAACATATTGTATCCGTCTTTCTCTGTGTGACTTATTTCACTTAGCATAACACTCTCCAGTTCCATCCACGTTGCTACAAAAGGCCATATTTCATTCTTGGGCTCATTGTCCAGGCCTCATTGTCATTGTCAAGGCCTATTTCTAACCCATCATCTAAATCAGGTGGGGAATATTGATGTGGAGGATGCTCGAGAGAAAAATATAGGATGAGTATTGAGTAGCCTGGTTTACAACTGGGTATGCTTTATGTCTCTGGCTAGTCTCCAGGTGCATCTGTGGCATACATGCAAGGATAGGAAAGAGCTGAAAGAGGGTGAATGAGACCATTATGGGTTTTTGTTTTTTTTATGTTCATTTATTTTTGAGAGAGACAGAGACAGAGTGAGTGGAAGAGGGGTAGAGAGAGAGAGAGAGGGAGAGAAAGAGAGAGTCCCAAGCAGGCTCTGCACTGTCAACACAGAGTCCGATGTGGGGCTCCAGCCCACGAAACTGTGAGATCACGACCTGAGCCGAAACTGAGAGTTGGACGCTTACCTGACCAAGCCACCCAGGTGCCCTGAGACCATTATGTTTTTAATTTGACCTCTGGATGACTGATAATGAATGTAGTGCTGGTCCCATCTACCTACAGGTGTTCTTTGGAGAAGGGGCATTTGGGAATATTGCCCTACCTTTAATGTAACCTCCTTGGCACATTCTGCAGTAAAACAAAGTTAGCCTCTGGGACAGAATGGAAGCATGCAGCTCGGAGTAATAATTTACAGTTCTTTGTGACTGAGGCCACGTCCTGAGTGGATATATTGCATTGGCCTGGATGTCCTGAGGCTGAGTATAGTTGCTGTTGGGGTTCTGCTAAGTGAATGAATACAGGAGGTCTACGAGGAACAACTAAATCAACCTTGCTGGTTGGTATCTCCGTCTGGTATTCTAAGAGTCTGGGGTCTCTTATCTGCCCACAGGACATGTCTGGATGGACAGCCTTAGGCTCATCTGGGACACAGCGTTACAGGGCACATTCACAGAATTTTTTTTTTAAGTTTTATTTATTTAAGTAAGCTCTACACCCAACATGAGGCTCAAATTCATGACCCTGAGATCAAGTCACACACTGTTCCAACTGAGCCAGTCAGGCACCCCAGAATTTTGTTATTTAAAACAAGTGGGAAAAGACTTGCCCAATGGCTTTATACTTGACATTGAAATTCACTACAAACATGAGATGCAACAATATTCCAGAACTCACCTTCTGTCTCCTCTCCCTTCTACCATGTCTTTCCCCTATCTCCCATTCTTTCTCTTCCATCATAACCAGCTATTCTTTCTTTGACTCTGTTCTCCCCATTCCTCTTTTTCTGTTTCTTTCTGTTTTAGGTGAGATACAGGCAGAAAAGCTGAGAGCCAGGTGAAAACAATAGAGGAAGCTGTGGTGAGGAGTGCTAAGGATTCTGCCTCTGGACTGAGGTTCAAATCCTGGTTTTGACCTTTATCGGCTATGGAATCCTAGGCCAATAATTTAAACTCTCTGAGCTTATGGTTTCTCATTGGCAAAATGAAGGCAAAAAGGGAGCCTACATTATTAGTTTTTATGAAAATTAGAGAAGATATTGCATGTGAAGTCCTTAATATAGTGGGTGGCCATTAGTTTATGGTAACTACTTACTAATAGTAGGAGAAACAGACTATGTATTATCAGGTCTCTGTGTAGAAAGATTAGAGCATTTAATTCTTAACAAAACTGAATGTCTCCAATGTGAGCTTTCAGGACTATAGGACAAGTCCTTCCATTTGTGTGGGGTTCTTCCAGTGGAATGGTTCCTTGGATAAGTGTCCCATTTATCTACCTGCTCCCTTCCTCTATTTCCTGAAACTGAGTGGATTGAAGAACAAAGAGAACACAGGAGGAAGGACACCTCTAAACTTGAAGCTGATGTACACGTTAGTTGCTGTAATTATTAGAAGTCATCTGGACCAATCTCTTATGTCATTCAGAATCCCACAGAGAACCCCAACAACCGACAGGTGCACTTAGTAGTTTGTTTGGGCTTGAGGACTACAGGTTGGAGAAGGAATGCAACAGTGGATATAATGGTGAAGAGAGGAATGGAAAGGGGGAAACATTGCTAGAAGGGAGGACGCCAGGGAGTATATGCTCGATACATGGTTAGTGGTTGAATGACAAATATGTTGGTCATGGGCCAAGTCCTGTGTTAGGCTGAAGAAATAAGATGGATAAGAAACGGTCCTTGTTGAGGCGCCTTGTTGAGGTGCCCATGGGGCATGGTCAGCTAAGCATCTGACTCTAGATTTTGGCTCAGGTCATGATCTTGGGATCATGAGATGGAGCCCTGCCTTGGGCTTGATGCTGATGGCATGGAGCCTTTTTGGGATCCTCTCTCCCTCTCTCTCTCCCGTGCCCCCTCTCATGCACTCGCTCTCTCTCAAAATAAATAAATAAACTTAAAAAAGAAAGAAAGAAAGAAAAGGTCCTGGTCATCAAGAAGTTTGTTATCTAGTGAGACACAGAAATGAAAATAAAACTAATTAGAAAACAACGTAGGGTAGAAGTTACGGTGTAATGGTTGGCTCAAGCTCTGCAGTTGGACTGCGTGGCTTTGCATCCTTGTTCTGTCACTTTGAGAGTAAACTCGGACATGTTAATTGACCTCTTTGTGCCTCGGTTTCTTAATCTGCTAAATGGGACTAATAATAGTATCTCTCTCCCTCATAGGGTAGATGTGAGGATTGAATGAGCTGTTATACATAAAGCATGTAGACCTCTGCCTGGCAGAAAGTCAGTGCTATGTAAGCTATGTACATGTTGGCAACTATTACTATGATTAGAGGAAGTACACCATGTGCTCTATAGGCACAGAGGAAAGACCAGATGACTCTCTCTGGGGAGGTCAGGGAAAGGAGGGGACATTTGAGTTGAGCTCTGATATGGTTGTTTGTCCAGAAGAACTAGAGTAGGGTAAGGGCAAGGGAGTATAATCTACACAGAGAGAATATCATTTGCATGGACAAGGAGTCTTGAAAGAGGATGGGATGAATGGCAAACTAACAGTAGACTTATTACTTGTAGGGTCCTTAAGTAGATTTTTTTTCTGGGGAGCCTGGGTGGCTCAGTCGGTTGAGCGTCTGACTTCAGCTCAGGTCATGATCTCACAGTTTGTGGGCTCGAGCCCCGCATCAGGCTCCGCACTGACCACTTGCTCAGAGCCTGGAGCCTGCTTTGGATTCTGTGCCTCCTTCTCTCTCTGCCCCTCCCCTGCTCATGCTTTGTCTCACTCTGTTTCTCAAAAATAAATAAACGTAAAAAAAGATTTTTTTTAAAAAAGTAGACTTTTTCTTTCAAAGATGCAATAAAGGGTAAATTACCAACTTGGAGAAAATATATTCTTTTTTTAAAAAGGTCTTTATTTGTATTTATTTATTTAATGTTTTAAATGTTTATTCTTGGGAGAGACAGAGTGTGAGTGGGGGAGGAGCAGAGACGGAGGGCTGTCAGCACAGAGCCCGATGCCAGATTTGAACCCACAAACTGCTAGATCGTGACATGAGCCGAAGCTGAACGCTCAACCAACTGAGCCACCCAGGTGTCCCATTATTGATTTATTTTTAATGTTTATTTATTTATTTTGAGAGAGAGAGAGAGAGAGGGAGAGAGAGAGAGGGATCGTGTGGGGGGTGGGGAGAGAGGGAGAGAGAGAATCCTAAGCAGGCTCGTGCTGTCAGCTCAGATCTTGGGTCTTGATCTCACCAACTGTGAGATCATGACGTGTCTGCTGAAATCAAGAGTCGGATGCTTAACCAACTGAACCACCCAGGCGCCCTGGAAGAAATATCTTCTTACTGTGTTTTGTTCCAAGATGTCTTGAAAACACCGAGTACATGTGCAGATGTGGAAGGTGGCCTCTATAAGTTAATGAAAGCTATTTTTATATTTACAAGAGTATACAGAAACACCTGTGTGCATATACATGTTCATTTCCCTGTGTAGACATTATTGTCTTTTGTGGCTGGTTTGGAACTCATCCTGTTCCTAGTCTTGCAAAATTCAAACTTGTATTGGTCATAGTAATCATAGACGTTTAGACCACAGAGATGACATAATCCAACAACCGCATTTTATAGCCGATAAGCCTGAGGTCCAGAGAGTGGCTTGCTTAATGTTACCACATCACTGAGTTAGTGGGAAAACCAGTATAAGAATTTGGGTATGTTACAGGCTGAGTTTTATGCCCCCCCAAATTCACATATTGAAGCCTTAACCCCCGGTACCTCAGAATGTGACCATATTTGGAAAGAGAGTCGTTAAAGAGGTAATTAGATTAAAATGAGGTCTCTAGGGTGGGCCCTAATCCAATCCGACTGATGTCCTTATAAGAAGGGGGCACTGGATACCGATATCTGCAGAGGGAAGACCATGTGAAGATGCAAGGAGAGGATAGCCATCTATAAAACCAAGCAGAGAGATCTCAGAAGAAATCAACCTGGTGACATCCGGATCTTGGACTTTTAGTCTCCAGGATTGTGAGAAAACTAAATTCTGTTGTTAAAGTCACCTGGCCTGTGGTAGGTTAAACAGCAACTCCAGAAAACGACTACAGATGTCCTGACTGCAAGACCCATGCTCTTGTAACTGCCTCCACAGGCTAGTAAGAGGAGGCTGTGATGTCAGGCAGGAGTTCCCTGCAAGTTCTCAGCTGCTGATGGGAGGCTGGGGCTTGCGCTTGGCGCGGACAGAGGCCTCTGTCACCACGGCACTTCCCCAGCCCTCTCCTTACTCTTGAATGGATGTTATCCCAGGCTGCGCCTACACAAGGCACAGCCTCACCCAGTGAATTAATTTCCATTCACAAGACTCAAAAGTCTTTCACCAGTGTGAGCTCAAAGAAGAGTCGTGTCCAATGGTATTTTGTAATTGATAATAATGATGATGACAATTTTTGTATCCAGTGACAATAAATATGGCTGGTTTATTTGCATGTCTTAACTCTCTTGACTGTAGTCTTACTGTGGGCGATGACAATAGTAATGTCCTCATTTTGTGTTCTTTGCTGTGGGTGACAAAAATCCTCATTAGATGAGAAAAAAAATTATCAGCAATAATCCAAACAAACAGTGCCCCTGCTTTGGCATCAACACAAGTTCATTCAATTGGGGCCTCTTAGAAGCGCTCCTGCTGGCTCCCTGTTGACATACTGCCATCTGGTGGAGTGAGGCCTGTGGCTTGGCTTTCACAGTCTGATGTTGCCTGTGTCTTGACATATGTTTGTTCCCATGTCCTGCTGGCGTTCTTGACGGCTGTCCAAATTCAGGGGCGAGAACTACTCAGGCCCAGGTCTTTGCAAACTATCGCAGGAGGCACAGACTGTCTTTGATTTTTCTCCTGCTTTGCCTTCTAATGGTGCTAGTAGCCTGGTATTTCCCCCCTTTCTGGATGACTTCTTGAATTCCAGTCACCAAATTAAAATCTCTCTTCCTCGTCCAAATCTCTTTCATTTGCATAGAATTCACACTTTAGAAATTGCTTCAGAAACTACTCTCTCATTTGATTCTCAAACAACTTTTTGGAGTAGGCTCATCTAGAATATTAACCACATTCAACAAAAATTTATTGAATATTGGTTGTGCTCATACTAGAGAACTAGGGATACGAAAATGGAAAGACTAGGGCCAACTCAATCCCCTGGGTACAGAAGGCCCAGGTTTAGAGTCCATATTTTTTATGGGACCCACGAAATTTTTAGGGACCCACAAAAATGTTTTAATTTATTGTAATGCCAGAAGAAAAAATACTTTTAGATGGAAGAAAATGTGTTACTCAGCAATATTAATATATTTATCATTATGCCAATGCAAATTTTAAATACGATTTCACTACCTATAAAATAAAATTTTTAGAATTTTTCTGGAGGAAGAAGTCCAAGAAGGCAAAATTGCCTATAACCCCTTATGACTATATGACCATAGGACCAAAATGCAGTCCTAGAAAAGACAGGAATAAAATTAGTCAGTGACACAAACAAAAGTAATATGAGTAGGGAGATTTTTGTTTTTGTCGAAATAGGATTGAAGTGTGTTTGACTGAACACAATCAAGAAAGGCAGAAAGTAATTTGTATGTGAGTTTACAAAATGCCGGGGGGGGAGCCAGAGCTATGGTGGGGTTCATAAATGCTGAGGGTAGCTGGTGAACAGGTTGTAAGGCCCAGCGGAGATTCATTGTTTTTATTTATTATTATTATTTTTTTAATGTTTATTTATTATTGAAAGACAGAGCAAGACAGAGCATGAGTATGGGAGGGGCAGACAGAGGAGAAGACACAGAATTTGAAGGAGGCTCCAGGCTCTGAGCTGTCTGCACAGAGCCGGACGCAGGGCTCGAACCCACCAACTGCGAGATCACGACCTGAGCCGAAGTCAGACGCTCAACCGACTGAGCCATCCAGGCGCCCCGGAGATTCATTATTCCAGGGATAACATGCAAGAGAATTAGGAGTTCTGGAAAAGAAGTCATCCTGAGACAACAGCCACAATGTTCCTGACCCCACAAGAAAGTCTCACTCACCCTCCTGAAGGGAGAAATGATTGAAAGGATGCCCATCACTTGAATTTCTCGCTTGCCCAGTTCTATGGGGAGAATTAAGGTGACCGGTTTATTGGTGAGCACCTGTGAGACCCTGTTAGAGCTCTCAGAAGCACTTTGGACGGGGAGACCTCATAGAGCAGGGCTGCCCTCCTGGTAGGTGTGATGTGATATCTCACTGATTCAAAAAAAAAAAAATTAATGTTTATTTGTTTTTGAAAGAAAGAACGACAGAGCGTGAGCAGGGGAGGGGCAGAGAGTGAGGGAGACACAGAATCTGAAGCAGACTCTGTCAGCTGTGCTGACATCTCAGAGCCGGACATGGGGCTCAAACCCAGTGGCCACAAGATCATGACTGGAGCTGAAGTTGGACACTTAACCGACTGAGCCACCCAGGTGCCCCGCCCCCAATTTTTTTTTCTTTTTTCTTTCTTTCTTTCTTTTTTTTTTTTTTTTTTTGAGAGAGAGCGACTGCAAGCTGGGGACGGGTAGAGAGAGAGGGAGAGAGAATCCCAAGCAGGTTCCATGCCCAGTACAGAACCCGATGAGGGGCTCGATCCCATGTCTGTGAGATCATGACCCAAGCCAAAAACAAGAGTCAGATGCTTAACCAACTGACCCAGCAAGTGCCCCTCACTGTGATTTTAATTTCCATTTCCCTGATGACTAATGATGCTGAGCATCTTTTCACATGGTTGTCATTTGTGTATCCTTCTTGGTGAAATGTCTAGTCCAAACCGTTCCCTATTTTTTTTTTAATTTAGGGTTATTTATTTATTTTGAGAGAGCAAGAGAACCAGCAGGGGAGGGGTAGAGAGGGGGGGTGGATCCAAAGCAGGCTCTGCACTGACAGCAGAGAGCCCAATGGGGGGCTCAAACTCACAAACCGTGAGATCATGACCTCAGCCAAAGTCAATGCTTAACCAGAGTAACCCAGGCACCCCTGTGTTTTTTTTTTATTTTTAATTTTTATTTCAGCTTTATTGAGGTATAACTGATGTAAACAGCTCAAAGCTATTTAAAGTGTATATTGTGGTAATTTGATGTACACATACATTGTGAAAAGATCCCTTCATCTTAGTTAATTAACACATCCATGAATTCAAATATTTATTCTTTTTTTAAAAAAGGTTTATTTATTTTTGAGAGAGGACAAGCAGGGGAGGGGCAGAGAGAGGGGGACAGAGAATCCACTGTGGGTTCTGTGCTGACAGCAGCAAGCCCAACGTGGGGCTTGAACTCATGAACCGGGAGATCATGCCCTGAGCCGAAGTCGACGCTTAACCGACTGAGCCATCCAGGTGCCCTTCAAATATTTATTGTTTTTTGTTGTTGCTGTTGTGTGTGTAAGAACATTTAAGTTCCACTAGCAAATGTTGATTTTACAATACAGTCTTATCAATTGTAGTTACCATGTTTTACGTTGGATTCTCACAACATTCTCATCTTCTAGCTAAAAGTCTGTATCCTTTACCAGTCTCCCTATTCTCTACCACTTTCCCTCCCCAGTCCCTGGCAACCACTTTCCTTCTCTCTGTTTCTATGAGTTTGAATTTTTTTTTTTTTTTTTTAGTTTTTCTTTTCAGATTCCATATGTAAGTGGTACCATGCAGTATTTGCCTTTTTCTGTCTGGCTTATTTCACTTACCAGAATGCTCTCAAGGTCCATCCATGTTGGCACAAATGGCAGGTTTTTGGGTGTCTAGGTGGCTCAGTCAGTCGAACGGCCAACTTTGGCTCAGGTCGTGATCTTGCAGTTTGTGAGTTCAAGCCCCGCATCCAGCTCTGTGCTGACAGCTCAGAGCCTGGAGCCTGCTTTGGATTCTATCTCCCTCTTGCTTTGCCCCTCCTCCACCCATGCTCACTCTCTCTCTCTCTCTCTCTCTCTCTCTGCCTCTCCTCCACTCAAGCTCTGTCTCTCTCTTTCTCAAAAATAAATAAACATTAAAAAAAATTTTTTTACATAAATAAATAAATAAATAAATAAATAAATAAATAAAGTAGGCTCGGTCACAACCCTGAGATCAAGACCTGAGCTGAGATCAAGAGTTGGATGGTTAACTGACTGAGCCTCCAGGCATTCCTCCTCTGCTCATTTTAAAATCAGATTGTTTGTTACTGCATTGTATTTTTATATATTTTGGATATTAACTCCTTATCAGATATATGATTGACAAATATTTTCTAATACCCTGTGAATTGCCTTGTCATTTGCGGATGGTTTCCTTTGCTGCACAAAGAGTTTTCAGTTCAATACAGTCCCATTTATTTATTTTTGCTTTTGGTGCCAAATCCAGAAATCATTGCCTTAATTTCTCTTTCTGATAGTTCCTTGCTAGTGTTGTTAGAGGAGGTCTTTGAAGGGACGTGACAATCCGCTGACCCATGAGTTGGATCCATGCAAACAGAGGATCCTCACTCCCTTCCCTATCCTTGGAATGTGTGTTCTGCTGGCCTTCCCCACACTAGAAGTTGCCTCAGAGATACAGCCTTGAGATAGTATTGTGTTGTTGAGGTCATGTGGACAGTATACATGAATGAACCCAGTTAAAGATTCTATATAAACTTTTAAGATTCTGGTGGGTGGGGGTGGAGATCTACTCATCTGGTGGCTAAGATAAGTCTCATATTTAAGTTCCCTTGCTTATTAAACCTACTACCTACCAACCTGTAGTGGTCTGTCTTTCTTGGGTCTCTCCTTGCCCTCCATGTAGGGAGACCAGTTTGCAAACCAACAAGTGTTTAGAAATGCAACTGATTTTTCTGTATTGCCTTTATATTCTGTAACATTACTGAACTCATTTAATAGTCCTAAGGATTTTTTGGTGGGGTTTTTATAGTTTTCTATATATAAGATCATGTCATCTGCAAACAGGGACAATTTTACTTTTTCCTTTCTGATTTGGATGCCTTACATTTTTTTTTCTTTTTTTTTTTTTTGTTAATTGGTCTGGCTAGGACTTCTAGTACTATGTTAAACAAAGAGGCAAGAATAGGTATCCTTGTCTTATTCCTGACCTTGAAGGAAAAGCTTTCAGCTTTTTACCATTGAGTAAGATGTTACCTGTGGGCTTATTATATTTGCCCTTTATCATGTTGAGGTTATGTTTGCCTTATACCTAGTTTTTTGAGAGTTTTTATCATGAATGTATTTTGAATTTTGTCAAATGTTTTTTCTACATCTATTGAGACGATCATACGATCATTTGTATCCTTCAATTTGTTAATATGGTGTCAATTGATTTGAAGGTGTTGAACCATCCTTGCATCCCTGCAATTCATTCCACTTGATTGTGTTGTACAATCATTTTAATGTGTTGTTGTAACTGGTTTGCTAATATTTTGTTAAGGATTTTTGCATCTATGTTCATCAGGGATATTGGCCTGTACTTTTCTTGTAGTGTCCTTGTCTGGTTTTGGTGTTATGGTAAATCTGGTTTTGTAAAATGAATTAGGTAATATTCTCTCTTGTTCTGTTTTTTTGGAAGAGTTTAAGAAAGATTGGTATTAATTCTTCTTTAAGCATTTGCTAGAATTCATCAGTGAAGCCATTTGGCACTGGACTTGTGTTCGTTGGGAGGTTTTTGATTACTTATTCAATCTCCTTACTAGTAACTGGTCTGTTCAGATTTTCTATTTCTTCCTAATTCAGTCTTGGTAGCTTGTGTGTTTCTTGGAGTTTATCCATTTTTTTCTAAACTGTCTAATATGTTGGCATAGTCTCTTATAATCCTTTGTATTTGTGTTGTACCCGTAGTTATGTCTCCTCTTTCATTTCTAATATTGTTTTTTGAGTTCTTTTTCTTTTTTTCTTGGTAAGTCTAGCTAAAGGCTTGTTTATTTTATCTTTTGGAAACCAGGTTTTAGGGGTGCCTGGTTGGCTCAGTTGGTAGAGCATGCGACTTGATCTCAGGATTGTGAGTTCAAGCCCCATGTTGGATGTAGAGCTTACTTAAAAATAAATTATTAATAAAAAAAAATAAAAACCAGCTCTTACTTTCATTGATCTTTTCTATTATCTTGTAAATTTTCATTTAATTTATTTCCTCTCTGATCTTTGTTATTTCTTTCCTTTTACTAACTTTGGGCTTAGTTTTTTGGTTTTTTTTTAATTCTTTGAAGTGTAAAGTTAGGTTGTTTATTGAGCTCTTTGTTTCTTTTTTAAAATTTTTTTATCTTTTAGAGAGGGAGAGAGAGTGTGTATGAGTGGGGGAAAGGAGCAGAGGGAGAGAGAAAGAGGATCTCAAGCTCCACACTGAGCATGGAGCCTGACATGGGACTTGATCACACGACCCTGGGATCGTGACCTGAGCTGAAATTAAGATGCCACTGACTGAATGGCTGACTGATTCTTTCTTTTTAATTAATGGGATATTTATTGCTATGAACTTCCCTCTTAGAACTTTTTCTGCATTTAATACATTTGTTATGTTGGTATGTTGTATTTCCATCTTCATTTGTCTCAAGGTATTTTTTAATTTCTCTCTTGATTTCTTCTTCAACTCATTGGTTATTTAGTAGCATGTTGTTTCTTCACCACATATCAGTGGTTTTTTCTTCTTCTAGTTTTCTTACTGTAATTGAGTTCTAGTTTTATATCACTGTGCTGGAAGAGATGTTTAATATAATACCAATATTCTTAAATTTATTAAGACTTATTTTGTGACCTAACATATAATCTGTTGTTGAAAATGTTCCATGGGCACCTAAGAAGAATGTGATTCTGCTGCTTTTGGATGGAATGCTTTGGAAGTATCTAAGCCCATCTAGTCTAACATGTCATTTAAGTCCACTGCATCCTTGTTAATTTTATGTTTGGATTATCTATCTATTGTTGAGTCCCCTACCATTATTGTGGTGCTGTGAATTTCTCCTTTCAGGCCTGCTAATATTTGGTTTATTTAATTATGTGCTCTTATGCTGGGTGCAAAAGCATTTACAAATATCATATCCTCTTGTTGGATCGACCCCTTTACCATTTTGCAATGACCTTTGTATCTTATTACAGTGTTTTATTATTTTTTGTTTTTTAAGATTTTATTTATTTTATTTTATTTTATTTATTTATTTTTTTTAAGATTTTATTTTTAAGTAATCTCTACACCCAATGTGGAGCTCAAACTTACAACCCCGAGATCAAGAGTTACATGCTCTACCAACTGAGCCAGCCAGAGCGCCTACAGTGTAAGTTTTAAATTCTATTTTGTCTGATATAAACATAGCTACCTCTGCTTTCTTGTGGCTTCTATGTGCATGAAATGTCTTTTTCCATCCCTTCACTTTCAATCTGTATGTGTCCTTAAAGCTGAAACGAGTCTCTGGCAGTATACAGATGATTTCGTTTTTTTTATCCATTCAGGCACTCTATGTGTTTTTATTAGAGAACTTAGTCCCTTTACATTTAAGGTAATTATTTGATAGGTATGGACTTAACTGTTGCCATTTTGTTACATGTTTTCTGGCTGTTTTGGAATTCTTTTATTCCTCTTTTCTACTGTTGCTCTGTTGCTTTGTGAATTGATGATTTTCCACAGAGGCATGTTTAGATTCCTTTCTACCTTTCGTGTATCTACCAAGGGTTTTTGGTCTGTGGCTATTATGAGGCTTACATAAAACATCTTATATTTATATATTTATATATTTATATATTATATTTATAACAGTTTATAACAACTTATTTTTTTAGTTTTGCTTTTTTTTTTTTTTTTTTTTGAGAGAGAGAGAAAGAATGTGCATGTGCATGAGTGGGGTAAAGGCAAAGGGACAGGGAGAGAGAGAATCTTAAGCAGCCTATACATCCAGTGAGTGCAGAGGTTGATGTGGGGCTTGATCTCACAACTGTGAGATCACGACCTGAGCCGAAATCAAGAGTCACTTAACTGACTTAGCCACCCTGGGCGTCCCAACAACTTAACACTGAATGCATACTATAACTCTCCATTTTTACTCTCTCCTCTGAGATTTTACGGTTTTGATGCCACCATTTACATCTTTTTACCTTGCATTCATTAACAAATTATTGGTGACATAGTTATTTTTAATACTTCTGTCTTTTAACCTTCATACTAGATTTACAAATGATGTACCCAAGATGAGTACACTTAGGGTATTCCGAACTTAACTGTGTCTTTACCTTTATCAGTGAAATTTATACTTTCAGATGTTTTCCTCTTACTAATTAGTGTCCTTTTGTTTCAGCTAGAAGGAGTCTCTTTAACATTTCTTATATTACCAATACTGAACATCTTTGTTTTTTTGCTTGTCTAGAAAACTCTTCATTTCTCTTTCAGTCCTGAAGGGCAATCTTGCCATGTAGAATTCTGCATAGACGTTTTTCTCTTTCAGCACTTTGAATATATCATGACACTCCCTTCAAGCCTCCAAAATTTCTTCTTTTAAAAAAGAATTTTTTTTTTAACGTTTATTTTCAAGAGACAGAGAGAGAAAAAGCATGAGCAGGGGAGGGGCAGAGAGAGAGGCAGACAGAATCTAAAGTAGGTTCCAGGTTCTGAGCTGTCAACTGAGTCCAACCCGGGGCTTGAACCCATGAACCACAAGATCATGACCGGAGCTGAAGTTGGACGCTTAAACCGACTGAGCTACCCAGGAGCCACGGGTCCTCCAAAACTTCTGATGAAACGTCTGCTGATAGACACTGTGTTGGCTTTTGTACATCAGATAATACTAACGCTCAGTCTGATGGAATGGTCGGAATAGGAGATAAACATTATTTAGGTTGGCCTGGGGCAGGTGGAAGGAGGGCTCTTTGTTTTCTCTCAAACCCTTGTGATTGTCCAGACTGCTCTCTTTGTTCTCAGCTGAGGCTTCTTAATGTTTATTTATTTTTGAGAGAGACAGAGACAGAATGTGAGTGGGTTGGGACAGAGAGAGAGGGAGACACAGAATCCGAAACAGGCTCCAGGCTCTGAGTTGTCAGCACAGAGCCCGACACGGGGCTCGAACCCACGAGCCGTGAGATCATGACCTGAGCTGAAGTCGGACACTCAACCGACTGAGCCACCCAGGTGCCCCTCAGCTGGGGCTTCTAATAGTTGAAGGTGTGTCAACACCTATCAGCCTCCCACAGTGGGGAGGGGGTCTCAGTCAGCACCTGGATGCTAGCTGATTGAAGCCAGACATTTAGGCAACAGCTTTTAAAGTATGCAAATAGGCCTTTTTCAAGGAAAGGCTAAGAGATGGGCATTTCTGTCTGCTCTTTCAGTGCTAATCCCTGGAGGGGAGGAGAGCCAGTTAAGAACTCTTTGTTTGTTTGCTAAAGTCCTGTGGAACTTGCAAACACAAACTGCCACTGACCAGGGCCCTGCGGGAGCCAGGTGATCAAGGAGTGCGACCCTGGGCAGGAGCCCCCAAGCCCAGCCCAGGGACCAGATGTGTGCACAAGCTCTTTCCAGGGAGGCACCAGCATCCTGGAACCGGACACAGGGAGAATGCGGTGACAGTACCTACTGACCTCGGGGAAGATCCCAGACAGCTTTTAGATGTGTCCCACTCCCCTCCCCTTTGGCAACTTCCAGTTTGTTCTCTGTAGTTATGGGTCTGTTTCTGCTCTTTTGGTTTCTTTGCTTGTTTTGTTTTTTTAGATTCCACATATAAGTAAACCGGTATGGTGTTTTTCTTTGTCTGACTTGTTTCACTTAGTATAATACCTTGTAGGTCCATCCGTGTTGCAAATGGCAAGAGCTCATTCTCTTTTATGGCTGAATAACAGTACATTGTATAGATAAACCACATCTTTATTCATTCACTTATGTTCGCTACTGTAAACAAAGTTGCAATAAACACAGGCCTGCATGTATCTTTTCAAATTAATGTTTTTATTTTCTTTGGGTGAATACACAGTAGTGGAATTAATGGATCATGTGATATTTCTATTTTATTTTAATTTTTTAATTAAAAGAATTTTTTAACGTTTATTTTTGAGAGAGAGAGAGAGAGAGACAGAGTGCAAGCTGGGGAGGGACAGAGAGAGAGGGAGACGCAGAATCTGAAGAAGGCTCCAGGCTCTGAGCTGTCAGCAAAGAGCTCCACGCTGGGCTCAAACTCTTGAACTGCGAGATCATGACCTGAGCCGAAGTCAGATGCTCAACCAACTAAGCTACCTAGGTGCCCCGATAGTCCTATTAAAAGAAAAAAATTTTTAATGTTTATCTTTTTTTTCTTGAGAGAGAGAGCGCAAGCAGGGGAGGGGCAGAGAGAGCGGGAGACACAGACTCTGAAGCAGTCCCCAGGCTCTGAGCTGTCAGCACAGAGCTGGACGCAGGGTTCGAACACCAACTGTAAGATTACCTACGACGTGGGGCGCCTGGGTGGCTCAGTCGGTTAAGCGTCCGACTTTGGCTCAGGTCATTGAAAAGGCGGGCCTACGCCGGCCAACTCCATCTTGTTCTGTGTCCTTCACCTTGACCACACCTCCTCCCCTTGAGTAACCCCCCCCCTCACCTGCCTAACAGGACTCGGACCCTTCCCCAGGACCCTTCCCCAGCCAATCGGCTGAGGCCATAGCCATTACCTCACCAAATGCCCCCAGGCCCCAATAAAACCTTTGTCCTTTTGAAACTAGCTCTCTCTCCCTGGTATCTCACCGCTGCGTCGGTGCAGGTAGGGGATTGAGCTCAAGCTAGCTCGAATAAAGGCTCTTTTGCTTTTGCATCGGACTCGGCTCCCTGGTGGTCTTTGGGGATCACGAATTCTGGGCATAACAGTCATGATCTCACAGTTTGTGGTTCAAGCCCCGCATTGGGCTCTGTGCTGACAGCTTAGAGCCTGCAGCCTTCTTCAGATTCTGTGTTTCCCTCTCTCTGCCCCTCCCCTACTTGTGCTCTGTCTCTGTCTTTCAAAAATTAAAAAAAAAATTAAAAAAAAAAAAAAGAAAAGATCATGACCTGAGCCAAAGTCTGATGCTTAACAACTGAGCCACCCAGGTGCCCCTATTTCTATTTTTAATTTTTTGAAGAAACTCCATACTATTTTACACAGTGGTGGCACCAATATTCTGTGTGTCCTTGAATGTTGAGGACAGAAATATCACACACATCATCGATGCTGTGCTCGTCCTACTGTAATTCCATCAGGGGTTGATTTGTTCTATCATTGGTGATGTTACTCTGGTCACTTAACTAAAGTGCTATCTACCAGGTTTCTCCACTGTAAAATCACACTTTCCCCCTTTATAATTAATACTTATTTTGTGGGTAGGTCTTTTGAAACGCTGTAAATATTCCATTACTTATCCAACTTTATTCCAGTAGTTTAGGATATATTCATATTTCTTGCTTGAATTATTACTATGATGTTTTCTAAATAGTGATTTTTCTTATTTCACCATTTCTTATATATTTACTGCTTAGCATTGGCTATAAGGAAAGGTTTTTTTCCTCTCTCCTCATTTATTTATTCATTTCTGTTAACTTCAGTATTGGCTCATAGAATCCTTTTTTTTTTTTTACTCAGTGAAATATAATTGTTTATTTTCATTATTTTGGTTCTTAATTTGCCCCAGGTTTGTCCAGTGGAAGTCGCTTCACACTATCCTCTTTGCCCTTTTGACATGTCCCCATTGGTCCTTTAACTCCCTTACTTTTGGTCACAATAAGATGTTCCAGGCTCATCTTGAATTTTTCTGCTCCAATCCTAGAATTGACTATTTCTCCTTTTACTGGAGAATGGTATTTGGAAACCAAAGTCTGGGTGTACAAGTTACGCTCATTGCTATTGAGACATTGCTGCTCCAAAGCAGACTTGGGTCTAGGAATTATACGCACACCTATGCACACACACTGCTGTGGGCTGAATTGTATCGATCCCAAATTCCCATGTTGAAGCCCTACTCCCCAAGAAGTCAGTAAAGATGGAGGCTTTGGGAGGTAATTAGGGTTTGATGAAGTCATGAGGGTGGGGCCCGCATTATGAGATCAGCAGTTTTATAAGAAGAGAAGGAGAGAGAGGATCTCTTTGTCCACTAAGAAGACAGTTAGATGTTTGCAAGCCAAGAAGAGGGCTTTCACCAGGAAATGAATTGGCCAGCATTGATCTTAGACTTCCCAGCTCCAGAACTGTGAAAAATAAATATGTGCTTATTAAGACACCTAGCCTATGGTATTTTGTTTTTTTTTTCTTTTTAATGTTTATTTATTTATTTTGAGAGAGAGAGAAAGAGAGGGAGCACGAGTGGGGGGGCGGGGCAGAGAGAGACAAGAGAGAGAGAGAGAGAGAGAGAGAGAGAGAGAGAGAGAGAATTCCAAGAAGGCTCTATGTGCTGTTAGTGCAGAGTCCAGTGCTGGTGCTTGATCTCATAAACCATGAGATCATAACCTGAGCTGAAATCAAGAGTCAGATGCTTAACTGACTGAGCCACCCAGGCGTCCCTATGGTATTTTGTTATAGCAGCTTGAGCAGACTAGTACACACACACACACACACACACACACACACCTATATTTATTCTTTCCATATGGAAGACCATAAGTTTATACCAACATCTCCAATTCCTTTCCAACAAGAGTGTTCCCTATAGCTTTCCCTCTTTTCAAATTTATGATTCCCTTCTCTCTGACAGTGAAAAACCTGGTTCCTGATGTCTTTGATACTTTTATGTAACTCAGTTACCCTATATAACCAATCTTTTGATTCCACTGGATCTCACTTGGCCACCTCTTGCTCTGTCTACAATCTCCTGCCAAGCTGCCTTTCTGCTCAATCTTCCTCTTTGTTGCTTAATGGCTCTGTGGCTGAATTATTTAAAAAGGAAGAAAGCTTGTGTTGTTTTAAAAATGTCTTTTAACTTATTTTGAAATAGAATTTCAGTTCTCTTCTGTGAATTAGATGTTGACATGTTTCATTACCCAGTAAAGATGTTATTTTGTTTCTTGTTCTTTTATTTCTTGTGAGAATTTCCATGGGATTTGACTTTGATGTTCGTTTTTATTGCTAATTTTTATTGAAATTGGTTTTCCTGAGTGTTTAGAAGGCAGCATAGTTCACAGTGGTTCTTGTAACTTCACGGTAGTGTTGAAAAATATAGTGGCTTTCTTTCTAAGATTTCCTTTCTTTATCTTCATCTGGGTCTTTTCTTCCTTGTCTTTGTTATCCTTGCCCTATGAAATTTTGATTTCACTCTTAGGACTTTCTCCTCAGTATGGGTCCTATTCTGGAAGGGAGTCTTGGAGGGTCAGTTTTGAGTTACAGAGACCAGGCTCTCCAGACCTTTCTGTCTTTACCTCGGCCTCCTTGCGCTCACTTACCATGGGGTTAGGCTAAACTGCTCAGTTTCAGCTGCCGTTCTCAAGTTAGATCACCACACTTTCCAGGGGATACCGGCTGCTATTTGGGGGTTCACCTGTTGTTGGCTTGTCAGATAAGCCATTACTTCCATTTGCATTCTCTCACACATATACCAACACCCTGCTGGTCTTGTACTGTTGGTAGTTGCCCTCACTGCTTGCATTTTACAGTTCATAGGGACACCTTGTCATTTGGTTTTCCCTGTAAATATCATCCATGGGTCTTTGGTTCTTCTATTAGTTATTTTATTCTATTAGAAAGAGTAAGAAATTATATGATCATTACATACTCTTTTTCTTGTTTCTAATTGTTTTCAAATGTTCCTATTTAGTTTGTGCAGGAACCAGATGAATAGCTGCCAACGATTACAGAGTAGGGTAAACTTAATCAGGTGGTGATGCTTATCACGGCTGCATTTCTGGAAAGAGCATCCTCACTGGAGCACAGTAACAGGGCTTTTGGCTCCTGCTCTGCAACCATTGGCCAAGATATCCCACAGAATATCACACTTGACATTGATGCTGTTTTTCTGTTTGTATCTGGAAGAAGGCATTAGAAAGCACTCCAGGTACCTTAGTATGACCCATATATGCTAGAGAGTGGGAGCTGAAACTTGCTTGCTACATCGATGAAATCACTAGGGTGCTGTGGTCTGAGGCATGTCAGGATATCCACCTCTAGGTGAGGCACAAGTTTCTGCACCTTGCACTGCTCACCACAAGGGAAGGGCAGGCTATGGGCCTCTCTGGATTTTGGAAGATTGCGTATGATGTTTGGCTGTGCTGGTCTGACTCACTCATTGGGTAACCCAGTTGCATATTTTGGGTGGGGCCCAGTACGAGAAGTCTTGGCAGGGGTCCAGGCTTCATTTCAAACTGCCCCACCAATTTTACTTATAAAACCCAGCAGACCTAAAACTATTATAAGTGTCTCTGGCAGACAGAGATGCTATGAAACTTCTGGAAGGCTCCAGTAGGACACCCCAGGGCATGGCCATGACCCCTTCTGTGGACAGCTATTCTCTCTTTGCCTGCTTGCTACTGGGCCTTAGCAGAGATGGAATGTCTGACTACGGGACACCAAATAATTATGCAACCTGAATTGTTCTCCCTGAACTGAATCTTAACCGCTTGACTAAGCTATAACATTGGGCCTACAGAGCAGTATGTCATTGTAGGATGGAAATATGTCCAAGGCCAGGTCTGAACATGTCCAGAAGGCACAAGTGCTTCCGTTATTCATTGCTGTGGAACAAACCATCCCAGACCTTAGTGGTTCAGAACAAGGACTCATAGTTTCTAATTCTGTGGCTCAGGAATTCAGGAAGGACTTGGATAGGCAGTTCATCTGCCCCCTGTGGCATCTTCATGTTGTGAGGTCACTGACTTGGCTGGACTGGATCGCCTCACAATACCCGGCTCCTTGGGACTCCTCTTCCTGGTGACTGTCTTCCCACATGGCTGGTTTGGCTTTCCTCACAAAGAGACCTGGTGTGGTCTCTCAGGGAAGCTAGACTTTTTACATGACAGCTGACTCCCAAGAGGGAAAAGTGGAACTGAAAACTGAAGGTTCTCCTGAGTAGCAGGCCCAGGACCATTCTGGTGTCACCGATGCTGCATTTTATTGGTTGAAGTCAGTTAGAAGGCCAAGTCAGAATCTCTCTCTCTCTCTCTCTCTCTCTCTCTCTCTCTCTCTCTCTTTTGAGAGGGGAGCAGGGGGGGAGCCTGACATGGGGCTCTATCTCAGAACCTCAAGATCATGGCCCAAGCCAAAATCAAGAGCTAGACGCTTAACCAACTCAGCCACCCAGGTGTATTTTGACTCCACTTCTTGATGAGAGAAACAACATAGAATTGTGGCCACTATAGCTAGTACATTCTATGAACAGGTGTCTCAGATTCCCATGTTTTGTTTTGTTTTTTTATCATCAGCCATTGCCTCAAGTAGCTTCAGAAAACTCTGAAGCTGAAAGCAGCAATGGTTTATTGGCAGGTTGGCTGAGGGTTGACTGATTTGGGCTGACCCTGGCTGGGGTGATTTGGTCCTCCTCTGCATGTCTCCCATCTTCCTTCTGGGGGAAGTGACCCACCAGGTATATTGTTCTCATGGTGACTTCAGCAGTGAAAGAGTATGAGTAGACACAGAAGAGGTCTCAAGTCCAGACAGACACAGAACAGACACATCACTTCTGCTTCGTTCTATTGGCCAAACGAGTCACGTTGTTGAGTGAAAAGGTGCTGAAAATGACAAATGGATGGATACAGGGAATGGCGGAGAATTGGGGTAAATAATACAATTTATGACAGCACTTGAAGAGAACGGTAATAGAATGTGAGGTGCAAGATGTAGGTACAAACCAGTTCTTGTAGTTCCAAAGGAGTTTGAATTTTACTCCGTGTAGAGGGTTTACATTTTTTATATGCCTCAGTTTATCTTTTTTTAATGTTTATTTTTACTTTTGAGAGAGAGACAGAGACAGAGAGAGACAGAGAGAGCACGAGTAGGGGAGGGGCAGAGAGAGGGGGGACAGAGGATCTGAAGCAGGCTCAGTGCTGACAGCAGTGAGCCCAATGTGGGGTTCGAATTCATGAACTATGAAGTCGTGAACTGAGCCAAAGTCAGACGCTCAACCAACTGAAACATCCAGGCATCCCTGCCTCGGTTTATCTTTAAAAACATTTCTTTTAAAGTAATCTCTGTACCAATCGTGGGGCTGGAACTCACAACCCCAAGAACAAGAGTCGCATGCTCTACTGACTGAGCCAGCCAGGCACCCCCCCATATGGAAGGTTTTAAGCAGGAAAGAACTGGACCCCGAAGACCTGATCATCTCTATCTCCTACTTGCTCTTCATTGACAACACTTTTCACTCGATGCTTTATGAACGTGGAGCTCATAGTTCTCTGCTTCTCATGACTCAGGCTGAGGTAACTTACAAACTCATTCATCAGTCGCAACTCAGTCTACTCTCTCAGAGGAACTTTTCATGAATCCCTCAGAAAGATTTAGGATTGCCTTCTCCCCGTGCACCTGGTAGAAACATCTTCATTATAGTCATTATCTTGTAATTGTTAGTTTATGCGGTAGTAATAGCCACCATTGGTTGAGTACCTTCACTGTATTGGTGTTCTGTGTATATAATTTCTAAACCTATGACAGCTTTGCTAATTAGTTTTCTTTGGCTGTGCAACAAATTACCACAAACAGCATTCATGTGTTAGCAGCTCACAGTTCTGTAGGTCAGAAGTCTGGTGTGCCAAGGATAGATCATCTACTCAAGGCTAAAATCAAGGTGGCAACTGAATTCTTTTTTTTTTTTTAAGCTTATTTATATATTTTGAGACAGAAAGAGAGAGAGCATGCATTCCATAAGTGGGGGAGGGGCAGAGAGAGGGAGAGAGAGAATCCTAAGCAGGCTTTGCACCATCAGTGCGCAGAGCCCGATGCAGGGCTCGAACTCACACACTGTGAGATCATGACCTGAGCCAAAGTCTGAGAGTCAGATGATTCTTTCTTCGTTCTTTTTTAAAAGTCTTTATTTATTTATTTTCAGAGCGACCAAGCAAGTCAGGGAGGGGCAGAGAGAGAGGGAGAGAGAAAATCCCAAGCAGGCTCCATACTGTCAGCACAGAGCTTGACGCAGGGCTCCATTTCATGAACCATGAGATGATGACCTGAGCTGAAACCAAGAATTGGATGCTGAACTGACTGAGCCACCCAAGTGCCCCAGACCTGAATTCTTATCTGAAAGTTCTGATGAACGTTTTGCTTCCAAGCTTAATCTCATCAATGCCAGAATTGAGCTCCTTGCAGTTTTAGTGCTGAGGGCCCCAGACTCCCTGCTGGCTATCAGACAGGAGCTGCTTTCCGCCTGCAGAGGCTGCCCACGTTCTTTACCACATGGTCCTTTCAATCTTCCAGCCAGCAATGGTGCACTGAACCCTTTTCTTGTTTTACATCTGTCTCTGACCTCTATGCCCCAATTTAAAGGCTCGTGTGATTAAGCCAGACCCACTCACATTATCTCCTTATCTTAAGGTCAGCTGCTTTGAAACTTAATTTCATCTGCAAAATCCCTTTTGCCATATCATCCCAGGAATGATATTCCATCATAATCACAGTGCAGAACATGAACTATATCACTATACAGAACACGTATACCAAGGGACAGGAATCTTGGGACATCTCAGAATTCTCCCACATCTGCTAAAGATTATTTTACTTTTTTGTGTCATCTAGTAAATATTCCTGAATTTATATGAAATGGATCATTGGGTTCTTTCATTTTTCCTCATGCTGTTTTTAGATTTCTCTAAATTGGGAACCTACCACTACTGCCAAGGACTAAACTGTATTCCCTCTCAAATTCATCTGCTGAAGCCCTAACACCCAATGAGCTGGTATTTGGAGATGGGGCCTTCAGAAGGTAATTAGTTTTAGATGGGGTCATAAGGGCAGGCCCTTAGGGTGAATTAGTGTCCTTATAAGAAGAGACAACCGGGGCGCCTGCGTGGCTCAGTCAGTTAAGTATCTGACTTCAGCTCAGGTCATGATCTTCTGGTTCATGGGTTCGAGCCCCACATCAGGCTCTGTGCTGACAGCTCAGAGCCTGGAGCTTGCCTTGGATTCCACGTCTCCCTCTCTCTCTGCCCCTCCTCCACTCATGCTCTATCTCAAAAATAAATAAACATTAAAAAAAAAGAAGAAGAAGAGACAACCAAAGGAGACAGCTCTCACCTGCTAACACAGACCCTGCTGGTACCATGATGTTGAACTTCCAGTCTCTAGAATTGTGAGAATAAGTTCCTGTTGAAGTTACCCTGCCTCCAGCCCGAGCTGCCTAAGACAACAATTTACAGCAAGCATCAGCAAATGTCAACTGTAGATACAATTGGTGTTGCATTCCCTTTCTAGGATATTCTGCTCATTCTATATTTGTCTAAATAATCCAGTCATTAACTTTAAAGGGCATTTAAAAACATTTTTAAAAATTGAGATAAAACACACATAAAGTACACACTTCTTATGTTAACGGCTTCAGGAATTTTTATAAAAGTGTAGCTCCATGTACCTCCCACGTGGGTCAGGCCCTAGAACATTTCCAGCACCTCAGAAGGCCCCCTCAGACACTGCCCAGTCACTACCTTCCCCCAAAGGTAGACCCCATTCTGATTTACTTCACCGTGGATTAGTTTGGCCTGTTCTTAAAAATAATAGACATGGAATCATATTTCATGAATCTACTGTGTCTAGCTTCTAGCCCTCAACGTTTTTGTCTATGGAATTCATGCACGCTGTGTGTCTAACGGTTGTAATTTATCTGTAA